>NC_134716.1:11794090-12097121 GCF_049634645.1 Pelodiscus sinensis
CGATGGATAAAATGGCCATTGGAGCTTTCTTGTGCAACAGAGCGTCTACACTGGCACAGATGCTTTTGCGCAAAAGCATATCTCTTGTGCAAAAGCATGCGCCAGTGTAGACGCTCTCTTGCACAAATACTTTAACGCAAAAACTCTTGCGTTAAAAGTATTTGGGCAAAATCTTGCCAATGTAGACATAGCCCTCATGTATAGGAGTCCGTTCACTCTTACTCTCATTCGCCACCATTCCTATATTCTACCAGGATAGATTGTACTCTACGTAGAAAGCCATATATGTTTTTATGGTGTTATTAAATAGGCTCCAGAAATCAACTGTGGAGAGTAAGTTCCAATACAAGTTTATATCCCTTTTTGTTTATTTCTTTAAAATAATATCTCCACTGTAAGGCTGGGGAAGCCAAAAGACCAGTTTATCTCTAAGGGAGCAGAAACAAACACAAAGCTTCCCATGTTAGATGCCTCTTTTTCAAGGTGAGAGGTGATACCCTTGCTCCACTTACCAGGAGGAAGCAGGGGAAATCCCCATCCATAAATCCTCACTACCCAAGCAAAGAGAGAAAGAATGACGAGTGACTTGGGGGGAAACTAAGTTCCTTAAACCAGGGAGAGAGGGGAAAGGAAGATTTTCACTCTCTCAGTTTATCCCCTGATTGCTTCAAATAACTTCATTTCCTAACCAGATTGGCCACTTTCCTACTATCTGTAGAATCATCCCCTTTTCATTACATGACTGAAACTTCATAACATGTCTTTGTGCTAAGATAATGTGAGGCTATGACAGCTGAGTCTCCTCTGGTTCCTAAGCACATCACTCCATCATGTAATGTCTCAACAGTAAACTATAAGAGCACTATTCTTATTTTTTTATTATACTGCTTAAAAACTCATCCATTTACCTTTTTTCAAGTCTGAGAAAGCTCCCGTGGCTCCATCTTCCCCAAAAGATGCTTGCACTCCATTTTGTTTCACTGTGGATATGCAGGATAAGGGATTTGATTTGAATAAGCCCTTTGACATGTTTCATTTAAAGTTTTTCACATTTTTATAGAGGCCCAACTGAATTATTTCAGTTGTGGTCTAAGAAAAATATTCCTCCGATTTTTTTTGCAATAATGCACTTTAAAATGTGCTGTCATTTACCAACTACAGTTTGTTATCTTTTAAAACTATAATCATTTAGTATGATTAAAACTCTTTCTTCCTTCTCTAGTTCATCTTTTGTTTTGCCCCAACAAATTTCAAAAACTCTTAATTAAGCAGAAGGGAAACTGGAGGACTTGTTAAATTACCAGCTCCATAGCAGCTGGACTTATCACCCACCCCTTCTCCCCCACTGTTCTTCTGCAGTTGCTTAAAGACCATTAACTAGCTCTGTTATTGCTTTAATCCCTCCTTCTCTACAAAGCTATTTCATAACCCATGCAGTTTGCTATTTCTGATGAATACCACTAAGGAGATGTCTTAGCAGCAACCCTGGCAGCCCAGTATTATTACAGATCTGTTGGTTTTGGAACAGTAAAATTTAAATATTAGAATGTCATTAGCTTGTAAAACAAGTGTATCCTAGTAATCTTGTGCTGATCCTTTTCTCTCGGGCCTTTGGCATAATGCCAGGTGTGAAACACTGAGGATATTAATCTGCTGGTTTGAATTGATGCTTAAGTAATAGGAACTGTTTCTAATCTTGGCTAAAGCTTTATGACTCCAGTGAGGTCAATTCAGTTTTCAGATTTATTGTAATGATTTAGGCCCTGATCTGACAAACATTTAGGCACCTTCTTAACTTTAGTGTCATGGCTAGTCCCATTGATTTAGCTAGTGATGGTTTCCAGAGCCAAATTAAGCCTCTCACTACACCTGTGGACTTTTTTTCCTTTTCAGTTTTGCATGTACTGCAAGGTGTATCTGTTCTTTCTGGCTTAATTACCAACTAAATTAGATTTGCAAATACAAGATATTTATTAATGTCAGTTTTATAAAATCAAAACCAAGACTTGATCATTATTTGAGAGAGGGTTTTCCAATTCAGGGAAAGTTAGCAGTGGGTTAGGATGGGTTTGTGTTTAAAAAAAAATAAATCTGCATTCAGTACAGTTTAACTGGGGCTGACCCACAGCCTCAGCAGACATGGAGAAGATCAAACAAGTTTCCCTTTCTTAAGTCTATGAAAATGTAGCAGAGTCCAGAATTCGGAAGTCTTGGAATGGCCTCTGCTTCATAAGTGTCCCATTGCTAATGGCAGCTAACACCTCCAAACAACCTACAACAACACAGCACCAAAATACATAGCCCATGACAAACTGCAGCCGAGAGTCCAGCTTCCTTAGACAACCCTCCTGGAAGAGCTGCTCTGACAGGCGCATGTCACCAGTACAATGTGAGTATGTCTCTTTGCAGCAGCTTTCAGGAGCACATATATTTCCAGCAGAGATGTGTTGTGAAGCCGCTGACTCTCGCCAGTCTGTGTAGTTGTGGACCCCGCAACACTGCAGTTGTCTCTGGATTATGTCCACGGCCCTACTGCCAGGATGATGGGAATAAGTCCCATTGTACTGCTGGAAGAGGTGGCCCATAGTGCGGTCCAATTCAGAGCTTATGCTGACAGAATAGACATGTGCCAAGACTGCTGAAGAGGCTTCCAGGCAGAACAGAACAATCAGCAAGTACATGAAAGTCCCCTGCTGGTAGCGGGAGTTTCTTGCGGGGATACTGATGGCCAAAGCCCCAGTGGGCAGCAACAGAAAGGCAGACACAATAGCCAGCCACCCTGGCACAAGCAGGAAATAATCCTCAAAGAAGGATTTGTAATTTTTGTATGTAAGTATCACAAAAGCTCCACCAAAGACCAAAGCTGTTGCAGCCCCCCACAGCATAAAGCCAAGCAATGCCAGTAATACTCTAGCAAGGGGTCTAACCCAAGACTCCATGGTGCAATAAAAAGGCAGCAATCGAGCTCTGTATCTAACCCCCTTCATCTTTCTGAGCTCCTACCCATGGGCGTGTTGCAGTCACCATTTGAGAGGCCTGTACCTTCCTAGGCAGGTGAAACAGATGCAACTCCCACCCAGCATCAATTGACGTTTTAAAGGAGACAAAGCAAACTCAGTGATCTCTGCATAAAGACTAGCTCTTTAGGACAGATCACAATTAATACTGCCCCAGGCATGCATGTGTGCTGCCTTTTCAACCCAGTCTGCATAAATCTGTGAGATCAGCATAGTGCCTGTTAATGAAAGTCCATTTATTTTTCTGTCTGTGGAGACATTTTCATTTGCAGAGGCAGTGCAAGGAGGGCAGCAAAAGGGCAGTGTGAGCTATAAAACAAACACTAATCTATTCTGTCCTAATGATAAAAGGCTAAGATGAAGGGAGCAGCTAGGATACCTTGTTCATTCAGCATCAATCACATCCCTTGGACTTTCCAACTTAAAGGCTAGTGATAAGGTTAGTCCAGGCATACAGTGTAAAACTCAGTCTTCATGGCTGGTCATAACACAAATTATTACACAGTTTACAGTGGTTTAAGATGGACAGGTCTATTTAGTCTAGTATCTCCATATTCTCCCCACCCCCAAAACCAGACTCATTTTTCTTCTCTTAGTCTTTGGATTTTACATTCACTGACTTTTCTGATAGTTCAACATAATAATACTCAAGTTTTGGCTTCATTGCAAAACTGTCTGTGAAACTAAAACCCATTGAATTATGTGGGGGGAACCCCACCTCCCAACATCAATATATACACATTTAATCCTGTTTAGAGTTCAGCATAACTCATTTAGACAATCGCTATTGTAATACACACAATAATGACACCATTATCCTCACTTCCTGTGTGGAGAAAATAATCTCAGAAAGGCTAAGTGACTTGCCCTTGGTGACTAAGAGAGTCAGTGTCACACATCCACAGCTAGAACAGAGTCAGACCCTGGTTGCATATGATATGGAGAAGGACAAAGAAAGGCAGTATAGTCTAGTGGATGGAACATCAGCCTGGGAGCCAGGAACTCCTACATTTGAGTGTCTGTGACTCCTTCAATGTTTTAGATGAAGTCATTGAACCTCTCTTTTTCTATTTTGCCATGTGCAGAACAGGGATAAAAATATGTACCTGACAGCCATTGGTGAGGTCCAGTGCCCTGATTTTGAGAGGTCTTTACCCAAAATCAGTGGGAGCTGCTTGGAACCTTTGAAAATATGACCATAGTTGATTAGCCGCTGTCTGCAAAGCATTGTAGAATAGTGCCTTATATTACAATACAGTCTTATATACTTACACAGAGTAGGCTGGTTTTCATTAACATATTCCTTATATATGCTGTACAAACATGTCACTAAAGCTAATTATTTTGGAATTAGATGTATCACTTTTATCATTTTTAATTCCCACCATTTACAGCAATTAGCATACAGTGATTGACTTGTTAAATCTTAAGCAAATACCTACTTATTTAAAAATGGGACTGGGATGTGTTGCCCTGCAATTTGTTCTTGAACTCCAGGCCTATCCACCCCCATCCTCCAGCATTCGGAGCTGTGCTGGTTTAAGTGTTCTCATTGTGTGGAATGCCATTTCCTCTAATAGCTGTAGTCTGTCTCCAGAGGAGGTGAGAGAGAGAGAGAGAGAGAAAGGAACATCAGCTCTATCCACTTTCCCCCAAATTTCCACTGATTTAATATTTCCATGAAGCAGAAGAGCAGGAGAGATGGATCACAAAAGTATTATAAATAGTCTCTAAGTTTAATGGCAAGCTGTTTATTGCTACTTTGTAGGCTTTGTCAAAAGAGCCCACAAAGCAACCTTTTTTATTTTTTCTTCCTCCCTCATGCTCATAAAACTTAATGGGATATTAACAATCGAATTACAGCACTCTTTATTTTTAGCTTATTCTGCAAGCTTTGAAATACATTAGGCTGCCTCAAATTGCCTACAGGAGAGTTTTATAGCACCTCCAGGTTGCTTCAACCTGGGTAACTGCCATCACCTCTCGGAATATACAGGAGAGAATTTCAATTGTTATGGAAGCCTAGAGGCTCTTGTCTTGCTAAATATTCCCCAATATACAATTTCCCATTTACTTCAGCCTGACTCTTTGGACCTCATAAAACAAAGAAACATTATTTGTCTCCTTTTGTAAACCATCCAAATGTCGAAGCACTTTCAGGCTCAGTAGTTTCTTTTGCCATCTGGAGAGCAAGAGCAGAACAGGCTTTTGCAGTTGTAGGTCCCAGTCCTGCAATGAGCTCAGTACAGCTGTACCTAGGTGAAGACCCACACGGGGTCTACCCACATGAAGCTCATTGCCACAGCTGGGTCCTTGCTGGTAAAGTCAATACACAGAAGGATCTGTGTGTATTTTTGGTTATGCCTTTGATCAGCTGTGTGAGGTTTGATGTCACCAACTTGTTAAAAAGCACTGCCACCCCAAAGTAAGCAACAGCCTGATCCCGCAAAATACTGAGAGCTCTCAAGTCCCATTGGCATCAGTGGATTGGAGAATGCTCAGCATTTTACAAAAGGGGGATGAAAACATTCCAGGATCATTGTTAATTGCATTACAGGGCTATGTCTACACTAGAGGGTTCTTGTGGAAGAACATCTTGCTCAAGGATTCTTGTGTAAGAATTCTTGCACAAGAACATGTCCACACTGCCCTGTGCTTTTGCACAAGAGCATCCATGGCAGAGTGGACACTGCCTTGCTCAAGAAAGCTCTGATGGCCATTTTAGCCATAGGACGTTCTTGTACAAGAAACCCCTGCTGCGCGTCCACACTGCCCTCTTGTGCAAGAGCTCTTGCACAAGAGAGCTTACACCTGTTAGAAAAGAGCATAGCTCTTGTGCAAGAAGCCCTCTCTTGCCACGCTTTACTGTAAATCTTCTTGCGTAAGAGTGGGCGGGCAGTGTGGACACTCTGCAGAAGAAAGGCGGTTCTTGCGCAAGAACCTGCCAGTGTAGACATAGTCCAGGAGTGCCTAGAAGCTCCAGCCAAGACCAAGACCTCATTATGCTAAGTGCTGTGCATACACATTCCAAAGATCTTACAATCTACATACAGGAGTCAAGCAGTCAGTAGGAGAAACGCAGTCCTTAACTATCACCCTTAAAGATGCCATTATTTATCTGTAAAATAGATTCTGTTGGGCACATGTAGTCAAAGAATTGCAAAGCATGAAGCGAAGGGATCCACCAAAGCAAGAAAATTGGATGATGAGAATATAGATGAAGTGGAATAGGAATACTCTCCTGGTTTCCTCCCAGTGACAGAGCAGTATAGCATGATGAATGTTGTCCCTGCTTTCTCTGGGGTCGTTTCTGCATGTGAAATGATGGGTATTGAAATTCACATGCAAATGTAACAGCTAGTATAGCTTAGATAAAATGCTTTCTGATACATTGCTGAAAGCATAATCCTTCACATTAATAAAACACCAAGGGCAAGTTTTTTGCATTATTGTTGTACCAAACGGAGATTAAGATTGAACTGTTTTGATGATTAGAACAGGTCAAACAGGTTCATTCCACAGTAGATTGGAGGGTGGACTTTGGAGCACTGTGATGTCAGCGAGTGTGTTGACACAAAATGAGATGCTGACAGAGATGTAAATTAATTTGACATGACATGGGCAGTCATTTGCAAGGTTCGGCAAGCCCTTGATGTGACAGACAACTGAACTTAAGATGGCCAGTGAAGAATTATGCATCAGCTGAAAAGAGAACCTAGACAGGGTCAGTACACAGTAAGATACAACGACCCTAAGTATAGTACAAAAGCTTCAAAGGGGTAGCCAAGTTATTCTGTAACAGAAAAAACTTAAAATACAACAAATAGTCTAGTAGCACCTTAGAGACTAACAAAATATGTTGATGGTATCGAGCTTTTGTGGACACAACCCACCTGTCATCTGAAGAAGTGGGTTGTGCCCACAAAAACGCATGATACCATCAACATGTTTTGTTAGTCTCTAAGGTGTTACTAGACTATGTGTTGTTTTTTAAGTTTTTTCATAGTACAAAAGCTAAACAAGACCTAGTGAAAGATGGAATTGGACCTCCAGGCCAAATCCAGAGGCCCTGTTAATTCCCACGTATGTCCCTGCAGTAGCACAAGGAAACTTAAAGAAGCCTTAAGACAGCAGCTGAAGATTTCCCTAAATCCAGAGCAGGTTTTAGGCTAGCATACCTAGTCTTACATGCCAACTCCACTGCATTCCAGGAACTTTTCAGGACAATAATCTCTGGTGATCCTGGCTGGTAGAACAGCTCCTTTCCTAAAGATGATGTAATTTGCACCAGAGTCTGGTTTAATCCTTGGTATGCCCCAGGATTTGTGGGAGAGGGACAGGGACCAGAAAGTTTGTGGAAACCCGCAACATGGGAACCAGCTCTAAGTCTTTTTAAGAGCTGGAGGTACTTTGACTAACTGACCTGCCTCAGCTTCTAGCCCTTCCTTGTGGCTTATCAGAGGAGTTAGCAAATTGGGAACTGGAGCCTAAAGATGGTTGGAAATTTTCCAATAAAAAAGCCATTTTTGTCTAAATTGGAAAGTTTCAGAAATGGTGTCATTTTGATCATATTTTGTTAGGAAAAAACCAAAATTAAATGTTTTGATAATGTCAAATTGTCCTATTTTGACATTTCAACTTAATGTTTCCATTTTTGTTTCAAAGTTACTTAAAATAAATAAAAGTTATTGTGTTCAAATGAAAAAGTTTAAAGATCAAAATCTTTTTTTAAAGTTTTACCATGTCTCTCAGAAATTTTAAACCTTGACAAATGTGAACTTTTGAATTTTTGCTACCTCCTTTCTACTTTTCCTCCTTCTCCTCCACCTTTTGCCACTGACTACAATAGAATGCATGATGTCTAGGGTTCATTTGTCCAGTTTTACATTTTTATTTTCCCATTTTTTTCTTTTTTTGACAGTAAGTAATGAAAACATCCTCAGAGTTTGGAAAAGGTACAGAGTAACAAAAAAGAAAAAGAAAGATAACTCTGCCTCTTTGAAAGAAATATTGAAATTACAGAGAGGCAAAAAAAATGGAAGGGGAAAAACATTCAAAATTTCAAAATTTCCAAAATTTGAAATTTTTGGAAAAATATTTGGGGTGAGGGGGAAACCCTGTATTGAATCCATTGAAACAAAAGCCACTTTGAAATTGTTGTTTGGGTTTCTTTTTTTTTTTTCAGTCAGTTCTAGCTATATTTTAAAATGTGACTATTTGTAATTCACAGGGTGCACATGACATTTTGAGGGCTTAGAAAATTCTAAAGAAGCAGCCTCATCCTCATATCACAAAACAAGAGGCACCTTAATTGCTAACTCATGAAAATGCTTTACTGGTTTGCCTGTAGGGAGATAGACAGTCATGTCTCAGTGCATTAGTAGAGAATTTTAATAGTAGTCGAATCAACCTCACGGCATAAAGAGGAGGCAATGAGTTCGTGTTTCTGACAGCACATTCTGAACAAAGCTGTCAACTGAAAGGGATCCTAGTGAGATATTTTTCCACAGCTCATATGAGTAAGGGACCTCATTCAGTACTGAACTGAGAAAAAACATTTAGGCTGAAAATTTTTAAAGCTGCATTTGGGATAAACTTTTCAAAAGCATTTAAGAATCCTAAATTCCACTGAATGTCAGTGACTCTTTGGCTCCTAAGTCAGTTAGTTACATTCCTAATTGGAATGAGGCATTTAGATCCTCAAGGTACCTTTGAAAATCTCAGCCTTCAGCGCAAGAGCACGTGAAACTCATCTACTTTGACTGGAAATGAGAAAGGAGGACTAGATTTACGGGTCTATCAAAGAGACTAGGATGTTTGGTTTCAGGTAGAAAGTAGGCAACACTTGTCCATTTCAGCAGAGATTATTTACTTTATATGTGGGGGCTTGTCATAAATTCAAAACTAAATTTGTTGAGGGTACATCAGTATTTGCAGACACAACTATGTTTTGCATAATTCTGGAGTGGTGACTGCATTCCAAAATAAAATCACGTGGAGGCATCCATTGACCGTGAACAGCAAAATTGTGTCAAGGCAATTGTAGCTTGTCAAACACAGATGGCTTCTGACAAATGTCACCTGCAAGAGAGTCAGATTCTTCCTGCAATTTGGGAGCAACGGTTTGCACTTGTACAAGTATGCAGCAGGACCTGTTCAGATTCTGCTCTCGAGTCCTGGAGTCCAACCAGCTTCAGTGAGACTTTTCACTGCTTGTGGTCCTTTGCCAGATGGTCCTTCTTACAGACAAAGGTTAGTGGCAGAATTTACATTCTCTTTACATTTTTAAGTCTCGGTTTCTAAGACAAATCACACAGGGACAAGTGCCAGCTTTGTTTTCCAATATCTCTCTCACTCACATTCTCTATCTTTTGCACACACCTTATCTACAAATCTGGCCACATTACCTGGTCTTGGCTTCACTCCCTTTCTCTCCAACTGGGCAGGGGTAGCAGTTGGGGTGGGGTGGGGTTGGGGAGAAGTTGCACACTAAAATCTTGAGTCCAGGAGACCATGATGAAAAAATTTGTAAAATGGTCTAGATGCATTCAACCAGGGAGAAGTTGGCCACTGTGCTGTAGGCAAGGAGTGTTTAAATTCTGGCCCAGACAACTGAATACTGAAACAGAAATGCTCAAATGTTCAGCCTTTTCGGCACAGAGGCAGTTCTACGGACAGGTAAACTTGTTACTTGTCTCTCAGTTCCTGTTGCTGTTATGGATTCATAAGGAAAGCAACAGAAGATTTACAGAACTTCAGAAAGCAGAGATGGAAAAAATCTATTTGCGGATTTAATCCAGCCTTTTTAATGTAGGAATGTTGCCAAAAATTGTCCATTTAGTAGATCTGCTCTTAAAATTCATGGTGCTTTCTGCTCTTACTTGCTGCCTCCATGTTGAAAGAATCCCCTCATTCTTCCCCTTTAATATTTCACCCATTACTTTACCAGTGAAAAACAGGTTAGAATTTCTTGATGGTAAGTGTTTGGACAACTCTTATAGAATCATAGGGTCAAGAGACACCTCAGGAGGTCATCAAGTCCAACCCCCTGCTCAAAGCAGGACCGATCCCAACCAGGGTTCATCCCAACCAGGGTTTTGTCAAGCTAGGACTTTAAAATTTCTAGGCATGGAGATTCCACCACCGCTCTAAGTAACCCATTCCAGTGCTTCACCACCCTCCTAGGGAAATAGTCTTTTCCTAGTATCCAACCTAGACCTCCCTCAATGAAACTTTAGACCAGTGGTCCCCAACACGGTGCCCGCGGGCGCCATAGCACCCGCCGGGACATTTCTGTGCGCCCGCCGAGTGATCGGGGCTGGCCCCGCCCCCGGGTGTGCAGAGCACATGGGTGGCACCGGCCCCGAGCATGCAGCATATGGGCAGCCCCGCCCCTGGGCACATGGCATAGGAGCAGCCCTGCCCCCGGGCGCCTGGCACATGGGTGGCCTTGCCCCTGGGTACCCAGTGGCTCCAAAAGGTTGGGGACCACTGCTTTAGACCATTGCTCCTCATTCTGTCATCTGTCTCCACTGTGAACAGCCTTTCTCCATCCTCTTTGGAACCTCCCTTCAGGAAGTTGAAGGCTGCTATCAAATCCCCCCTCACTCTTCTCTTCTGCAGACTAAATAATGAGAGAGAGCCAAATTTCTACTTTCTGATGTTTGTGACTATATCCCATTGTTCATGTTCCTGATTGCATCAATTTTTTTCTCTACCTATGTCATTGTAGGATCTCAGAGAATGTCTCATCATTTTTCAAGACAATGGACATGCATTTCTTTGGCACACAGTCTGCAGCATAACATCCTGTTATTCATCTGTGAATTGCATTGTCTTGAACTAAATTCTTCCTGACAAAGGAAAGAGCATGAATACAGAATAGTGGAGTATATTTTATATTAAATCACCACAGATCTCAGTTTTGAATGGGTGACCCTATATACTGTTAATTAAAGTGGGGTTCTGTCTTTTCAGAAAAATGCTTAGTGGAGATGACACTGCCGCTAAGTAGTGCAGTGGCCTGGGCCTCTAGAGTCCTGAATGCTATCCCAGAACTGCCACTGGTTGTGACCTTACTGTACCCAACTCATATCCCTGCTCTGTGCCTCGGTTTCCCCCTAATTTTGCCTAGCACATCTATTATAGTACAAGCTCTTTGAGGCAGGGACCATCCCTCACCTGGCTGTGGGTACACGTAGCACATAGAATAATGAGACCCTGATCTAGGTACCATTGTTATACAGTTAATAACACAATTTTTTTCTTTATATTTTTTTATATTTTGCTGATTTTTTTCTCAAAAATAAAGGAGAAAATGATCAAAGAATCAACCCCCCTACCCCAAAAAATAAAGATATAGGAAGGGAAAGCAAGGGGGAAAAGAGGACAGGAAAATTATTCCTATGTTTCTGTGTTCTGCTTCATGAGAGTCAGCTGAAGTAATCCATATTAATTTACCACCTTCTTCTCTCCCCAGATGTGTGTTGATAACACTGATGCTGCCTGGACATAAATGCGGAAAGTAAGCTAAACAGAACCAGCAGATTACAAGAGCACACAAATTAGAAGTCTTCCTCACTTGGAAAAGGACAACATCAGGAAAGAAAAACATTTTATTAGCTGCATCCTCTTTATAGCTTGCTATTTGATAAGCCAGCTGTAGAGGTAGGAATTACAGTGCATCCTTCTCTTTATTGTTCTAGTGATAAATAGGCATATATCAAATGTGATGTTCAGATCATATCAATATCACATTTTACAGTAACTATAGTTAGTGCATAATCTATTTTTATGATCTTTCCTAGCTTGTGACATCAGTATATAAAATATCAGCAATATCAGAATTAGTTCTGTGGTACAAAGTTAGGAAGCAGAACCAACCTGAATGGGATTTTTAGGCATTTCTATTCAGAAGAAATGTTAATTAAAAAATCAACAAGAAGATATTTGCAATTTATTTCTAAGCTGTGTTGTTACCTACACATTCTTCTTTTAAATATAGGTACTGTTGTCAAGTGGGGAAAGGGTCCAGTAGGTGTAAACTCCTTGGAGCATCTGATTGTGAAAACAAAATAACCAGATGGACAATTATTTGAACATGGACAAATAAACAGAATGGAGCACAGTTTAAAGAAGAAATTGATTATCTGCCTTGATTATCTGCATGTCCTGAGGGATTCTACCTGAACAGAGTGCAGATTGTTCTACCAATATAAGAATTAGCACTGTTGATTAATGGCAATTAACTCACATGATTAACTAAAACATTTAATAGTGATTAACAATTAATCTGTTTTTATCACAGTTATACATTTCCACTCATTGTTTTAAATTAAATGCTTTTCTGCACTTTTAACATTTTGTCTTCAGGTAGAACAGAATATGAAGTATGCAGTGCTCACTTTATATTTGATTAGAAATATCTGCATTGTGAAAAAATGTTTTACACTGTTGTGTAATCTCTTTAGCATGAAAGTTGAAATACACCAAAATGTAGACTTATGTATGAGAATAACTGCATTCAAACATCAACAATGTAAAACTTCAGAGCCTACAAGTCTACTCAGTCCTATTCTTTGTTCAGCCAATCACTCAGATAAACAAATTTATTTACCTTTACAGGAAATAACACTGTCCATTTCTTGTTTACAATGTCCTCAGGAAGTGAGAATAGATGTTTGCAGGAAACTGTTATAGTCAGTGTCACAACATATTTACGTGCAGATATGCTAAAGATACATCTGTCCCGTCATGCTTCAACCACCATTCCAGAAGCCATAAGTCCAACCTGGTGATGGGTTCTGCTAGGTAATGATTCTAAGCAGCACATCATCCAAGTCAGATGCCACCAGCGAAAGTAGATTTTGTTTTTTGGTGGTTTGGGTTCTGTAATTTCTGCATCAGAGTTTTGTGCTTTTAAGAGTTCTGGAAGCATGTTACATAGCTCCTCCCTCTCAGAATCTATGAGCCACTTCAGAATCTTATATCTTG
The DNA here is from genome assembly GCF_049634645.1 of Pelodiscus sinensis. NCBI lineage: Eukaryota > Metazoa > Chordata > Testudines > Trionychidae > Pelodiscus > Pelodiscus sinensis. The sequence continues at coordinate 11,807,101 of NC_134716.1, forward strand.
GGTTGAATGCTGTAGCTATCTTTTAGAAATTTCACATTGGTATCTTCTTTAGAACATCTTAAAGTGAAAGTGTTCTTAAAATGAACATCTGCTACAATATATGGAAGAATCCAGGTAAAACAGCAGGAAATATACAGTTTTCCCTCAAAGAGTTCAGTCATCAATTTAATGTATTGCTTTGTAATGAGCAGGGCTCGACAAATAATACAATCTACTCACCCGTGGCGAGTAGATTGTAACCCAGAACAGCCGGGTTCAGGCAATCTGCGCATGCACAGATTGCTGGACAGCGCACGCGCAGATCACTGGACAGCGCGGCTGGCGAGCCCTGGTAATGAGCATTGTAACCATAGAAGCATATGCTCTGGAATGGTGGCCAAAGCTTGAAGGGGCATGCAAATGTTTAGCATATCCAACACGTTAATGGCTTGCAATGCCAGCTGCAAAAGTGCAATTTGAATGCCTGTTCTGATTTTTTCAGTTAACATTGTAAATAAGAGGGCAGCATGATCTTCCATAAACGTGAACAAAATTGTTTCTATTAGCAGTTGGCTGCACAAGAAGTAGGACTGAGTGGACTGGTAGGTACTAATACACTGTTGTGTTTTTTAGTGTAACAAATTTACATTCATAAGCTGGCCTTTCACAATAAAGAGATTGCACTACAGTACTTGTAAGGTGGGTCAGCAGGATTCTGTGGCCAGTCCAGTTAGATAGGAAAACAGGTATGGATGTATGGCTCTCTTCTGTGCTCAAGAGAAGATAATTTCCTCATTGCAATGAACACCATCTCCTCAGAGGTCCCAGCACACCACCTAACCTAATGTTTTCTTTGTCATTGGTATGTTTGGCAGAGCCTTAAAAGAACATTTTTAATAGACACCAAAATTATTCAGTCATGTTTCTGGAACCCTCTAAATGTTATGCTGGTTTCCCCTTTCTGAGTGTACTTACCTACATCACTGGTGTGAGTCACATTCTATGTAATATGTTGCCATTACTATTGGGCTGGGGGAGAAATAAACGATTAATGCTGTATGGGAATGAGGAGGGAAGCTAATGAAATCTAGAGTACTAATTTGAATGTGTCAACGCATTTAGAACTTGTGCCTTGAATTTAGTTTAGCTTTGGTAGAAACCACAGGCAGTTCAACCAAATCACCCTATTCAGCATTACTGATGGTTAGAAATTTTATCATAAGCTATCATTGTTCTAATAGTGACTATTAAAATCCTCTAATCATGTGTTGGGAATTTACAATGTCTTTTCTTCAATCTAATGTAACTGCAGACCAGAAGGTTATGAGCTGTTTAGATTCTACCATGTGCTACCACTGTAGCTTGATTATTTAAAAAACAATAATTAGGGTTTCCTGTTGGAGATCCAATACACAGACTGCATGCACCAGATAGAATAGGTTTAGTTAGTGAGATGCTACTGATAATGCAGGGAGTAGGAGTGCAATTATCTCTATTAAATTGTGTTTATTTCTATTTACTTTTACTGGCCAGGACCGGATAGAACTAATGATACCATACCAGAGAAGCAAACGATGGTCATTTCTTTCCCTCATCTCTACCCTCTCTTTAGGAAATGTAGTAGCTTCCATGTATATTCTGGAGGACTGGTTGATTTACCAGTGAATGACATGTGAAGTCTTTGTCAAAATAGACATTTAGACTGAGGCTTTCCAAACCTCTGAAGGAATTTGAGTGCCCATTTAATTTTTTGCACACCTTGATCCCTCAGATGGCTTTGAAAATTGTGGCTTTGCTGTAACGTTAATAGCATGCTATTGTCGTCATGCCCCAACATGCATATCTATCCAAAACAAGTCTAGTTTTAAACAGATCAATGTATCCTGCAGGGCAGTCACTGAAGAGCTACCTAATAGATGAGTGTCACACCTGTTTTTATTCCTTGACACTGCTTTGTTACTGCTCAGGTACATATGGCAGAATCTTGGAGAACTCACACAGTGATATTCTTTTCTAAGCAGTTTTCAGTATCTGACCTTACAGGTAAAAGGGGACACTGTCAAATTGAAATCTAGTCTATTAAAAATAGTATTTTCACAAATTACACCTGACCCTGAGTCCCTCAGCCCATTTTTGTGGGCTTGCAATCAATTGTTGCTAGGTGAAAGACCACACCACCTACCCATAGATGGGCTTGCTTGTCAGCCTGAGATAGAGCTTTGGGTTTGATCTTTGATACTTTTTTATCCTTACTAATATGTGTGAACAAAGACACTGTGTGGGTTGCTTCTGCCTGGCCAGATTGGGTTTGTGAGTATAATGGGAAGAGATAAGGGATAGAGCAGTTAGTTTCACAGGGCCTGGTGGAAGCGTAATATATATGCACACAGATTACCTCATCCCTTATCTCAAGGAAAGTCAAGCAACCAGTCAGGAAGGGTATCAGGGAGTTGGGAGGAAGGATTAAAACACTCCAAGACCAAAGAAATGCCTGTCCCTGACTGTAGCATAACCTCACTCCTTTACTCCATCCATGGGATACAAAGAGATGGGATGAAGACCCCGGACTCATGATTCCTCCCCCCCCAGCCATAGAACATGACCATATGTTGTGCACACCCCTCACATCAGGTATATTTGAGCCTTCTAAGAAGGAGGAGCGGGGAATAGGAATGGGGACCAGGCAAGCCTCGGCGGCATCTGAGCTGGGATGGAGAACACTGGAAAAAGGACTGCTGGCAGACAGAGCTATGGATATGCTTGCTTGGAACTCATCCTAATAAACATCCCATTGCCTACACTTCTGGTCTTCTGCTGTCCCTGTATGACAAAAACCAGGGGAGGGGATGAAGGGAACGCCTCTAACACCAACATAAGGGTGTTCTAACAAGTTGGCCCAATTGTTCAAATGGATCCTTGAGTGCAGACCCTGTGCCGGTGTGGAGCCTTGTTGAAATCCATGGAGCTCCCTGTGGGTGCAGGACACTGCTTCATGTGCATAAGTACCTGGTGCCTGTGGGGTAGAGTAATAAATAACCTGGGTGATATTTATTAATAACTTATTAGTAATTACTGTTCTTATTCTTATTAGGAATTTATGCCATTAAAAAACACTTTTTGTGGGAGAGGGTGGCGAGTCCCCTTTTTGTCTGGTGAGTAGGATTTTCCATAATTTGTCGACCCCTGTGTATGTGTATGTGTATGTGTATGTGTATGTGTATGTGTATGTGTATATATATATATATATATATATATATATATATATATATATATATATATACACACACACATGAAACTTTTGGTATTCATAATTTCTCAGAGGATACATATGAAATGTTTCATTTATATTACAATATAACATAATTCTATTCATTTGAGAATACATTCTGCCATCCAATAAGGAAAGAGAAATAATGCCATATAACTGAGATGATGACATGTGCAGCATAGATATATAGGCAACACCAAATAGTTTGTAAACAGACCTTGATCTGAAAACTTCATCGACAAGTACTTATGAATACTGGGGCAGGATCTGCTAAGGATGATGGGGAGTGATTAGGTGGACACCACCAAAGAGCATATACCCCAGCCATGTGCTTTGTATTAACATCCCATTTTGTTGCAATTCCTACTACCAAGTGTTTATAAATTAGTAGTACACAATTTACTTTTGAAACTTGATGTCCCATAATATATATGCCTTAATTCTCTGCTGTGTTAGTCCAGGTTTATGACTGCTTAATGCCACAGAAATCAATAAGATCTCACACACACAAAAACCTGCAGCTAGGCAATGGAGAATAATCAATACTGTATACTGTGTAGTTTTTGTTTATGAGTGCTTTGACCTTGGTTCCTGGAGATTTAAAGGAAAGTCTATATTTAAAATACTGTTGGACATTAGGAGACTAAAGAGCAAAAGATAAAAGAGCTCTGTAATGACAAATAACATATTTTACAGTCTAATTGTATACAAAAAAATTGGGATTGTCTCAGGAAAAAGCTCCCTCCCCAAAAAGCAACCAGAAAGTGTAAAATTTGGGATTTGTAAGTTGACTGCATAGTGCCTAATAACCAGAATCATGTCTCATGCCTGTCACAGGAAAATATGTGCATGGTTGCTTATCATTGCATGCATCATAGCTGGGATGAAAAGTCTTTGGCTGACTAATTCTGATGCTTAGGTCACATACTTCCAGGTGTTTGGCAATGAGCACTGTTCCCTACAGTATGTTTAGAACTGCTTTGTGCAGTCGGATTTGAAATGTCTCATGAGATGGGCATCTAGAATTTCTCTTGGGAGGTTTATTTCTGTGTACACAACACAGAAATCTGTGGCGGTTACAGGTTTTCTGCAAATGAAGGCAGAATGCTGTGAAAGAAAATAAAACTGAAGATGACAGTGTGGCGGACTGCTGGCTAAGGGGAACCTTGCACTGCTAATCAGAGTGGTATTCCCTGAGCTTTCTGAGGGGGAGGGAAGCACATGCTGCGTTTTCTTAAGGAGTGGTCTAGAAGGCTCCTCTCTTTTACATAATATGAGGCATTTATGGGCAGCTCCACACGAGCTTTTAGTTCTTCAGGACTAATTCAGGTAATGCACCAAAGCCTGCAGCCACAGAAGGCCTGATACCAAATCAAGCTGAAATGCTGGGATGGTGGTTATTGCTTAGGCTTCTGTGCTGCACGGTGTGGGGTGTGAGCTGGGTCTTGCAAAATGAGACTGTGGAGGGTAAGAATACAGAATATCTCTCCCTCCCCCTCCTTTCATCACAGCGCAAACTAAGGGACATCACAAGTGTCATTTTCCTCCTGTTCAATTGAAAACTTATTTGCCAAAGCCCTAATTCCAGCTCCATGTCCGGTTCCCCTTGTTCTTTGGTGGGATAGAACCTCCCCTTCACCAGTCAATGCAACAGAACATAGGGGGAGAAGATTAGTGTGCCCATGCACACAGGGGCAGATGACCGTTTTGCGGGGCCCTGGGCAGCATAATTCTGCGGGGGCCCCCCTTTGCCACGGCGCATGAGCGGGGCTTTCTGAAGCCCGGGGCCCGGGGCGGCCGCCCCGTTCGCCCTGCCCTATATCCGCCCCGTATGCACACTCGGAAACAAAGAGGATTATCCTAAATGTATTTAAGCCTACTGTTAAGTCTGTAAGGCTTCTTAGAATATCTGAATACCATCTTGCATGGTGATTCTGCACTGCGGGTGGAACCAGGAGGTGCCCAATGGCTAGATCCTCAATGATATTTAAGTATTTCAAGCATGGCGCACACACACAATTTTTTTCACATCTAAAGTGTGTGTTTCAAATTCATTCTGTATTTCTGAGGAAGGCCCACACTAATTTCTTACTAATAAAACTACTTAGCAATACCCTTCATACAATATCATACTTTTTCATCTTGACATATTAATGGTTTTATCTGCAGACGTATGCACATACCTAGTACCAACTTGATGCCCTTTGATGAATGATAGCTGCCTGTCTGTTTTGTTTTGTTTCAGAAAGAAGGCAATAGTCTCATTTGTTACTTTATGTGTTATTTACTGTAGGTAGTTATTTAAGCAGCAACAAAGAGTAGAGAAAATGGCCTTCACTCACTTGTAGAGTTATGTAGTGTTTTTGCTGCCTCTGGCAAAGCTGAAGTAATCAATGGAACAGATTCCAACACTCGTATGTTATTTTTGTTTCTCAGGATGTTAGGGTAGGAAGCTTATACTGCATTTAACTGCAATGCTATTTCATTTTGCCAGCTCATTTGTTGTTCATTAGACAGGAACGACAGGCATGAAGAGTGTCTGAATCTGATTGTGAGAAACCACTGCAAATTCTTAGCAAGGGGAAGAAGGAATTACTTTGGAGTTGGCATATAGTTTAGTAACACAGAAAATCCAGGCTTGATTCTGATACAGATCCAGAGTGTCATGTCGTGTTTCTTCTTTTTTTCACATTTAATAGTTCTAAACATATTTTGTGCCATTATTACTTTTACGATTTTTATTTGTATTTCACTCAGGTAGCACTGAGGTGTCCCGTTGTTCTAGTTGTGTTGTACAGACACATCATTTCTGATTATGCACGGGGCCAAATTCATCCCCCGTGCAATAGGTGAAACTACTGAAACCCACAATATTCCCAGTGAAATCCAGGTTGCGCTCTTCCATCACAGCAGAGTTTAGTCCTTAATTTAACACATTCCTATATATCTGTTCTGATTTTAGTAATTCAGATAAGCATGTCACTTGTTTTGGTGGTAGTTCTCATAAATTCAGTGTTGAATTCTAGGGACAGTGAAGATGAAAAGTAAATGATGAGGCCTGACAGGCTGTGTCTCTGTGCTTTCTGTAGTCATTTAGACCAACTCAAAGAGAACATACTATGCTACCATCTGTGGTAAATCACTTTGTCACCAGCTTGGCAGTGACTACATTCTTTTACCAGATGAGATTTTTTAGTATCCTCCTATATTAAATGAGCTTGGCAGATCCAGATTCTGGACTCCACATCACCCAAACAGCCACGGTAATGAGCACCTTGGATGATGCTCTCAGCAAGGAGGCCAAGGACCCTACCTTCCTCCACACTGCTTCACTAATGCCAGTCAGGTGTGTGTTTCCTGTGCTCTTCTAATGGGGATTGGAGCACATGGTCGACATGTTATGGTTAAAGGACATTGGCATGTCACTGTGGGGAAACCTGAATTGCTACTCTAGCACTTCAGTGGACAGAGAACATCTGTTCCAGGATTGTCAAGTTTTCCATTGTAAGTGCTCTAAAACTTTGCAGTTTTCCAAAAGCCCCTTCCCAAAAATGCAGTTAGTTTTTCCAAAGGATTGACTTGGTAATTGCCTCTGGAATTTTATGGATAGTTAGGAATTAAAATTTTCTTTAGAAGGACTTTTGTTTGAAATCTCCTTATCTTTCCCAAATTTAATAGCGTCATACTATTGTTTCACTGAAAGTGATCTTAAATCCAGTCCCCTGCATTTATGGCAGAACTAATAACATTAGCTAGATCATTCTGACAGATATTTCTCTAGTTCACTCTTAAAAGTCAGTGATGGGGATTCCACATCTTCCCTAGGCAATGTATTCCAGTGTTTAACCACCCTGACAATTAGGAAGTTTTTCCTAATGTCCAACCTCAACCTCCCATTGCTTCTTGTCCTATCATCAGAGGCCAAGGAAACCAGTTTTTCTCCCTCCTCCTTGTAACAACCTTTTAGTCCTTGAAAACCATTATCCTATCCCCTCAGTCTTCTCTTTTCCAAAGTAAACAAACCCAGTTCTTCCAATCTTCCCTCAGACCTCTAATATTCCCTAGACCGCTGATCATTTTTATTGCTCTTCTCTGATAGAACTAACGCTCTTCACAAGAGATTCACATGCTCATCCCAGACTCTAGTCTTATGCTATGATCAATGTGGACAAACTGCTGTATCTGTCTGAAGCCCCATTGACTTCATGGGAAGAGCATCAATTACTGCAAATGTGCTGATTATCGATACATATTTCTCAGCCGAGGGTACCTTATGGATAATTCACAACTGATAACATTATTTCTTGTATATTTAAGGTGTACAATTTGTCACCTAAATCAGATGCTGTTGTTTCTATTCCTATCATAGAATCCTAGGGATGGAAGAGACCTCAGGAAGTCATAGAGTTCAGTCCCCTGCCCAACCTAGGACCAACCCTAACTAAATCATCCCAGCCAGGACTTTGTCAAACCAAGACTTAGAAACCTCTAGGGATGGAGATTCCACCATCTCCCTAGGGAACCCATTCCAGTGATCACCACCTTCCTAGTGAAATTGTTTTTCCTAATATCTAACCTAGACCTCCCATATTGCAACTTGAGATTTTTGCTCCTCATTCTGCCATCTGTCACTGAGAACAGCCTCTCTCCATCCTCTTTGGAACCTCCCTTCAGGAAGTTGAAGGCTGCTGTCAAATCCCCCCTCACTCTTCTCTTCTGCAGACTAAATAAGCCCAAATCCCTCAGCCTCTCCTCATAAGTCAAGTGCTCCAGCCCCCTAATCATTTTGGTTGCCCTCTGCAGGACTTTCTCCAGTATGTACACATCCTTTTGGTAATGGGGCTCACAGAATTGTATGCACTAATCCGGATTTGGCATGACAAGTACCAAATAAAGGGGAATAATCACTTCTCTGGATCTGCTGGCAATGCTCCTCCTGGTGCAACCTAATATGCCGTTAGCCTTCTTGGCTACAAGGGCACACTGTTGACTCATATCCAGCCTTGCTGTCACTGTAATCCCCACTGTAATCCCCAGGTCTTTTTCTGCTGAACTGCTGCTTAGCTAATTGGTCCCCAGCTTGTAAGAGTTCTTGAGATTCTTCTGTCCCAAGTGCAGGAGTCTGCACTTCTCCTTGCTGAACCTCATCATATTTCTTTTGGCCCAATCTTCCAATTTGTGTAGGTCACTCTGGACCCTGTCCTCCAATATATCTCTCTCTCCCCCTAGTTTAATGCATTGGATTATTGGAATTCTTTAGCAAAAGTCACCTTAAAATTGACTCTAAATTTAAATTCTATAAAACAAAACTAATATAAATAAAATTTGAGTTCAGCAAATATTTGTTCATTTAAAAGGTAATTCTAACGTAGACTAATGTTTTTTCCACCAGTGTTTTTTGAAACACAAACATAACAGCAGAAGAATCAGAAAATGAAACTACCTAAGAGCAAAATTGTTCCATTTTTTCTCTGAATGGTACCAAATGAAAAAATTGTTTAGGGTTCCCTGCTCTCTAACTTTGCAAAGATTTTTCCAGAGGCGGAAAAATTACAGAGAAACAAAAGGAAAAATGTACAATAGTGGCTAAAGGTGTGTGGAAAGGAGAAAATAATCCATTTATTTCAGTTATTCAGAAAGCAAAAATTAAAAAGTTTGGTTTTGAAACCTTGAACCTTGAGGGAAGTGGTTGTCTGTAGTGTGTGTTTATATTTGGGATTTTCTTGCTGTGTACTGAGCTTGTGTTTGGCCATTTTTTTCCCCTTCCACCTCCTCCCCCCGCATGGAGTGTGTGCTGTGGCTGGCAGGTGGAAGCTGTGAGCTTCTAATCAGGGTTTGAAATCTAGAAGCCTCTGCCCATTGGTTGAGGCTTAATCAGGAGTTGGGGCTATCAGGCAGTCCAGGGCTTTATAAAGGAGTGAGTTAGCAACCAGAGAGCTTGTGAACAGGGGCCACTAACAGGGAGTTTGGAGAGGGAGTTGGGAATGGGAGTGGGATGGGGGAGAGATACACTCACAATTCTTTATGGTGATGTGATATACCTTGACATTAGCAAAGCTTTTGATACGGTCTCCCACAATAATCTTGCCAGCAAGTTAAGGGAATATGTATTGGATAAATGGACTGTAAAATGGATAGAAAGCTGGCTAGACTGTCAGGCGCATTGGGTAGTGATCCATGGCTTGATGTCAGGTTGGCGGTTGGTTTCTAGCGGAGTGCCCAAAGATCTGTTCTAGGACCGGTTTTGTTCAACATCTGATGAGGTTCAACAAAGACAAGTGTAGAGTCCTGCACTTGGGATGGAAAAATCCCAAGCATTGTTACAGGCTGGGGACTGAATGGCTAAATAGCAATAGCCAAGAGGGCGAATGGCATATTAGGGTGCATTAGGAGGAGCATTGCCAGCAGATTGAGAGAAGTGATTATTCCCCTTTATTCAGCTCTGGTGAGGCCACACCTGGAGTATTGTGTCCAATTCTGTTCCCCCCTCCCCCCCCCCCCACTATAGAAAGGATGTGGATGCATTGGAGAGGGTCCAGCGGAGGGCAACCAAAATGATCAGGGCGCTGGTGAACATGACCCGTGAGGAGAGGCTGAGGGATTTGGGTTTGTGTAGTCTGCAGAAGAGAAGAGTGAGGGGGGATTCGATAGCAGCCTTCAACTTCCTGAAGGGAGGTTCCAAAGAGGATGGAGAAAGACTGTTCACAGTAGTGATGGATGGCAGAACAAGGAATAATGGTCTCAAGTTACAGTGGGGGAGGTCTAGGATGGATATTAGGAAAAACTATTTCACTAGGAGGGTGGTGAAGCACTGGAATGGGTTACCTAGGGAGGTGGTGGAATCTCCATCCCTACAGGTTTTTAAGTCTCGGCTTCAGAAAGCCTTGACTGGGTTGATTTAGTTGGGATTGGTCCTGCCTTGGGCAGGGGGCTGGACTTGATGACCTCCTGAGGTCTCTTCCAGCTCTATGATTTTATGGAGGACAAGAATGTTTAAGAAAACATGAAATACTTTCATTAAATCATATGGCTTAGAGACAATGGGACTCAGTGTGTCTGTTTCCCACAGACTCTCCCTAGGTATGTCTACACGCGACACGGAGTAGGTAGTTCGAATTAGGCTCTAATTCGAACTACCGTTACTCCTTGTGGAACGAGGTGTACCAGTAGTTCAAATTAGAGAGCCTAATTGGAACTATCTACTCTGTGCTGCGTGTAGCTGCGGCACAGAGTCCGCACTAACGGGGATTTTAAAATGGTGGCACCCGGCAAGATGCAAATGAAGCCCGGAATATTTAAATCCCGGGCTTCATTTGCAACTTCGAATGCCTACATTAGCCACCCTAGTTCGAACTAGGGTGGCAGTGTAGACATACCCCCTTTGTTTAGTGGTTTTTAGCCTATGTGCTGGTGTGAACTGGATATTTTGCATGAAATCCTGGTGATATCAATATGCGATATACCATTGAGTATGAGTGGAGCCAGGATTTAACTCTTTGAAGATGCCGAAAACTCTGGTGTGAGATTGCTACTCTGCACACTCCATGCACTATTACATCATTGCTAATTCAGGCAGTGTTATCACATGACTCACAATACTAGCTAATGGGAGCTGTGGGGGTGGTGCTTTCAGTTGCAGGCAGTCTGCAGAGACGTACAGCCACTTTCCCTCCTAGGTGCCCAAAGAGACTGGTTATTCCCTCCCTGCAAGAAGTGTGTAGAGACATACTTGCGGCAGCATCCAGCTGCTTTTAGTGGTGTGGGGCTACTGAGTGTCATTCAGGCAGACTGAGTTTCCCACTGTCCTGCCAGCCAGGAGCCACCTGTACTAAACCCTTCACTCCCCAGCCCTCTGCCCCACATAAGAACTCCCTCCTTGACTCAGCCTCCCTCCTAGACCCTGCCCCCTTCCCACACCTCAAACTCCTGTCCCCAAACTCTGTCCCAAACTCTATTTATTAATAGAATAAAAAAGTGAATCCTGTGACTGCTTACCAAAATTCTTGGAGTCACCCCACCGAAAAAATTATTTCCCACCCCTGCTTTAGGTACTAATGTATATTATTAGAATCTGGCAAATGATCCTGATGCTGAATGTATAGTGAGGTAACCCTCGATCCCACTTGATCATGGTGTATGCATGGTGCATGCATGGTGTGGTCAGGTGTCTGTTTCTGGCTGACAATTGATACAGTTTGCTACCAATTTCACAGATCCAAGAGGCGTCTGCCTTGGAATCCAAGATTACAGCCCACTGCTTTCATCTTTCTCACTTTGCTTCCAGCCTTCTCATCAAAGCAACTTCATGGTGAGCTGCACATGATGCTAGATATTTCCTGCAGATTAGATGGGATTCGGTTTGCTCCTCCAAGATGCTTATATTGATGTTTAATGACTTACAATCATGTTTGCTCATATCATGGTACCACCAGGAAGGGATGCTGAATGAAAGGCACTCTCAATTGGCTCCTTTATCAATTAAAAAATGGGCATTTATGGGCACAACACTGCCGGGCCAGCACAGCAGGGTTTTCTCTAACAGTGATTTAGGATTGAATGTTTTGGCAGCAATCCTGTCCATTTTGAGAATGGCTGGTTGCTTTAAAACATTTGGTGGACAGAGTAGGACAAACCGTTTGTGCAGCTCATGCAATTTCCCTATCTTTGCAAACTGCTCACCAATCCGTATTGGGCATTATTGTACGTAGAGGAGAGATTGGCAGTTGGTTCATTTGACAGTTATTTCTTTGCAGAAGTGATTGGTTTTTTGTAATGCACAGAAGGCTACTGTTGATTAACTGTGTTTCTATGGAAACATTTCACATTGGCAGCAATAAATTTGGGTTAAGCAAAGGAATTGGTAAGACTGCAGCAAAGCCATTGAATAATTAAAGAGATTCATTCATATATAAGGTGGGGAGGGAGTAAAAAAAAATTCTGCAGCCACCTCCTTGTGTCCCTTTGACTTTCCCATTAGTGGTCTTAGGAAGGAGGGGTCTGGGAAAAACCCTCCATATTTAGTGCTATTCACTCCCTTCCCATGTGGATTGCTTCCAGGGAGTTGATGTTGCTAGAGCACAATTACTGCTTCCAATGCCAGCCCTGTCACTGTGTGTTTGTACCAAAGTCATCATGCTTTGGGAGCCCCAGAATTTGGCTGAGGTAGGGGACAGATAAGAGAGGAAAGATTCTAGGTCAGTAATTACCTTCCTACATGATAATTTCAGACTGTCCCCTTCCCTGCATATCTGTAATGTCTGCTTACATAAATGCGCAATGAACTGCAATTATCAAATCTCATGTAGTTTTCAGATAACTATTGCCTTTCTATGTGTGCTTGGGTTGGAAGAGCTTGTATTTTTGCCCCATAATGTTGACTTAAGGACCAAACCCTCTTGACTCCAGAGTTAGCTGTGTTCCTCAGTTAGATTTACTGTGTCTGGCAGGCCCACCTCTTTTGAATTGATCTCTTCTTCTGAATTGGTAAATTCAAGCCACTTACTTGCTACCACCATGCACACACTGACTGAACTAGATTCAGTTGAAGTGTCATTGCTTGAAATTTGTCATCTTCACCTCCTCTTCCTGTCATTCGTTGTGTATGTAATAATGACTGATCAGGGCTGGTAGAGAAAAAACTTTCAGCCAGCCTTCTCTCCCAACCTTTAACCAACTATGAAAAAGCCTTTGCTACTAAATCCATTAGCTTTGCCTCGATGGGTGCATCTACACAGCAGGGCTTAACTTGAAATAAGCTATGCAAATCGAGCTATGTCAATTGCGCAACTTATTTCAAAATAGCTTATTTTGAAATTGTGAGCGTCTACACAGAGCTTATTTCAAAATAGAGATCTCTTCCTTTGACTTCCCTTGCTCCTTGTACAGTGATGGTTACAGGAATCAGAGTAAGCAGTCCTCCAGCCTGACAGTATTTCAACGTAATTTCAAAATAACTGCCTGCTGTGTAGATGAGGACTAAGGGTATGTCTACACTACAAAGTTAATTCGAACTAACGTTAACTTTCATAGGCGCTACACAGGCAAACCGCTAGTTCAAACTTAATTCGAACTAGCGGAGTGCTTAATTCCAACTAGGTAAACTTCATTCTACGAGGACTAATGCCTAGTTCGAATTAAGTAGTTCGAATTAAGGGCTGTGTAGCCACTTAATTCGAACTAGTGGGAGGCTAGCCCTCCCCAGCTTTCCCTGGTGGCCACTCTGGGCACCACCATGGAAACTCGTCTCCCCCCTCCCGGCCCCGGAGCCCTTAAAGGGACACGGTCTGGGTACGGTGCCCGTACTAGGTGCAAGCCTGCCAGCACCCAGCCAGCAGACCCTGCACCTGGCACGGCACGAACCAGCCACCCGCTGCCACCCAGCCCTCCACCTCTTCCTGGGACCAGGCTGGCAGCTCCCGGGAGCCTGCCCAGGTCCGCAAGAGGCGGGCACCCACCTGGTCTAGTGCGGAGATCGTGGACCTCATCCACGACCTCCGCACTAGGCACAGGAAAGTGGCCATCTAGGGAAGGATAGCTGCCAGCCTGGCCACCCAGGAACAGGTTTGCAAGAAAATCAGGGTGGTCCAGTGAGCCCCCCGACCCTGAGCCCTGAGCTTAGAATGGCCGTCCTGGGTCAGACCAAAGGTCCATCTAGCCCAGTAGCCTGTCTGCCAACAGAGGCCAACACTAAGGACCCTGGAGGGGATGGACCGAAGACAATGACCAAGCCATTTGTCTCGTGCCATCCATCTCCAGCCTTCCACAGAAGCCAGGGACACCATTTCTACCCCCTGGCTAATACCACTCCATGGACCCAACCTCCATGACTGTATCTAACTTCTCTTTAAACTCTGTTCTAGTTCTAGCCTTCACAGCCTCCTGCAGCAAGGAGTTCCACAGGTTGACTCTTTGCTTTGTGAAGAACAACTTTCTGTTATTAGTTTGAAGCCTGCTACCCATTCATTTCATTTGGTGTCCTCTAGTCCTTCTATTATGGGAACTAATGAAGAACTTTTCTTTATGCACCCTCTCCACACCACTCGTGCTTTTATAGACCTCTATCATATCCCCCCTCAGTCTCCTCTTTTCTAAGCTGAAAAGTCCCAGTCTCTTTAGCCTCTCTTCATATGGGACCTGTTCCAAACCCGATCATTTTAGTTGCCCTCCCCTCTCCCACCCTCTCTCTTCCCCTCTCCTACCTCCTTTTCCCAGTCTCCCCGAGTTTTGTTCAATAAAGAGAGTTTCTATTTTTGAACACACATGTCCTTTATTTTGTACATCAGGAAGGGGGGGCTAAGAAGGGGTAAGTGAAAGGAGGTGAGGGAGGAATGGGGTACGAGCCCCCAATGGGGAGGACTGGGGTGGCTCTGCGGGCTCCTCAGGGTGGAAGCTCTCCTGCAGCCCCCCGATTGACCCCCCCCCCCCGGATGGCAGCCTGTGGCAAGTGCAGCCGGGCTGATGGCCGAGTGCTGTGATGTGCCGAGTGTGGGCACTCAGGGCACTCCAAGCCAGGACTGCTTTGCAAGCGGGGAACCCCTGAGAACTGTCTGTTCAGGGTGGGTGTCGGGTCCCTTTAAGCACAGCCCTCGGCTAGCCTGAGACAGCAGTTCCACGCTCTAAGTCCTAATCTGATGCCCTGCCGGCACTGCTTCCGGCCATCCTTAACCTCGGTTCAGGGTCCACTCAATGTGGACATGCTAGTTCGAATTAGCAAAATGCTAATTCGAACTAGTTTTTAGGTCTAGATGCACTAGTTCGAATTAAGTTAGTTCGAATTAGTGCTGTAGTGTAGACATACCCTAAGTTATTTCAAAATAATGTTGCTGTGGAGATGAACCCTAAATGAGGAGAGTGATGGTTTTAAGGAAATGTACTCAGTTCAGTTCCCACATTCTCTGTCACTGGGCATCAGTTTTATAAGATATATCCCTCAATTGTCTATCTGTAAAATGGGGTTAAGCTTTCCTTTGTCTCACTCTGCAGTGTTGTCTATTTGAATTGTAAGCTCTTTGGAACAGGTAGGTTTGTACAGCCCCTAACACAATGAGGCCCTGATGATAATGGTTCATTACTAGGAGGATATGGTAGACGTCTTAATAGTATAGAAAAGTCAGAAGTGTTCAATACATATTTCTGTTCTGCATTTGGGAAAAAATTATGTGGTTGCATGACGTGGTGGTAATAATTCTTTCCAATGCAAATAGTATTGCTGGAAGAAGATAAAGAATCTACTGGGTTGTTGTTTTCCCTGGCAAGTGCAGATAACTTTCAGCCAATAATTTTAAAAACTTAGGAGGTCCAAATAGAAGATAACAGTTGTCCCTTCTGGCCTTAGACTAGGACCTACCAAAGCTATTACATCCCCCAAGTATTAGTTCCTTCAATTATTGGCCTGCCTCTAACAGGCAGACCCTGCTATTCTATTAGTTGTGTTGAACTGAGGGTATGTCTACACTAGCCCCCTAGTTCAAACTAGGGAGGCTAATGAGGGTGACCGAAATTGCAAATGAAGTATGGGATTTAAATATCCCGTGCTTCATTAGCATGTTCCCAGGCGGTCGCCATTTTGGAAATTGACTAGCCCGGAGTAACTGCCCGCGTCTACATGCGGCAGTGAAACGGGAGTTCGAAGTAAACCCCTAACTCAAATTAGCTGTTACTCCTTGTGGAATGAGGAGTAGAGTCCTCATAGAATTTCCAAAATGGCGACCGCCTGGGAACATGCTAATGAAGTGCGGGATATTTAAATCCCACGCTTCATTTGCAATTTTGGTCACCCTCATAAGCCTCCCTAGTTCGAACTAGGGGCCTAGTATAGACATACCCTTACTGTATTGGCCAGCAGCAATTAGATTCAGTCCATTCTCAAGACATGGCATTGTATCACAGTGTTTAGTTTTGTCCATCTGGATATGGTGACGAAGGCAGAACTTTGAGATTCTCTCTGTAGACTGCATGCAAATCAGTCAGCTTAGAGTTTATTGAAGTGGCACTTTCTCCTAGTTGAGCTAAGCAAGAAATTATAGGAACATGTTACATAAATGAGAAGCTGTTCCTTAATTGCATAGAGAAAATATCTGTTTTAATGACCTTGAAAAGAGTTATTGTATTAATAAAAACTTAAGCATCATGAAATTACTTTTACATGTTACCTTATTATGAGTAAATTTATTTTTTATATGATGCCGCTTTTAGTGGGTATAGGAAATGGAATTTGAGACTTAATAATTGAAATGCTTCATTTAAAAATATTGTAGTGGTAATGGTAATTGCTACCGATTTTAGTTTCTTTAAAACTGCTGAAACCATCACAGCACAAATGTGACATTATTATTATTATTATTGGGTGCTCAGTGTAATGTTTTTCCAATTAGGCTCGCAAATATAATTTAGGTCATACTCCAATACACTTAATACATAAGTACCCTACAACTCAACCAAAGCATTAAAAATGTAGTGAAAAGGAAAACTTTTAATTTTAGTTTTGAGGAAATCCTATATGAGTAATGCATAATATAAGAAAATATCATCAGCTGTGAAATGGAACAACAAATAGGAGGAAAACTAAATGATTTTGTTTTAAATGGTGGCTTTAGTTAGGGTTTTACTAGCATTTCACAAAGTTGGTTATTTTTATTATTCCCATTTTACAGATGGGGAAACTGAGGCAAAGGCTGTGTACATGTCTGGTTACTGTGCTGTAAATGAGGGCATGAACCTATGGCACACATGCTTGCTCTGCTATAATGTACTGTTGCAGCACATTGAAAATCTAGGAGTGCAGGTTGCGGCACTGTCCTGGGGTTCACACAGGATGCGGTGGAGTAGGCCTGTGTACTGTAGAGTCACACCCACACAGCAATTTGCTGTATGTAGACAAGCTGTAAATCTTGTGTCCAAAATCAAACAGTGGATCGTCTGCAAACTGAAGAATCAAATCAGGTCCTCTGACTCATGACCCATGTTCTAACCATTGCTTTCCTTCATCAAGGGAAGTAGTGTTGGGTTGTGTTTCTTTAAATGTTTATAGCCCTGCCTGAACAAAGAACATTGTACAATTGTGCTGGCGTAGCAAGAGCCTTGGGAATAATGGTGACTTGTCACCCTTCTTCCCCCACTTTGATTCAAGAGGAGGACAATAGTTCAACCATTTTCATTGAGCAGCTTATACACTGCTGTGCAGTCAGCTAGCTGCTCTGGTTAACCTATAAGGGTATAGGCAAATGCCCTGCCACTTCCTCACCTCTTCTTCACCTCTCCATCCCCATGTTTACCCATGCTGAGGGAGCATTGTGTGAATGTGGAGTGGGCAAATAATCACCAGGGTTAGCTCCTGGCTGGGCATTGCCGCTCTTTTTACCTGAGCCTCCGCAGGTATGGGCTCTTGAAGCTCCCGTTGGCTGTGGATCACCATGCCCAGCCAATAGAAGCTGAGGGAAGCAGTGTCCCAGTCTGCACCACTTCCTACAGGTCTCATTGGCCAGGAATGATCCACAGCCAATGGGCGCTGTAATTGCCCATACCTGGGGACACACAGGTAAATATAGTAGCGGTGGCTAGCCCAGGCGAACCACCTCAGTTTTATTGCCTACCCCTATGTTAGCAGCAGACCTTGGGAATTAAATAAGGGAACAGAGGTGGGGTTGTTCAGCCAAACAGCTTTTTAAAAAAGGAGAAGTAAGGTCTTCATCAATCTAGCCCAGGGTGTTCAGACAAAGAAGGTTTCTGAACTGAGTATTTTGTAATAGTCTAGTAATTTTAGATGTGAGATTAAAGTGTGTGTGAGAAAGAGAGAGAGAGAGAGAGAGAGAGAGAGAGACCTTTCAGATGTATGAAAGAGAGGCAACATCACCATGAATGCTTTGCACCTTGGCTTAAATGAGAACTCTAACAAATGAACCCAGACCTTAAGTGCTCACCAAGCGGATGACAGGTTGTGGCAGCCTTTCAAAAATGTTTGACAGCTGAGCTTCCCTTTGCAGCAGAAAGAATTCCCATCCTCCTCTGGCCCTGATATGTTAAAGGCCTGCCCCAAAAGAGGTAACACTCAGAATAGAGTTGGTATGTCTTTAGAATAAACTTCCTCAGCATTACCAGCTCTTGTGATTTTTACAGTGACTCTTGTGAATTCTGGAGTCCCTCTATCTTCAACATGAAAACACTTCTCGATTTCATCTCATGCATTTTCCTTTCCTCGACACAGTTGCTATCTCCAAGACTTTCAGTAGGGCTGAAGCTGGGGAAGAGGACCGCCATTTTGTTTAAGTCCTTGAATGGGGAAGTGAGGGAGCACAAACATTTTATTACAACATTGTGAACATGTGGGAAAGCTCTGGACTGCCTAACGGTGATGCAGTAGCTTATTGGACATAATTCTGAAGAGGATTTATTGGTTTTCATCTATTTTCAAAAAGCAGCTGCACTCTGTATTTAAGGATTTATGACAGCTTAAAGACTAAATCCATGTGACTTTGGATAGCTGGTGACTGGCTAGGTAGGAGATCAATGTGATTTGGCCTTGGATTTCACCCAGTCTGAAAACTGATATAATTTGCTGTCTGGTTTTGATTAATTGAATCATAATGTCTGGGATATGGTAGCAAAGTAAAAGTTCCCATGCTGCCCCTCACTCTTGGAAGGAATTCCCTATGGCCATCCACAGAGTTATATCTTTCTCCCCTTTCCAATTCTCCTTTTAAAGCACACTCCTTTGACGCCTAAAGCCATACAAAGGTAAAGGTGCTGTTGTGCGGAGACTCTGCTGACTCTCTTTCCCATCTGTAATATGATGGATCTGCTTTTCTCCCTCCTTCCCAAGCTATTTAGATTCCATAGCTACTTAACATAAGAACGGCCGTACTGGGTCAGACCAAAGGTCCATCTAGCCCAGCAGCCTGTCTGCCAACAGTGGCCAGCACCAGGTGTCCCAGAAAGGGTGGACCGAAGACAATGATCAAGTGATTTGTCTCCTGCCATCCTTCTCCAGCCTCTGACAAACAGAGGCCAGGGACACCATTTCTATCCCCTGGCTAATAGTCTTTTATGGATCTAACCTCCATGAAGTTATCTAGCTTCTCTTTAAACTCTATTATAGTCCTAGCCTTCACAGCCTCCTCTGGCAAGGAGTTCCACAGGTTGACTACATGCTGTGTGAAGAAGAACTTCCTTGTATTAGTTTTAAATCTGCTACCCATTAATTTCATTTGGGTACTCTAGTTCTTCTATTATGGGAACTAATAAATAACTTTTCTTTATCTGCCCTCTCCACACCACTCATGATTTTATATACCTCTATCATATCCCCCCTCAGTCTCCTCTTTTCCAAACTGAAAAGTCCCAGTCGCTTTAACCTCTCTTCATTTGGGACCTGTTCCAAACCCCTAATAATTTTAGTTGCCCTTTTCTGAACCCTTTCCAAGGCCAAAATATCTTTTTTGAGGTGAGGAGACCACACCTGTACACAGTATTCAAGATGTGGGCGTACCATAGTTTTATACAGGGGCAGTAAGATATTCTGTGTCTTATTTTCTATCCCTTTCTAAATAATTCCTAGCATCCTATTTGCCTTTTTGACCACTGCTGCATACTGTGTGGAAGTTTTCAGAGAACTATCCACGATAACTCCAAGATCTCTTTCCTGATTTGTCGTAGCCAAATTAGCCCCCATCATACTGTACGTATAGTTGGGGTTATTTTTCTCGATGTGCATTACTTTACACTTATCCACATTAAATTTCATTTGCCATTTTGTTGTGCAATCACTCAGTTTGGTGAGATTCTTTCGGAGTCCCTCACAGTCTGCTTCTGTCTTGACTATCCTAAACAGTTTGGCTGTGTCTAGACTGGCAAGTTTTTCCGCAAAATCATTTGCTTTTGCAGAAAAACTTGCCAGCTCTCTAGACTGGCCGCTTGAATTTCTGCAAGAACACTGTCGATCTCATGTAAGATAGTCAGTGTTCTTGCGGAAGTACTGTGCTGCTCCCGTTCGGGCAAAAGCCCTCTCGCGCAAATCATTTGCGCAAGAGGGCCAGTGTAGACAGCACAGTAGTGTTTTGCGCAAAAAAGCCCCGATGGCTAAAATGGCGATCGGGACTTTTTTGCGCAAAAGCGCGTCTAGATTGGCATTGGCCAATCTAGATGCTCTTTTCCGAAAATGCTTTTAATGGAAAACTTTTCCGTTAAAAGCATTTCCGGAAAATCATGCCAGTGTAGACATAGCCTTTGGTATCATCCGCAAACTTTATCACCTCACTGCTTATCCCTTTCTCCAGATCATTTATGAATAAGTTGAATAGGATTGGTCCCAGGACTGACCCTTGGGGACACCATTAGTTACCCCTCTCCATTCTGAAAATTTACCATTTATTCCTATCCTTTGTTTGTAGTAAGTTGAGGTCAGTAACATGGAGTCAGCAGGCCTAAATAGAGGCCTATAACATGAAAACAGCAACAGGCCTACAATCTAGTGAGCAAGACTTTGGTTCAGTAACAGGAGCCAAGAAAGAGGCCCTATTGATAACTGTGTGATTGTGTAAGTTAGGTCGAGCATGGAAGGACACAGGGAGGCACTGGGTACAGACTGTAAGCCAAAGTGGAGTAATGGAACATCTTAATAAGAAATGTCTTGGTACAAAAACTCCCTAAAAACTAATGCACATACCAACCTAGGTTCAGGACCGGGTCGGAATTGACAGCATGAAGGATAGTAAGTAAGTCCCCCTTCCATAAGGTGAGGGGTGGTAACTAGGCAACAGAGGGTGGTAACCTGGTGCGTAAAGAAATGATGTAAGTTGTTTGTACCTGTCTATAAAAGGACAGTTCCTCAGATTCATCACCCACAAAGGACGGTGCAGCTTTGGGAATCTCCCTAATGTGCTCAGCCGTGAAGACTGAAGTCTTGAGAACTAAAGCAAGATAAAGTTGGTAGCCACCAATTGCTGTGCAGTAGCCCATGCTGCAGTCACTGGCCCCAGCATCTTGCTTGCTGGGTCTCACCATGCCCAGTCCATGTTCCATCCTAAGGCAGTAGGGGAGGGAGTGTTTCCCATTTCTGAGCTTCCATGTAGCCTTTGAGAATATTTGTGGCGGCTGAGTATGGCCAGGAGCAGCTTAAACTGTTGTCCTCCCTAATTCTGCCCCTGCCTAGAGTGGGCCCCGCTGAATGTGGGAAAAGTTCAATCAGCACAAGAGGCTTTGGAGATGAACTGGAACAGTCCTATGGAGATACAAACTTAGTGACCATAGGGACTTGTGTGAGTTCCTTCTTAGCTGGCTCTAGCACATTAGATTTGCTAGTGCTGAAGAAGCTGTTCCAAACCTCTGATCCTGCAGCACTGGACTCCTGTGCTTTATGGGCTTCAACTCCAGGAATGCATCTGTCAAAATGGACTTTAAAAAAGAATACCCATCCAGAGGCAGATAATACATCCTGATTTTAATCTTGATTTGAGCTCGACATGGGCAAAGGCAGACTGCTCACATGGAACACGATGCAGGATTGTAACCCAGGTGAGTAGCATTTTTTAAACTGGTTTGTTAGCCAAGCACAAAGAGGAGCTCTTCCTTCCAGCCAACACATGCATTAATGCAGCCAGTTCAAAATCAGATCCCCACTGTTTAGTCTCTCTTGCTAAAATACTCCTGTCTTATGGCAGGAACAGAGGAGTTGTATCCACTAGCATGCTAGCAATCAGGAAGTTAATGTGATTTTCACTGAATATTCCTTTTATGCTAACAAGAGCTGACTTGTGTTACACCTCAGTAAATCCAGTTCCTCCACATAAGGCAGTCTTGCCTTTCATCTTTTTTTTTTTAAATATTATATGTACTCCTGAGCTCTCTGTGTAGCATTTTCAAAAGAGGCACACTGTTTTTGACTCTGCAAAGATCTGCTGGAGCTAAGCCCTTTGAATGTTCCCCCCTTAAGCAACTAAGGTGTTTGTTTTTTAATACTTTGTTCTAAAATATGGCTTTTCTTGCCAAGAATGCAGTTAGAGGTAGGGCACTATGAAGGATGAGCAGGGTAAACTCCTGAAGGCTAACTAATTTTTCATACACTTTATCAGTACTACCAGAACCTTGTAAAATGGTAATTCTGCTCTGGGGTCATGATAATACGTGAAGATTCCTTGTGCCTGAAATCTTGTTGTCCATGGCTGAGTGACCCTGTTATAATAAAGAAAGCAGAAAAATGCATTTTGAGCTGTGAGGGAGCAGGCACACAACCAGCAGGCACACAACCAGTGGCAACATTTCTCAAGGATAATGGGAATGAGCCCAAATGCTCAGAGGGAAATAGTGGAAGGTGAGTGTGTGACAACGGAGAAGGGTTGTGGGCAGAATGGCCTTTCTGCTACTATTCTGAAGTTGGTGACAGACTGGGCCCTGAATCATTCCAAGAAGTGTAGTCCCTTGATTTGGACCTTGCAAAAGCTAAGAGGGATACAACAAAGAGCCCTCAAGGTTGTGATTATTTTGGGTATAGACAGGCCTGATGTGCAAAACATATATCCAGATCCTGGTTGGAACTTCTGCAAATTTCACACAGTTCTGATCTGGGGCATTGTCCCAATCCAGTAAAGTGAGAGGGACAGGCACCCAAGTTCTTGGATGTTCAGATTTGAGGTTTTGATTCAAGCTGGGATCTAATGTTGAAGATATTTTAGTGTCCTAGGTAGTGGCATAGAATCTTCTTGGTGATTCTTTCTAACTAGCCAATTAGCCTGTCATAAAACGGGATTTTCAGGTCTCTCCTCCACGTCAGTCTTCTCTCCTGAGCCTCCAGTCTCTCACTTCATCTCTCTCTCTCTCTTCTCCTCCTACTGCCTACCCCCCCCCTCTCTCAGCTCTCCTCCGCCTCCTGCCTCTCTCTTACTCTTTTCCTCCCCCTCCTGCCTCTCACTCGGGGGACCACGAAGCCCAAACGGCCGCTTGCTCCACTTGCTCCCCTGCGGCAGCCCAGCTGAGCAGCGCAGAAGTCAGCTGAGCACCACAGAGGGAGGCAAAGGGGGGCAGGGCAGTGACGTTCACGGCCAGGAGGCGGGGCCTGAAGCCGCAGTCATGCTGCATGACAGCGCCCCGCCCCCCTTCACCTCCCGCCATGGCACTCAGCTGACTTCTGCACCGCTCAGCCGGGCCACCACGGGGGAGCAAGTGGTGCAAGCAGCCATTTGGGCCCCGCACTCCCCATGCAGTATGGGCCGCCCAGAGGGAACAGCCAGCATTTCAGCAACAGCATCACCCAGAGGGAACAGCCAGCATTTCAAGCAACAGCGCCACTCAGAAGGAACAGCCAGCATTTCAGCGTTACAGACTCTCAGACATTGGGCTACTATATATATGATCCTAGTTTGATTATACTATTTTATAAACTAGTCTGTTGCCCGTTGTTGGGTCATGCAGTGTGTTGGGAATCATTCTTGGACACACTGCGTGCAGGTGAAAACAAGCAGAGGATTTATTGAACACACAGCGCTGGTGGAGTGTGGACCAGGGGGTTAGCCCAGAGAGCACTAACTTAACCAAAACGTACAGTAAATTATATAGGTAGCAGATGGACAGAGGAGAAGTGATTGGATAGGTCTAGCAGCGGAAGTGATATGATAATGAGCTACAAAGTTACACAGTATCTCCACCCATTGCCAATTAAACATGTTATCACTAATACAAGTAGTTATTCCTGTAACCCCCTTTTCCTCCCCAGGTTACTGGGGAGCAGGTCACACTCACAGGTGTGCCTGGGCACCTGGTGTTTTAACCTAAAAGAGATCCTGAGCACCCCAGTAGTGATGGTGTTTAGTTGGGGAAAGCCCTATCCACCCCCTTGCTGCAGTCCCTTGCTTGTAATGAATGTAAAATGGCGGTGCCTCCACCTGGCTGGCCTTGTACACACACTGGTGCCTTGAGAGCCTCCAGGAACATACTCATTCCAACATGAACCTGGATCTAATTCCAGAACAACTACAAATCATATACATCGAATAGAACACTTTAAAATAAACAATCTTTACTTAACTTAAATAAACAGGGATTAACAGAATTAGCAATGAACAGCATTAACAAAACATATAACAATAATTAAAGTTTATATAGCTAACATTTGTACTAACAGTGATCCCACCCCAGAGTGTGCACACCCCTGGACTCACGGCCGCAGACTCTTGCTTGCACTGGCGCGCTGATGTTGCAGCTGCAGTGGAGATTTGGTCCAGGCTAGACAGCAGCTCTGTCCCAGGCAGCACTTTTCCAACAAGGCCCAAAAACTTACTACCTCATGCTGTGCCTATCGGAAGCAGCCTGCTACCTCCCAGTTCCAATAGGCATCTAGTCCCGGTCTGTAGCTGCATCCAACAGCCCCTGGATCAATGTCCTTGGCAGCAGCCTGGCTCCCCCTTTGGTTCCAAACTCCAAGGCAGAGTCCCAGACTGCTAGGCCTCTTTCATTCATGCACATGGAGAGAGAGTCATCTCCCACACTAGAGTCCTTCCTTCCTGTTTTTCTCCCAGGCTCATGGGAATTGTAGTCTGGATTGTAGCACACAGGGTCTTTTCAGAATAAAACCGAGGCCCCTTTAGTAAGGAGACTACATTCCTAACAAGCTAAATGAACCAACATAAACAAAGGCATGTTGATGGTCATTTTGTCGGCCGGAAATGTAATGCGTTTCCTGTGGGGGTGGTATTACTTTGGCACTATCTTTGGGATCCAAGCTTATTAATCTGAAATCACAAGAGGTAGTGAGAAAACTGCGCAGCCTGGCTGGTACCAGCCAGGCCTTATCAGAGAGAGAGGCCCCTTTTGAATGTAGTTGCCAGGGGAACCAGGGTCACAGTAACTGTTGAATTGTATGCTTCCCAGGCTTGTCCCAATACTTTCAGATTTGAGTTTGTCAGTTTTCAGCAAGATACCGTGGGCTGCCTCAACTTACCCTACACAGTATTACACTCCATTGATCTCCAGATGCAATTGGAGCCATGGGCAGCCAGATGTAAATTACACAGTGGACCAGCTGCCTCTAAAGTTAGAGACAGGTGAAGGGAATGAAACAACACCTTTTGTCACTGCAACTCATTTTGCACAGACAATCATAAGATTTAGAGTTTCCCTGTCTCGCTGATTCCTGTTCGCTTTCTAAAACCATAATACCCTCTGCAGCTGGAGTTAACTATTGTCTACATCAAGGTGAAATCTTTCAATATAAGCAAATGTGTACTAGATCCTCTGGAGTTGACTTCTGCCAACCTTTTCTCCTGCTTGTTTACATGTAACCGATTGTTCTCTGATGTCCTATTTTCTAACCTAATTTCTTGCATGTTAAATACGTTGCACATTAAGTCAAATGCTTAATCATATTTTGCATGATCAGGGACTTGTTCATCCTCTGTCATGTATAGTAGCTGGTGGCAAAAAGATACGGAATCTTAAAACGATAAGGAATATTGTTGCAGCAGTAACTAAAATACGATTCATACTCAATGGAAACTGATCGGGAGCTTCACCATAATTAACATGATAGAAACAGAGCTGATTGAAATATTTCAAATAAAGTAGGGTTTTTTTAGTTGAAAATGGCAGTTTTGTCCAATTGTTTTAGCTAAACAATTCCACTGTAAGGCTATGTCTACACTTGTGGCTTTTTGCGTGAGAAATATGAAAATGAGGCTAAGTGTGGAATATCGCTGAGCCTCATTTGCATACCTAATGAGCGACCATTTTTGCAGAAGAGACTCTTGCACCAGAAGGAGCTATCTACACTGCCCCTTCATACGCAAGAAAGCCCCTCTTGCGCAATGCCTTTATTCCTGAAAATAATCAGCATAGCAGCATTGCGCAAGAGGGTTTTCCTTGCGCAAGAAGAGGCAGTGTAGACAGCTCCTTCTGGTGCAAGAGCCTCTTCTGCAAAATGGCGGCTCATTAGGTATGCAAATGAGGCTTGGTGATATTCCACGCTTAGCCTCATTTGCATATTTCTAGCGCAAGAAGTGTAGACATAGCCTAACTGTTTTAATGTGTTTTTAAGATCATAATTTGAAATGATACAAAAACTTCATTCAATATCAAGGAAGAATCTTTAGCTTCTTTGCATTCCTGTTCCCTTTTGTATTTAGAAATTTTTCAGGGAGAGGGGAATAAAATGAGCTGTTGAAAAGCATTAATAATTAGAAAGCAAGGATCTTTCAAGGATCAAATTGAAATTTCATTCTACACATATAAAATGTAAAAGTCCAATAATCGATAGATGTCAGTTCTTTTTTCTCTGTCTGGAAGCAGACTCTGAATAAAAAACATAACCTATAATAATTCCCAAGCAAAGTGAGAGACATAAGCAGTCCTTATTCTCCACTGTCTTTTCCTCTAGTGCGGGGGGGGGGGAGGGTCTCTTGCGCAAAGCATTAGCAAATCAGAATGTCAGCATTTTGGACAGGAGTAAACGACTATGCAAGGAATAAGGCAGAGGAGAATCAGGCCCAAAGATATTTATGAGTATTCCATAATGCCCTGTTCAGAGTTTCCTTCTGCACTCAGAGCATAGGAGACTCCTGAGCTTTCTGGACGTCCATTGCTCTCTCATAGAAAAGTGTGTGTCACAGTATTCACAAGACCAGGACAGTGCACTGCATCAAGAAAGAGTTGACATTCAGTAGAGCGCAGAGATTAAAAAGGGAGCAACATGACTGAGGCAGAATCGAGCTGCATTTATAACACTGGAAGAACTTTTGCCTGACGACTGGCCCATTGGCTCAAGGGAAAACACTTCAATGTATTAGGAAATGAGCAGCCAGCTGTGGCAAAAGTGCTATTTTGTACCTGAGCTGCCTGCCAAGTAGGATGTAGTGCTGGCGATGGAACTAAAAAAGATTTTAGGTGCCTCACTTCAGTAAAATGTGCAATGGAAAATGGAGAACAGAGGGCATTACCAAAGTTTCCCTTTTTCATGCACAGTTCAAGGAGAAGATGTAAGAGGATGGAGGACTGGTTAATATTTTTGTAGATGGAGGTTTGAAAAAGTATCTGGTATGGGCTGTGTACACAGATTGTTGTGCATCTGCCCCTGTGGAGTGCTTTTTATCACTGTTCAAAATGTTTTATTTTGTAAAGGAATAGATTGGGTAATAGGGTGAGATGGTAGGTTGGATACAGGGACAGAGAAGTTTGGTACCCCATTTTTTGGTGTATGGTTTCCTTGTATTCTAAATAACCATGTTAACTAATTATATATAAGCACACAAGCCCTAGCTGCATGGATACATTGCTGCTGCCTAGCTTTGTTCCATGGTATTCCTGAATTAGGATCCTATCCTTGTTATCCATTTGTATGGAGAGCAAAGACACAACAAGGAGAGACGCATACGCCGTGTACTCAGAATCAAGACTGAATGTGGGTAGCCTGTAAGCTGAAAGGGAGAGGTGGAGGGGAGAGAGAACAAAAAAGCTCTGAAGCCTTGACACCCGGAGAAGCGTGAAAACAGCTGCTGAGATCTTCCTTTCCCATAGTGCATCCAATGCAATGTGGACGGCATTCTCTTTAGGGTGACCATTTTTTCCTACATTGAATAATAGACACCTGGTAAAATTACATGCATTCAAGTAAGTTCAATGGCAAGTACAAATGTTCAAATTAACATCAAGTTGACTGAGCCTCTGTTAAACATACTGACTGTTTAACATACTGTTAAATACTGACTCTTCACCCTCCTTGACTGCACCCCCAGGACAGATGTGGGGGGGCATGCAGGGTCCCTGGGAAGGGATGTACTCCGGAGAGGGGATGTGGAAGAGCAGGAAGGCTAGGGTCCATGCTTTGTACACCCATTGTCATTGTCTGCTACTAGACCCGCCCGCCCCCCACTCATTGCTGGTGGGCAGACGGATAGCAAGCAGGGCCTGCTAGTACCGATGGTGGGGAGAGGACATAGAAAATACAGGACAACTTGCCTATTTCTAAGTAAAAGTCAGCACATCCTCAGGAGGGCTTAAATAGGGGATTACCCCTTTAAAAACAGTATGTTTGGCCACCCGAGTTCTTTTTCTCCAAGACATTGCTTCTAGTTTTCCCCTTAGTACCCCTTTGTGCAGTGTGCTCCCATTGCTAGGGGCACAATCAATTCCCAATCCCAGAACTTGGACACTTATTACATTCATTCCATGTTTGACCATCCTCTAAAAGACCCATTATTATAACAGAGGCAGGGGTGCGCTCACTAGAACTAAGGCTATGTCAGGCTTTTTATTCTCACCCACTATTTTCAGTGTATCAGAACTTTCTGAATTTTTTTTATGGAAAGTTTAGTAATGAAAATTTTCCCACTTTGTGGTAACCAGACTGAAAATTAGCAAGGAAATATGGAAAATATTTTGGTTTTGGCTAATTTTTGGTTTCTTTTTCTAGTTTTATGTTTTCCAAAGGGGAAAAATACATTTACTCTCAACAGAAGTAGGCAAAGTTCCTGATCTGAGGAGTTCAGGATATAAATATATTTGTTACGTATTTCTTAAAAATAGGATTTTTACAGTATTCCCTCTATCAATGATGAAGAGCATTGTTCAGGCAGTTAATTAAATTTTAACTGCGGCATTTCCTGACTCTAGAGAGAAGGACCATGTCCCATCAATGATCACAAGTGTGAAAGCCTTTCTAAATTTGCACATGTGCTAATTCCATGGTGCTACTCAGTTCTCTTCGATTCAGATATTAAAGATTGTTTAGTTTTGTTAGTTGTTGGCTGTGTGTGCCCTTGATAAATGCTTCGCCGGCTTGACGCAGATATCTTACACAGACCTCAGTCAAACTGCCTAAGAAGGACACAGACTTGGTTCAGTAGTGAAGGCACTCAGCCAGGTTGATTGTCAACGAGGCATGGTCCTAGTATCTCAGGGTATGTCTACACTACAAAGTTAATTAGAAATAACAGCAGTTATTTTAAATTAACTTTAATAGTGTCTACACAGGCAAACCGCTAGTTCAAAATAAATTCGAAATAGTGGAGCCCTTATTTCGAATTTGGTAAACCTCATTCAACGAGGAGTAACACCAAATTCGAAATAGCTATTTCGAATTAAGTGCTGTGTAGACACTTAATTCGAAATAGGGGGCCTCCAGCCCTTCCCAGGGAGCCCTGGTCGCCACTCTGGGCACAACCAGGAAAGCTTACTCCCCTCTCCCTCAGCCCCGGAGACATTAAAGGGGTAGAACCTGGCCACAGTGCCTGTGCCATCTCCAAGCCTGTCAGCCCAAGCCAGCAGTGGCCACCAGGGCCCCTGACCCAGTGGCCCCAAAACATCAGCCAGCAAGACACTGGCAGCCAGCCCTCCACTGCTCCCCAGGAGCAGGCTGCCAGCTCCCAGGAGCCTGACAGGGACCAGAGAGGGTGGGCGCCTTCCTGGTCCAGGGTGGAGATCATGGACCTTATTCAGGTTTGGGGGGGGATGCCCCCAACGTCCATGATCTCTGCACTAGACGGAGGAATGCAGCCGTCTACGGCAGGATAGCTGCCAGCCTGGCCACCAAAGGCCAGATGTGAACCCAGGAGCAGGTTAGCATGAAAGTCAGGTTGGTCCGGCGAGACCCCCAATCCTGACTTCCCCTCCCCCTTCCTCCCCTTGCTTCCCCCTTTCAGCTCCCTCCCCAGGTTTCCCCCTCCCCTCTCCCACCCTCTCTCTTCCCCTCTCCCACCTCCTTTTCCCAGTCTCCCCAGCAGTTCATCCCCCCCCCCCAGTTTTGTTCAATAAACCCAGTTTCTATTTTTGAAAATATATGTCTTTTATTTGACATCAGGAAGGGGGGCTAGAGAGGGAAGGACATGAAGGAGGAATGGGGCACGAGCCCCCAGTGGGAAGGAACAGGGAGGCTCTGAGGGCTCCTCGGGGTGGTCGCTCTCCCTCAGGGCCTCCTGGATGCTGACAGCCCCCTGATGGACTCCCCGGATGGCAGCCTGCAGCAAGTGCAGCCGGGCTGATGGCAACAACCCCTCGAGACACACCGGCGTGTTCAGGGGCAGCTGTTTTTGTTGAGTTCAGTGAACAGGGCCTGATTTTTGCTCATAGCCTGACTATCACTATGTACTTCTCATTGAGCTAGTCTGAACATAAACAGCTGTATAGCTATGAGCAAGCCTGACTGTCACTAACTGCATGACATAAGCAAGGCCTGACTTTACTCCTCCAGGCCCCTCATACCAGGCCTCATGTCTCAGATAAAAAAAAAATAGACATGAGGATGTGCTCCCAGCCTATTTTATAGTTTTAACAATGAAGTTAGTTTCAATGTTGAGATCTCTCTGAGGCTATGTTTACACTCCCCCACCGTTGTGAGCTCATCGAGCTAATGCACTTAAAAATAGCAGTATAACAAGGGTGGCAGCAGCAGGACTGCTCAGCTGAGCCAGTTACACAGTCATTGGTTTTAGGTGGACTTTTACTCCTCGCCACTCAGCCTTGCTACCAAGGATATACGGCTATTTATGCCCAGAGTAGGTCAATGAGAGCTAGCCTGCATATGAGTGCACACGCATGGAGTTTCTCCCCCCCCCCCCCCCGTAGCTTGTAGTGTGGTCACAGCCTCTGAATACAAAAATTTGAGTGCAGAGGCATTTTAAAAGTGAAGATTCAAAAATGGCTGCAGGGGAATCACATTCTTGGGAGAGCAAATTGTAAATACCCGCCATAAGATGGGAAGTGAGTTTTGGGGCTAATAGCATGGGAACATTTTTAAAGGTGAGCCTCTTTACCTCTGTCCACCTCTCCCCTCCCCCCCAACTGAGGCTGAGAGCAAAGCCCCTGCATATAGGGTCAGCAGCTGGGACCCCGAGCATGGGGCTGGCAGCAGAGGCCCACAGCATTTAGGAGTCAAACCAGGACCCCAAGGAGTGGTGACAGCAGTAGAGCCCCTGTGGCATTCAGGGCCAACAACTGGAACCCCGGACACTAGGCTGAGAACCCAAGGGTGTTGCAGCACTCTAGCACCCCTAGTTACCACACCTATGGGAGTTGGTGTGTGTGTGTGTGTGTGTGTGAGAGAGAGAGAGAGAGAGAGAGATTGCAAAACTCATAATGCAGGTGGTTGTTGTATCTGTGAATCTGCTGCTACATTTTTAAAATGAGGCTGCTGTAGCTGTAGGAAAAAACACTGAACACTAAAGATTGATTTCTTTCGCTATTGCCTTGACAGCTTTCACATCCTGAGAGTCAGCCCAAACTGTTCTTCGCTCCCCCACCCCCGGGACAAACCCCACATGCCTAAGTCAATTGACCTGGGATCTGAGAATCACTGCCACCGGTGTTTTTTGCTAAGACACCATACACTCAGGGAAACAGATCTGGGAGGTTGATCAAGCATATAGGGGAAGCACTATAATTAAGGAAATTTGTAGTACTTGCATTACAAGACTGAAGTTCTGTCACAGCTGAACTCAATGGCTAACTCTCATCGAGTCTGACAGTGCCAGGAGTTTATCTCAAATACTATGACTTTTAGTCATCTAGTTTTGTAAAGACATTTCCTTTGTCAGCATCCTAGAACCATAGAGCTGGAAGAGATATCAGGAGGTCATCAAGTCCCGCCCCCTGCTCTAGCCAGGACCAATCCCAACTAAATCAACCCAGCCAGGGCTTTGTCAAGCCGAGACTTAAACACCTCTAGGGATGGAGACTCCACTACTTCCCTAGGTAAGCCCATTGCCATGAATTAGATACAGCGTTAGAGCCTGCTCGTGCTTCCTGGATCTTTTCTGGATTACGTAAGCATATTTAAAACTGCTGCCTTAACAAAGGTGATTAGGGATTACTTAATTTCCTGCCTTCACCCCAGGAAATTGGGGGATGACTAAAAAACACAAAAAAAATCAGACTTCAATAGAGATTACCTTAATTCTGGGCTCAGTTTCTTTAGTATTTATTCTGAATCACTCTTTATGTGCATTGGACTTTACTTTGGCAAATTTCTTTAGTTTATCACTATGGCTACGTCTAGACTGGCATGATTTTCCGCAAATGCTATTAACTGAAAAGTTTTCCGTTAAAAGCATTTGCGGAAAAGAGCGTCTAGATGGGCTCAGAAGCTTTTCCGCAAAAGCACTTTTTGCGGAAAAGCGTCCATGCCAATCTAGATGCTCTTTTCCGGCAAAAAGCCCCGATCGCCATTTTCGCGATCGGGGCTTTTTTGCGCAAAACAAATCTGAGCTGTCTACACTGCCCCTTTTGCACAAAAGCTTTGTGCAAAAGGAATTTTGCCCAAACAGGAGCAGCATAGTATTTCCGCAAGGAGCACTGATTTCAGACAGTAGGAAGTCAGTGTTCTTGCGGAAATTCAAGCGGCCAGTGTAGACAGCTGGCAAGTTTTTCCGCAAAAGCAAGTGATTTTGCGGAAAAACTTGCTAGTCTAGACACAGCCTATAGGTAAGGAAAAAGCATGATGTCTTGGGTTTTTCTACTCGGTATTTTTTGAGACATTCATAAATACAAAAGTAGACCAAGACAACTATTTCAGATAGTGTCACAGTGTTGAGTGTGTTTGTCTCATTTTTATTGCCTGTTTTCCTAAATCTTCTTGTCTAACAATCAAAATATATAGTTTCTGGGAAGATTTATCCAGGCTCCATATTATTTCCATTACATAATATTTCATTAAACTTTATTTGTGTGTCATTAAACTCACGCTCTCTCCATTCCTGCACTGTAGTTATCTTGTCATCATAAATCCTCTGTTAATGGGATTTTATTTCTGCACTAACAATAAAAAGTAATGAAAAAAATGAAAATTTTGTAATAAATGATCGTATCATGCAGAAACTGAGCCAGTGGGCTGGAAAAATGAGATAAGTATTTCTCTTCACTTACCCAGCAATATATTATCAATTTATGTGCTATCAATTCAAATCATCTAATTGGATGGGAGGAATTTGGACAATAAGTTTGAAATGCTATCTCCGAGGAGCCATTTTCTATGATTTGTTTTTTCTGTCATGTTTCAAGATCTGCCATGTAAGGTGAGGGATGGGACAGGCCTCTGAACCTCTTATGAAGGCTGTTTTTAAGGAACCTATGTAGGTTCCAATAAAAAGACATATTTTAAAATATGGAAGTCAAATCCTAGTGAAGAAAATAGAAAAGAGCAT
This sequence comes from Pelodiscus sinensis, assembly GCF_049634645.1. Taxonomy (NCBI): domain Eukaryota; kingdom Metazoa; phylum Chordata; order Testudines; family Trionychidae; genus Pelodiscus; species Pelodiscus sinensis. The sequence continues at coordinate 11,840,458 of NC_134716.1, forward strand.
AAACTTTGCCAAATTAAGTGTAAAATATAATAAGAAAGGAGTTTGAAGAGCAGCTAGCCAAAAACTCAAAAAGTAATAGCAAAATGTTTTTTAAGTACATCAGAAGCCAGCTAAACAGCCAGTGGGGACCTTGGATGATCGAGATGCTAAAGGAGCACTCAAAGATGATAAAGTCATTGCAGAGAAGCTAAATTAATTCTTTGCTTCCGTCTTCACAGCTAAGGATATTGGGGAGATTCCCAAACCTGAGCCATTCTTTTTAGGTGACAAATCTGAGGAGTTGTCCCAAATTGAGGTGTCATTAGAGGAGGTTGTGGAACAAATTGATAAACGTAATAGTAACAAGTCACCGGGACCTGATGGCATTCACCCAAGAGTTCTAAAAGAACTCAAATGGGAAATTGCTCAGCTATTAACTGTGCTTTGTAATCTATCCTTTAAATCAGCTTCCGTACCTAATGACTGGAAGGTAGCTAATGAGACACCAATATTTAAAAAGGGCTCTAGAGGTGATCCTGGCAATTACAGACAGGTAAGTCTAACATCAGTACTGGGCAAATTAGTTGAAACTATAGTAAAGAAGAAAATAGTTAGACACATGGATAAATAAAATTTGTTGGGGGACATGGTTTCTGTAAAGTCAACATGGTTTCTGTAAAGGGAACTCATGCCTTGAACATCTGCTAGAGTTCTTTGAGGGGGTCAACAAACATATGGACAAGGGGGATCCAGTGGATATAGTATTCTAAGATTTCCAGAAAGCCTTTGGCAAGGTCCCTCACCAAAGGCTCTTAAGTAAAGTAAATTAACATGGGATAAGAGGGAACATGCTTTCATGGATTGATAATTAGTTAAAAGACAGGAAACAAAGGATAGGAATAAACAGTAAGTTTTCTGAGTGGAGAGAGGTAACTAGTGGGGTCCCCCAAAAGTGTGCTCTGGGACCCATCCTATTCAACTTATTTATAAATGATCTAGAGAAAGGGGTAGACAGTGAAGTGGCAAATTTTGCAGATGATACCAAACTGCCCCAAGATAGTTAAGAACAAAGCAGACAGTGAAGAGCTTCAAAAAGATCTCACCAAACTTAGTGATTGGGCAACAAAATGGCAAATTAAATGTAATGTTAATAAATATAAAGTAATGCACATTGGAAAAAATAATCCCAACTATATGTACAATATGATGGGGACTAATCTGGCTACAACTACTCAAGAGAGTGCAGACTAGGCAGACCACTGCTGCACCCACATGGAACACTGCTGACTACACAGCTCTTTGAGGATGAAGGCCAGGATTATACATACGAGCTCATATCTTTTAAAAGGTCATTCATTACATAATTAGGTTTAACTGTAGAATAATTAACTTTTTATAAAAGGTAGTTTTAAACACTTAGAAGTGACTTTTAAAATGCCAGGGCACCATTCTATATTGTTAGTATATGAGCACCAAAAAAGAGGGCTAAGCTACTGCTGCACTGGCTGAGAAACCCATTGACACTACGGCCTTGTAGTCAAGAGTGGTATTAGGAAGGCAGATGGTGCATTGTTTCCCAACCTGTGGGAAAAAAAACGGACTTATTTTTTAACCTTCTTTAGCAACCAGAGCATGCAGAGACAAAATGCTTTTCTGTCCCTCATCGAGGTAGGCAAGCAAGCAGGGAAAGCTGAGACCTGGCTGTCTGGGTGGGGCCCTTTAAACACAGACCTCAGATAGCCTCAGGCAGCAGCCCCACACAGTATGTCCTAACCTGATGCCCTGCCGGTACTGGTTCCAGCCAGCCTTAACTTTGGTTCAGGATCCACTCAGTTTGGATGCCCTATTTCGAAATAGCAAAATGCTATTTCAAAATAGGTAGATGTGTTAATTCAAATTAGCTTAATTCGAATTAACTATTTCGAATTAAGTTAATTAGAAATAGAGCTGTAGTGTAGACATACCCTAAGAGAGCTTGAATCTAGTCTCATTATTCAGCATTTTTAAACTGTAGCTAAACAAAGATCTGTAACTCAAAGGGACACATTTTTCTCTCACAAACTCTGGTTGGCAGGATTAGACTATCGTCAACCTTTGTGTTTATCAGAAATGCTAGCCTGAAAAAATCAACATTCACTATACTCTGTTGGAGAAAGCATTATAGTTTCCGTATAATTAATTGGCCCATGGTGTCTTTTGATCCCTTAATTAACCGCCTCTTAGTTTTCTTTGCTCTGTACTCTCCATATCAGAGGTAGAAGCGATGGCCTCTATCTTTGCTGATATTCAGAATTGACCCAGTGGTTTCCAGGCTGTGAAACTGGAGAGGCAACGGGTTCATATCTTCTTGGAAATGCATAATAAATACACTCCTCAGTGCGTTACTGAAGCACAGTGAGGTAAGCTGTCCACTGTGTGGCCTGGAGAAGGGAGCAGACACAACCTTGGTACAGAAATATCGCTATTGATAATATGCAGAATATAAACAATTCCTTACACTTCTTATTGTCTTGCATCTCATATGATGTCAACAACTGTATATCTTGGGCAAGATTACTTGATGTACGTTCATTATTTGTATTATAGGTCACTTCATTTCTGTCTTTAGAAAGAAGGCTAACTCTATATATGGAAAAATGGCTGTCAACTTTTGTGTGGTATGAGTCAAAAATAGTTTCTCTCTGTGTGAACAAACTTTATATTATTTTCTAATCTACATTGGGTTCTTCTTCACTCTGACTCATAAATAAGTCAAGCAGAACTTATTCTGCATCTAAATATTAGACTTTTATATCAGGTTTAATATTTACATCTCTTTCTGAATAGCTAGATTAATAATATCCATTAACATATGGTGGAGGGGGGGGGAACAAATGCTTATTAACCATTTAAGTCTCACTTAAGCTTATTTTGAAGACATAAATTGGATTTAAGTGGCATGTAGACTTTTATATTTGGTATCTTTTCTATTAGTTGTCTATTCATTTATTGTTATGTAGCCCAAGGTCCAGTGTGCTTCAACAGCAGCCCTGGGAACTACAAGTTGTGGACTACAAACTGCAGCATGTTGGGAGAACTTCCTGATTCCTGACAGGATGTGCCCTCTACCCCCAGCAGGGACTGAGCTAGGAGCAGTATGCACACTGCATGTAGAGAGGAGGGGCTGCTGAACTGTGATCCTGTTCTATGTTTCTTTTACAGAATAAAGCTTGTTTCTGGTGGTTTGTCTAAGTGAGTCTGGTGTAAGGTGCACACACAATAATACGCAATGCAGAGCACACCAAAGAGCCTCAGGCCTAGCCTCCCACAGCTGTCTAAGAAGTCACAAGGCTTTCTTTATGCTGAATAACCTCACACTGGGCTAGTGAACAGGAGGGGTTACAGTTAGATCCTTTTTTCAGGGGTATAGGAAGATGGTGAGCTCTAGAGGAATAAGCATTAGACTGTTAGTCTGGTGCCTGAAATTTTCCAGTGCTGCTTCTACCATTGATTTGCTTTGTGGACTTCTGTAAGTCATTTAGGCCAACACTTTGAAACTTGTCTGCCAACAATTAGTCTATTACATCACTACTTAGAAAATACAATACATGGCCTAGTTTTCTGAAGTGCTGAGGTGGTTTCAGTTGGAATGGTTGATGCTCAGCATTTCAGGCCCTTAATCTTCACATGGCCCTCAGTTTATCAGTCTATAAAATGGGTTATAGCCTTTTGTGAAAGCGAAAAATGTTCATACGTATAAGGCATCGTCAAGATTAGCCAACAACAGAGTTTGTAATAGAAGTCAGGAATCCATGAACCAACTGCTCCCTTTTATCCTTTAGAACCTGTGATCCCTACAGAAGCACCTCTTCTCTCAAAATTTGGAAGTAATTCCTCATTGGTTCAGTCCATAACAAATTGTGACCTCCTCAAAGGTTGTGAAAAGTAAAGTTTTGGATCCTCACTATTCACATGAATTTTTATGCCAGATGTATTTCAAGTCTAGTAATGAATAACAAAAACCACTTTATTACCTTCACCCATACTTTTCTGATGTCTCTAGGCCAGTTAGTACCTGGCCTTTGCAGGCTGTGCAAGGGAAGGAGAGAATACACAGAGATGGGCATAATGCAAGGATTTCAAGTACTTAATTCTTTTGCTGGCACTAGCCAGTGCATAGGAATCAGGAAGGATTTGAGGCATGATCCTAGTCCTTTTTTCACACAGTTCAGCTGAGATGGCGCTTTATAGAGTGAAACTTGCACTTATAGAAAACAGTAGTAAATGGTAAGGGGAACAGATAATGAAATTTGAAGTGGAAATAATCAGACTCCTAACCAAACAAATCTGAAACGGATATTGTAACCAAGGAGCTGGAATGCATCCTTAATGCCATTATTGCATCAGTCACACTTTTCCCACCTTGATTTTAATATAGCAAATGTGCAGTATCTATGATCAAGTGAAATTTGTTCACAGTTGTAAGTATACAGCTCTTTAGCCTTGAAAATTCCTCCAGCCCAGGAGATTCTAGGCTCTTCTGAAAATAAAGTCCATCCCCATCCTCTAAGGCAGGTGGAATTGAAACTCCAGGTCTGAAAACAAATCGACACCAAGAAAGAACTCAACATTTGTAAGTATCAATAACCTAAGAAGCTTGGTAAGAAACTTTAGACACCTGACAAGTGACTGTAAATGCAGGGAAAGGTTAACTTTGTCTTATTGATGCTGTCAGACTGTCATGACCACGGAACTCAGAGATTTCAAAGAACATGAAGCAGCTTGAACAATGAAGCAACCTTTTTTTTTTAAATGCCAAATAAAATTTCTGCTCTACGGCTGCAGCCCAGGAATGAAGTTGAGTGCACAGGAGATATTGAGAATGCAGTTTGCTGCTCTGTTTGTTGCTATCATCAGCCAGGTAACAAAGTGTAATAGCTTTCCATCATTTCAACATGTTATTATTAGTGTAAAGCTAAGTTGTATATACTGGAAAGGGCAAAAAAATCATGTTTATTAGAGTGGACTATTTCTTTTGAAGACTGGTCTTTTTTTTTTTCAAAGGGGAAAGTCAGCAGGACTATGCTTTGAGATTAGCTTGGTGTGCAAGATGTGATACATTAAACAATACATTTTTCTCAGGCTCTGAAGATATAAACAATTACAGTAGCCTCTCCTTTTAGTTGTAGGTACTTTTTATCATTTAGTTTATTTACCTTACAGCCTCCTCAGAATCCAGAACCCTTAATCTGTTTGCAGGAAAAAGGCCAGAAGATAGTCCAGAGGGGACAGTAGACAGAGCACTGGGTGCTCTAGATCTGTGTACAGAGGGAATGGAACAAGCTGCATCTTTCTATCCCCCAAGCAGCCCAGAAATACTTCTATGTGCATCCCTCCTGTGCCTGGGATCCATTGGCCTTTGGGTTCAGAAAGATGGGGGAGGAGATCTAAGACACTGGGGAATTTCCGATAGACTGCATTACCTGAGTCAGAAAGGGGCCTATAGCATATAGGAATTGGGTGTGCTCCATTTATGGGTCCTCTAATGAGCCTCACTGGTCTGCCATGTTTAAGAAGCTGCCAGTTGTGTATGTACTGCAGTTACTCAATAGGCTTATTTGGGCCCCACTATTAACATGTAGTTCCTCCATGTTATGCATGGTCGTGAAAAGCACAAAAGAAATGCAATGGGCTCTGAGTTGGGATGGAGAGGTTCCCCCACAAGGGGCCAAGAAGACTGCTATGAGTTGCACCACGTGCTAGGAGTGATCTGCTGAGCTTGGCACTGGAGCTGAACCTCATGGGCCTCTTGACATATGTGATCTAAGCCCTGAAGTGTGGACTCTGTGTGGTAAAGATTCCCCATGAGAGATGAGAGAAAGGGGAGTTCAGTGGAAATGTACTTCATGAAGTTTTGTAGCTGTCAACTCATAGGGCCAGGACCCAACAGGATTATGGATTCACTTCAAGACAGAATCAGTTAGGGATAGTTGCTTTTATTACTCTCACTACGTCACTACTATTACAGGCTTAATATACTGCCAGATGGTTTCACAGCTATTGCAAAGTAATACGCCAATAAGCATAGGCAAAGCAATGCATAAAAGAGCAACAGGCACTTGGAAAAGCTTATGCCCCTTCAGTCTGCAGGGAGTCCCATTCTGGTAACCTCACACCAGGCCCAGTGGACGTGGTTCCAGCTGGGTGGATCCAGGGCACCCTCTGAGGTCTAGGTCTCTGGTAATACTCACTGGGCATGAGACTCCCTACAGTAATTATGCTACAGTTGTTTACCGGGTGTGCGCGTACTGGCCCAATGCCACTCTCAATGATCCCACGGGGCTGAGAGGTCATGTTATTTATCCCATACTTGGCTCTCAGCTAGCAAGCATAGGGAGTTGCAGCTGATGAAGGCTGCCTGATAAAGAACACCTGGTATTTTTGCCAGCAGGTCTCAAGGCTGTCCTAGAGGAATACAAATTTAACCCCTGCAGGCCCACATATGGCTTTTTATGTGACAGTAGCAGTCTTTACTTCATGATGGCATTAAAAACTAGGTTTCCATTCCTTCAGATTTGAGGTAATTAATGCTTGGAACAGCTCTTCTAGGGACATGGTAGTGTCTTCATTACTTAAAAGCTTTTAAGTCAAGTCTGAGTAGCTTTCTAAAAAAATAAGGTTTCGCTCAAAGAGAAGTAATGGACTTGATGCAAAAATTACCATGTGAAGTTTTATGGCCTGTGTTTTCAGGATGTCAAACTAGATGATCATAATGGTCCTTTCTGGCCATAAAATCTATCATTTTCACTGCTGGAAATTCCACTGGACTATATGGAATCCTTCAGAAAGTCTCTGCTCTTATCACTTGATATCTAATGATCTTTGTTTTCTACTGACGCTCAATAGATCTGTTGCTCTGTTCCAAAACTTAGCTGGTAACTGGAGCCAGCTGAACATTTTAAACTGGATTTCCACTCAGCTCTCCAGTGTACATATCCTAATTTATGACTGAACATGTTAAATGTATCCGTTTCCACTGAGTCTAGGAAACCAAGCTCACGGATGGGTGTGCTCTTGAGGATGAATGATGAGCAGTGTATATGCTAGGTTTTCTGCTTTTATTCAGTTTATTTCAAATATGTTGAACTGAATCTCATCTGGATACCAGTTAAGAACTTTATTTCTCTCTGATGAATAGCTCTCTGAAGACAATGCACCTAACCACCCACAAAGAACATCCATGGACTAATGAAGACAAAGTACCACCATGCAAGTAAAATTATGATGAATATTTTACTGTTAATCAAGACTTGATGTAAATGAGTAGGAGTGGGTGAAGATAGCATTCTCTAGGATCTGGACCAAAATTATTTGCACTGAATTGCTACTTTAATATTGTTGCTGTGCTTGTAATGAATACTATTAGTGCACAAATGAAATGACTAAATGAGGTTTTAGTACCCTGGTGGTGGTCGTAAAGTGGCTACATTATAATGTTCTTACAAGAGTATGAGTGTAAGACATTAACATATTGCAATATAAATTTTGAGAGAGCTATTGCACTATCTACAGTATATATTTTGGGCTTGAGTGCATTAAAAATAATTATGACAATGCAGCAGCGAACTAAGTGTATGGTGGCTGGGCAGCATTTTTATGGGATTCTCATTCATGAAGAAGTGAAAGAGTCTAACAGATTACTGTGCAAGAGTATTCCAGAATATACATATTGTGTTGTGTGATTTCAGGCAATAGATCAGATCATATAAAAATGTAATTCAGGTTGAATCTCTCTTCTCCTTCCCTCTATAATCCAGCAACATCCATGGTCTGGCACGATTTTGCCACTAGAGTCTTCTAAGTCTCAGTGAGCAGTGGAAGTGTTGCTAATGCTGCTAGACAATATTGACCTCTCGTGATCTAGCAAATTCTCTGGTTTGACACCAGTCAGCTCCTGAGGATGCTGGACTAGAGAGGTTCAATCTGTAGTGTGCTCTATCCACTTTATAGATGTATCTTCTTATATTTTTGCATTAAGCAGTGGAGAACAAAGTCTGTAGTTCATATTGCAAGCATGTTAAATAGTCCATCTCAATACAACTACTCATAGGGCACCAGTTACTAATTGGGCTCTTTTAGTCACAGAACTGATTTGTCGATTTAACCATTTTGATTAAGGAGCCACTAAAGTGAGATTTGCATGCATCCACTCTTTTTAAAAGCAGTTATTTCAGCATCACTTATCAAAAAAGGCAACAGGCTATGTTGTTAGTGAGCAATTTCACATGTTTCAGCTAAAATATTCTTTTGCGCTTTTATCTAAGTGGTGTAAATGTGACACACAGGAGTACAGCTAACTCATTAATGTAGTGTTCTGCTAGCATTTTCTTTAGCAATCTAGAAATAGATTAATATAAAAATAGATCTTTTGAGAATACGCCTAATAATTCATAATCAAAACACATGTTGCAAACTTTCCTCCTCTGTCCACCCACTCACAGGACTGATTTTTTTTCCCCCACTGCTTTGCAAAATCCTTATTGTATTATTGTTACATTTCTGCAGAGTGACTCAAACTCTATGGGCTGATTTGCATAGGATGAAGAAAAGCAAACAAATGAGTACTTAAGTTCTAGGGAGGAAAAGATATTGAAAAAGAAGATACTTATACAGGATGTATTATGTACCAGTAGGTGTTTGTTCCTTGCTGCCAGGTGAAACCAAAGGGTAGATTAAGTGCAGGGGGAAGGTAAAGATATTATTCCAACCCTGCCTGTAAAATAAACTCAATCTGCAGGAGACACCACTGTGCAGATGTTGCCAATGTTCTACTGGCAAAAAATGAACATCTTAGCCCCACCCCTTTCCTGAGGCCCCGCCTCCCACTCACTACATTTCCCCCTCCCTTAGTGGTTTGCTCACTCCCACCCTCATCTTCATGGATCTTGGGCAAGGGGACTGTTTTAAGTATTTAAATGAAACTCAGCTCTAAATGGGGACTCCAGGTGCAGGAGGGGGCTCTGGCATGGGGCAGGTAGCTGGGGTGTGGGAGGGGGATCTGGCTCTGACTGGAGATAAGGGGTGCAGGCTCTGGAGTGAGGCTGGGGATAAGGGGTTAGTGTGAAGGCAGGCCCGCTCAGTGAGTGACAGAGGCCTGGGCCACTTTGAGTTTAGAGGCCCCAGCACAGACTCAGACCCAGATGTATTTAACTTCTCATCCACATGGTCATACTAAAACCTAAAGAATACAGGCAGTCCCCGAGTTACGCGGATCCGACTTACGTTGGATCCACAGTTACGAACAGGGCACTTCCTCTCCCTGGTCTCGAGCAGACCAGGGAGAGGAAGCAAAGCGGCGGCGGAACGTGCGGCCAGCTGACAGCCCAGAAGCGTCTGGGCTGTCAGCTGGCCGCGCGTTCTGCCGCTCTGCTCCGCTCCGCTCCGCTCTGCTCCGCTCTGCTCCCCCTCCCCCTGGTCTGCAGACCAGGGGGAGGGGGAGGGGGAGCAGAGCGGAGCAGAGCAGAGCGGCGGAACGCGCAGCCAGCTGTCAGCTGGCCGCGCGTTCTGCCGCTCTGCTCTGCTCCGCTCCGCTCCGCTCCGCTCCGCTCCGCTCTGCTCCCCCTCCCCCTGGTCTGCAGACCAGGGGGAGGGGGAGCAGAGCGGAGCACACGGCCAGCTGACAGCCCAGACGCGTCTGGGCTGTCAGCTGGCCGCGCGTTCCGTCGCTCTGCTGTGCTCCACTCTGCTCCCCCTCCCCCTGATCTGCAAACCATGGGGGGGGGGGGGAAGCAGAGCGGAGCACGCGGCCAGCTGACAGCCCAGACGCGTCTGGGCTGTCAGCTGGCCGCGCGTTCTGCCGCTCTGCTCTACTCTGCTCCCCCTCCCCCTGGTCTGCAGACCTGGGGGACGGGGAGCAGAGCAGAGCAAAGCCGCGGAGCCCGGGGGCAGCAGGATAGCCACGGCGCGTCTGGGCTGTCCCGCTGCCCCCGTGCTCCGCGGCTTTGCTCCGGACGCCTGTGGTACAGCAGCTGGGGCGCTGCCGGTTGGTCCCGTAGCGCCGCTCTGGGTGCCACTGGACCAACCCAGCAGCACCCCAGCTGCTCTGCCCCAGGTGTCCCCTAGTCAGCAGCTGCTGAAAATGACCAGTGGCTGACTACAGGAAGTGACCAGTGGCTGACTACAGCGGCTTCCTGGAATCAGCCGCTGATCAGTTTCAGCAGCAGCTGACTTGGGGATGCCTGGGGTTCTTAAGTTGAATCTGTATGTAAGTCAGAACTGGCGTCCAGATTCAGCCACTGTTGAAACTGATCAGTTTCAGCAGTGGCTGAATCTGGACCCCAGTTCCGACTTACATACAGATTCAACTTAAGAACAAACCTACAGTCCCTATCTTGTACGTAACCCGGGGACTGCCTGTATGTGAAAATGAACACTTGAGACATTCATTTATTAACAATTAAGTTATTATACCAATAGAATGTATATTAAAATGTAACTTTAATTGTGAGATTAACTGTAAGCAAAACTCTTCATTATAGGAATGCTCTTCTGGCTTTGTTGTGTGCAAACTCATTTATAATTGAAGAAAAATATAATTTACATGCAACATCACTGTTAATGTTAAGCATTGCAAGACAATTCAAAAGCTCTTGTCCCATTGTAGAATGATGATAGTTCTTTACTTGTAACATATTGAATGTGTATTCAACTGAAGCCACTGATGCAGGGAAACTGACAAAAATATGTAATGGAATTGTGATATTAGGAAATACAGTCAAGTGGCTGAGATCAAATATTTCTTGAAGAAGTTCTTTTGGCTTGCAGTCTGATTTAAAGTTGGTGGAATATATACATTTCAGGAAAATGATCTCATCACAGAGATCTCTTGAAATTTTGTTGTACCTTTGTTGAAATACAGGCAGTCCCCGGGTTACACGGATCCGACTTAGGTCGGATCCGCACTTACGAACGGGGCTTTTCTCACCCTGGAGGACGTGGGCGGAAGGACTGACCAGACGCGCCGTGGTCCCGCCGCCCGCGTCCTCCGGGGCGAGAAAAGCTGCTCCATGTCTCCCTGGTTTGCTGGGGGGGCCCCCAGCAGACCAGGGAGACGCGGAGCAAAGCCGCGGAGGACCCGGGCGGGGGGACCGCGGCGCGTCTGGGCAGTCCCTCCATCCGGGTCCTCCGCAGGTTTGCTCTGCATCTCCCTGGTCTGCTGGGCCCCGCCCCCCCCCCCCCCCAGCAGACCAGGGAGATGCGGAGTAAAGCCGCGGAGGACCCAGGCGGGGGGCCCCAGCAGACCAGGGAGACGCAAAGCAAAGCCGTGGAGGACCGGGGCGGCAGGACTGCGGCGCGTCTCGGTCCTACCGCCCATGTCTCCCTGGTCTGCTGGGGGGGGGGGGCGCTTTTCTCGGGACGCCTGTGGTAGACTAGCTGGGGCGCTGCTGGTTGGTCCCGCAGCGCCGCTCTTGGCAGCGCCGCTCTTGGCAACCCAGCAGCACCCCAGCTTCTCTGCCCCAGGTGTCCCCAAGTCAGCCGCTGCTGAAACTGACCAGCGGCTGACTACAGGAAGCCCGAGGCAGAGTTGCTCTGCCCCGGGCTTCCTGGAATCAGCCGCTGATCAGTTTCAGCAGCAGCTGACTTGGGGACACCTGGGGTTCTTAAGTTGAATCTGTATGTAAGTCGGAACTGGCGTCCAGATTCAGCCTGTTGAAACTGATCAGCGGCTGATTCCAGGAAGCCTGGGGCAGAGGAACTGTGCCTCGGGCTTCCTCTAGTCAGCCGCTGGTCAGTTTCAGCAGCGACTGAATCTGGATGCCAGTTCCGACTTATATACAGATTCAACTTAAGAACAAACCTACAGTCCCTATCTTGTACGTAACCCGGAGACTGCCTGTAGTTCAGCCACTGAATGTAGATCTTCATCACTTAGTTCTCTGAACTCCCAAAGGAATACAAAAAGGGTACAAATTTGTCACAGTGACTCAAATCGACATATAACACCATGTTTGATGGAGTCAATAATAACAAAAAAATATTGACTCAATAGTGCCTTTCTGCATCAGATTGAAGTTTTAGGCTGCGATTGGTGGAAAACTCAGATGAAATATCAGTATCCTGTCAACACCTAGGCTACGTCTAAACTGGCATGATTTTCTGCAAATGCTTTTAATGGAAAAGTTTTCCGTTAAAAGCATTTTCGGAAAAGAGCATCTAGATTGGCACGGACTCTTTTCCGCAAAAGCACTTTTTGCGGAAAAGCATCCGTGGCCAATCTAGATGCGCTTTTGTGCAAAAAAGCCACAATCGCCATTTTCGCGATAGGGGCTTTTTTGCGGAAAACAAATCTCAGCTGTCTACACTGGCCCTTTTGCACAAAAGTTTTGCGCAAAAGGGACTTTTGCCCAAATGGGAGCAGCATAGTATTTCCGCAAAAAGCACTGATTTCTTACAGTAGGAAGTCAGTGCTTTTGCGGAAATTCAAGCGGCCAGTGTAGACAGCTGGCAAGTTTTTCCGGAAAGAGGCTGATTTTCCAGAAAAACTGGCCAGTCTAGACACAGCCCTAATGTAGCACTGAGTGCTTCAATTGCAAGATTAGTTTCATGGATCATTTTTTAGCAGCTTCATCCACATGGACAACATTAAAATTCATTCAAATTTGGATGTATGCTTCTGAATTGACTTAAGCTCAGTACGAGCCTGTGTTATGAGAGTAAGTGGTTTAAAGCCTCTCACAGATTCCAAATTCTGTGAAACTAGTTTAATGCTATCAAATCGTGCTGACCATCTTATTGTTGACATGCCAGGAAGGGAAACAGGCAGATGCTGCTTCAGAATGCCCCACTTTTGAGGACTACTAGTGAAGAGGTTGTATTCCAACCTCTGGATTGTTCCAAAGTATGTGATTACTTCCTTGCATGGTTCAGTGCAATCAATGCCAACAAGATTTATTGTGGGGTTACCACAAATGGAGAAAATACAGTTTGGATTTTGCTCAAGAAGGACTGCTTGTACTCTGTTATACTTCCCAGCCACATTGGATCCATTGTCATAGGCTTGGCCAATGCAGACTTGAAACTTTAATTTGAAGCTTTTCAGAATTTGAAGCTTTTCAGAATTTCTAATATACGAATGGTGATTCTTTTTTAATTTTTCATGAAATTATTGAACAAAATGAATTATTCTTCAATTGAAACCTTTGAAATGCCTGCAGTTTTAACATAACAAACAACCAAGTTCATCTGTTCTTTATGAGAACAGTCTGGAGTTGCATGAATAATAATTGAAAAGTACTTTGCATGTCAAATCTTTTCAAGAATTGTTATTTGCACAAATGTCCCTCACAACTCAATAACTCATTTTGTATTCTGGTAGACGGAAGACAATACTTGCATCTGCTTTCCGCTCTCTTGTGATTCACGAACATGCTTAACATGAGCTTATAAAAGTGGGTCATACTTGCTGCACAGGGTACACAGCACAGAGCTCAAGTATACCAAGAAAGTTTCCATTCTTAGGGTCACCAATAGGTTGACTGGAACCCAACAAAGCCAATCCCTGTTCAGGACAAAAAAGAATGACATTCAGTATGCACTGAAGGAGTTTTTTCCAGTTATCTGTTTCTGTGTTTCTTTCACTCAGGAGTAAATTTTCAGTTGAACTGTCAGCTAGTGCTGCTTTCTTAGTTGATTTCCATGTAACATAGTTATCTTTATGCAATATTGCAGTTTCATGTGCAGGTTTTTGGTCTTTCAGATTCCTCCAACCTCTACTGATGCTCCAACTGGATGGATCGGATAGTACTGATACATGTGAAGGATTACTGTTAAAAATGAAACAGGGTACACAGTACAGAGCCTGCTTTTCCATTTTCCAGCAGAGCCAGTCCCTTGTGTAGATCTCTCCATTTGGAAGAGTTTTTGTCAGCAGACGAGTGGGAAAAGCATGATTTTCAGTATCTTTCTATTTCTTGCAATCTGAAAACAACTAACTTTGAGAAGTGACTGCATTTGAACAACATTGTTGTTATCAAAAAGTCAAATATCAGGTTCTGATGCCACTGCTACACTGTGTCCTGTGCTAGTCATAAGTTCTTGCTCTTGCTGTGCAGCATCTCTGAGATCTTCATTTTCTGCCTGCCTAGTCTCTAAATCGAGCATAGATTCTGTATCTGTTGCTACTGTTAGTATTTCAGTATCTTGATGAATGATCTTTTCATTTTGAGGCAGTGGCATTGAAATGTCATTTGTGAGTACAAAGTTTTCATCATCAGAACTGGAAGTGTCACTGTCATTATGGTCACCGTCTAGTAGCTGAGGCACCTTTTCTACGAAAAATGATGTTATTGGCTTTAAACTCTGAACTGCTGCTTCACTCTGTTGCTTTCACCATCTCTTACTTGCACCACTTTCAAATCTACATTTCATTTTTAAAGGGGTTCTTTTAAAACACAATAACACACAATAAATGAATTCACTAAAGGCTATTAGTTATACAAAATTTTAATTGTGTATATACTTCTCAATGAATATAATATAGTAATGATTTGGGGGTGTTATTTACTATGGCCCTTATAGCTTTATTTCAAAGTCTTGAAATGTCATCTGCTAACATGTTCCCATTATTAAATTCCTCTAATAACTGTGCCTTATTATGAATGTGAACATGGGGTGATTGCCAGATTAAATATAAAGTATAATAACAACTAGAATTAAAAGTTTTATTATAAAAAAAAGCCTTTAAAGGTTAATCTAAAACTGGATGAAGAGGTAGCTTACAGCTGAGCCTAATATGGTTATCGTATATGAAGACACACATAAAAAAACAGGAATACAAAAATCTTCTATGAAAGATAAACATCTAATTTAAAGGTTAAACTCACCCTCAGACCAAGCAAAATCACTTTACTGTGACAGAATTAATTATGACTTTCAAAACCTCTAAAATATGCAAAGATTCTGAACAGCATTTCATAACGCAGAATCACTAATCACAAAAGCTACTCCAGTCTCCTTTTGCTGAGGAAAACTGAAATGTGACTGAAAAATTGGCGAAGGCCCACGATGATTTTAATCAATTTTTGCAGTCTCTGTTATAACTGCAAGTTGTTAAATAAATGGAAATGACTTGGTTGGAAAATTTCAAAATTTGAGGCCCTTTGTCTCCTGAGGCCTGGTCCAAATGGTCCTCCTTGGCCCCCTTTTCTGATAGGGCCTGTGTGCAGGAGGGGGCTCAAGACTGGGGTTGGGGCCAAGGGATTTGGAATACAGGCTGCAGGTTGAGGAGGGGGTGAGGGTTCTGGGGCAGGCCCGGGGATGAAGGATGTGGGATGTAAGAGGGGGCTAAGTTAGTATAGGAGCTCAGGCATGGAGGTTGGGGTGCAAGAGGAAATACAGGCTTTGGGATGGGGTGAGGAGATATGAGGTAGGAGCTAGCCTGCCTTGGCTGTGTAGCCATCTGGATATTAAAGGCCTGATCTGCAAGGCTGTCTGGAGCTGCCGAGATCCCTTTTTGACTGGGTGTTCTGATTGAAAACCAGACACTTGGTCACTCTAAGAAGATCATGTATGGTCTCCATGGTCTTGAAACTTGGTTTCCCCTCCATCCAGGGGCATAAATAGAGCGGATTGTGCAATCCCTCACTATGAGGTCAAGTGGCAACCATGGGGAAAATGGCCCTTCTCTAGTTAGGTCTACATTACAATAAATCCCCCTTGGAGAGGAGTCTCAGACTTCAGGTAAACTGACCCATGCTGCTGAACTAGAAATAGATGTTCAGAATGGAGCTCTGACTCTGAGACACTCACCATCTCCCTAGGGGTTCAGAGCTGGGGCTCCAGCCCAAACATTTACATTGCAATTTTTAGCCATGTAGCCCAAAGCTTCGTAGGCCAGCTACAGCTGTTCCTGTGGCTCTGCTAATGCAATGCCGGTGTACCCTGAAAGTCCGTCTCTCTGGTGCTCCTTTCTCTGGTGGTTTGGCTTTGCATGATCTCTTATTAAATGCCAGAGTCTTAAGCCTGAATCTAGCATTATATTAATATTAGGAATAGGAGGAAAACTACAAGGGTGAAGAAAAAATAATTGTGGAGCCTTTGCTATCTGCATTCATTTTTTTATTGTTAAAAATATACTGTAATTGTCTGTCTTTTGTGGAATATTTTTACTTTTCGAGACCTTGAACGAGAAGCTAACTGTGTTCAGTGTGTAGATTGCAGCAGCTATCTGTATGTGCCAATTCTCTGAACCTTTATTCCTATGGTAAATGAGCTTTGTTAGTGCTCTAACTCTTATCCCATGAGGAGATACTTCACTAATCTAACATTAAATTGGATTTTGAATTCCATCATCTACACAGCAAAAGTTAATTTTGGAAAATAATTTAATTACAGTGCTAGGGTACACATGAGCATTTTGTAATGCATAATGAATGTGATACAAGTTTTATCTGCAAAAGATTTCTGTTGCATTGCAAAAAAATATATATTTTCCAAAACTTAGTGGGAGGAGGAAAGGGGATGGAATAAATTGATAATTTATGAAAGCGGAATGAATGTGGACAACCAATCAGTGGCTATTCCCGTAACAAACAAGTAGAAATTGGTTGTCTTCAATCTTCTAGTCTAGTGGAATACAGGAGTATATGAACTGCCATGTTACAGTCTTCTCAAGGGCTTGAGAAGAAACACTTTGTAACAAATATAAAGGTAACTGTTGATTTAAGACCCCAGTTCAACAACTCACTTGAGCACGTACTGAAGTTTACCTCCATTCAGTGAAGCACTTCAGTTTGACTTAAGGATTTCTGCTGGATGGGAGACCATAGTTTATCATAGAATCATAGAATACTAGGACTGGAAGGGACCTTGAGAGATCATCGAGTCTAGTCCTCTGCCCTCATGGCAGGACCAAATACTGTCTAGACCATCCCTGATAGACATTTATCTAACCTACTCTTAAGTATCTCCAGAGATGGAGATTCCACAACCTCCCTGGGCAATTTATTCCAGTGTTTGACTACCCTGAAAGTTAGGAACTTTTTCCTAATGTCCAACCTAAACCTCCCTTGCTGCAGTTTAAGCCGATTGCTTCTTGTTCTATCCCCAGAGGCCAAGATGAACAAGTTTTCTCCCTCCTCCTTATGACACCCTTTTAGATATCTGAAAACTGCTATCATGTCCACATCTTTCTTGAAAAGATAGTTTAGTGGCAGACCATGGGAGTAGGAGACACTCAAACTCCACCTCACATAGCCTACAGTCCTCAGATTTATCTTAAAGCAACCCAAAGTGATTTTGAATTATTTTTCCATCCAAGAAAATATAAATCTTCAATAAAATATTTGATGCGACAAAGATCACTTTTTTCCATTGGGAAATAAAATTGTTGAGCAGCTGTATTAGGCATCTTACTGGATCTTTCCACTGATCCGGATGGCTAAATAACAGCATTCGTCAAGAATCCTTTTCTTGGCTTCGCTTGGCTAACTGTCTGTGGTCTTTACTTCTCGACTGTTGTTTATAGTTTTGTCTCCTCAAGTCTGGGTTACTGTAATGTGCCCTTCAAAGGTGCTTACCCTGAAAATGACTGGGAATCTTCAGCCCGAGCAGAATCCAGCAGTTAGCTTATTTAATGGTGTATCCCAGTGGGTACCTCCACACCTATTTTGGCTGACAATTTGAGTTCAATTCAAGGTGTTTGGTGTTTGCCCACTAAGCAACAATCTAGGAGTCAGACAATCTAAGGCAAGGGTTGGCCAAGCCGTGGCTCGCGATTCGCATGCAGCTCTTCAAAGGCAAAATTGTGGCTCCTGCACCTGCGGCTCTGCTCCTGCACCCACGGCTGTTCTGCGTTCCCCATCTCTGATCTTTCTTCCTTGTCTGGTCAGGGCGTTGCTTGCAGC
Source organism: Pelodiscus sinensis (assembly GCF_049634645.1). Lineage (NCBI taxonomy): Eukaryota > Metazoa > Chordata > Testudines > Trionychidae > Pelodiscus > Pelodiscus sinensis. The sequence goes on from NC_134716.1 coordinate 11,858,319, forward strand.
AGTGAGATCTGATGCTGCGGCCAACAGAAGCCTGCTTGGGCCACACATGGCTGTTAAAGGGGCAGCATTTTGTTTTGGGGGATTTTTTTCCTCAACAACTTCTTTCCCTCGGCTCTTTGCACTGTATCCCCACTATTTTGGCTCTTTGTCTGTAAGGGGTTGGCCACCCCATATCTAAGGAAACAGGTCATACTCCAAATTCACTTATGTGCTTAAAGGGCTAACGCCAAACATCTTGAATTTGACACTGCAGTATCTGAGATGAGATGGTCTAGCTGACAAAACAGCAGTCAGAGGTGATATTTTCAGTTATGAGGTCTTGACTTCGAAAACTGCATTGCACACTGCAGGCAAAATCTGACTTTTCGGGGATATTCTTGCTATACTTTCCCTTAGGCTTCTGAGAGAGGCATTGATTCATGTGTGTGTATATGAGACGCTTATGTTATGGGTTTTTATAGGCTCCTCCATCAAGAAGTTGGGAATAATAATCTTTTGTTTGCTAATTTTATTTGTTTTCATTGTATACAAGTGCTGACCATAAATTGGGTGTATTTTTATTAACCTGAAGCAATAAATAGACCTGAGGAGTACAGGATCTTTTGAAATGGGGCATTTCTGTTGAAAATGCCCCATCTAAACTGCCGGGTTTTTTTTTAAAAATCCTGTTTCGAAAAAAGCAGTGGCCACCATATGCAAATGAAGTGTGGGATACGACAGAGGGGCATAGTTTAGACATAGCCTTGGTTCCTGAGTCACTGCTATGTAGGCATCCCTTGAGTCTGTGACAGTCACTAGAATGTTGGCTCCCAGGTTCATAACTCACTTAGAGGCTAAAATTTTCAAAAAGCACCTGTGCGGTATGGAGACTAAGGGTACGTCTAGACTACATGCCTCTGTCACCAGAGGCATGTAGATTAGGCTACCAGACACAGTAAAATGAAGCGGCGATTTAAATAATCGCCGCTTCATTTAAATTTACATGGCTGCTGTGCTGAGCCGACAAACAACTGATCAGCTGTTTGTCGGCTCAGCGCGATAGTCTGGACGCGCAGGTGGCGACATCAAAGGTATTTGTCGACCACCCAGGTATACCTCATCCCTGATCAGCTGTTTGTCGGCTCAGCGCTTCATTTTACTATGTCTGGTAGCCTAATCTACATGCCTCTGGCGACAGAGGCATGTAGTCTAGACATACCCGGAAGATTAATATGTTCCCACGCTCCCATCTATAGTTGCAGCAGATGTCCAGAGACCTACACATAATTCACTATCAAGAATGTCAGAAGCTGACATTTATAAATTTTTGTGCAAGCTGTTGTGCCAGAACAGTAGATCCATATGAGGAAAATCTTTTTCCTTGCTCCTTGTTTATATGATGCTCCGTAATAAGACTAGAGTAATAAGACTAGAGTCTGGTGAAGGGGAATAGGGTTTGTCAAGAACAGCATTGCAGACACTACCTCACTTAAAAGTGAGGCATGTTTCAAATACATATTCTAAACTGAAAAAAGTTGCTTTTTGACCAAACTGCTCAGCTACGTCTAGACTCGCATGATTTTCCAGAAATGCTTTTAATGGAAAAGTTTTCCGTTAATAGCATTTTTGGAACAGAGCATCTAGATTGGCACGGACGCTTTTCCGCAAAAGCACCTTTTGCGGAAAAGCGTCCATGGCCAATCTAGATGCACTTTTCCGCAAAAAAGCCCCGATCGCCATTTTTGCGATCAGGGCTTTTTTGCGGAAAACAAATCTCAGCTGTCTACACTGGCCCTTTTGCGCAAAAGGGACTTTTGCCTGAACGGGAGCAGCATAGTATTTCCGCAAAATAGTATTTCATAATATTTCTTACAGTAGGGCTACGTCTACACTGGCCCCTTTTCCGGAAGGGGCATGTAAATTTCACTAGTTGTCGTAGGGAAATGCGCGGGGGATTTAAATATCCCCCGCGGCATTTAAATAAAAATGTCCGCCGCTTTTTTCCGGCTTTTAAAAAAGCCGGAAAAGAGCGTCTAGACTGGCCCCGATCCTCCGGAAAAAGTGCCCTTTTCCGGAGGCTCTTATTCCTACTTCAAAGTAAGAATAAGAGCCTCCGGAAAAGGGCACTTTTTCCGGAGGATCGGGGCCAGTCTAGACGCTCTTTTCCGGCTTTTTTAAAAGCCGGAAAAAAGCGGCGGACATTTTTATTTAAATGCCGCGGGGGATATTTAAATCCCCCGCGGATTTCCCTACGACGACTCGTGAAATTTACATGCCCCTTCCGGAAGAGGGGCCAGTGTAGACGTAGCCTAGGAATTCAGTGCTTTTGCGGAAATTCAAGCGGCCAGTGTAGACAGCTGGCAGGTTTTTCTGGAAAAGCGGCTGATTTTCCGGAAAAACTGGCCAGTCTAGACATAACCCCCTTGTTACTGTATGATAAAACAGAATTGAAGTCTGTGTTCTATGCTGCAAAAGGAAATGACATTTTTGGATAGTGTTCCTGTAACATCCATCAAGCAAAAATATTTTTAAGGCATTGGGAGACACTTTTGTCATTCCTCACTGCAAAACAAGCCAGATCTCCAGGTGGGGTAAGTTGTCATAGCTCCATTAATTTCACTGTATTGTTCACTGGCTTTCCCAGTATCAGCTTTAAGACCATAGACTTTAGTGTGTGAGTGTACTTAGTATCTTGAAGGATTGGGCCCTACATTAAGTTTACCGCATGCTACCATGGTTTCTTAATTGGAATAATTAACGACTTTTTGCATTCCACAATTGCAGAATGACAGTAATTTGATGCAATCAATTATCATAATAAAATAATTAGGATTATTATCAGCAGGACAGTTGGAAATGAAGAACAAGTAGGCAGAACTTGCTTCAACATGTTTTATTACTAAGCATCATTGGACAGATTCATCTACAAGTACTGTCTTCTGATAATGTGGTTTTTCTAATTGGTTTGATAAACTCAGCATTTCATGATCTGTGTATTGAATTTAGATCAACCAATTAAAAGCCAGCAAATGATAACTCTGCTGTTACAAAGATTTATTGTATTCAGTGCTGCAGCCATGTTGATTCCAGGATATTACAGAGGCAAAGTGAGGTAATATTTTTTACTGCACCAAGTTCTGCAGTTCTGCACCAAGTTCTGGTGAACTCTTGAGCTTACACAAAAGCTCTGTTATTTAAATGCATAGTCAGAGCAGTGGGGAAGAGAAGCTCATTTCAGTTAAAGAAGTTGGTCCAATATAATATATTACTTCTCCTAATATCTTGTCTCTCTACTATTAAAGATTCTCTTCATCTGTGATAAAATAGTTATTAGGTACAGCTTTTGATTGCCTTACTACATGAGGAGTCTCATAGATTTCTGGGGTTTACTTTTGGTGTAAGTTTTAATATATTTTACATGTGTTACAAGCCCCAGAGAGGGCACTATTACATTGATTTAAAATGATTGGCTTATTTTAAGTCAGTAAGAAATCAGTCTAAACTAGGCTCCAATCAATGTAATAGGGACCACACGTAAGTTTTTCACTAAATCATTTTTTAAAGTACATCTATCCGTAGAAGCTATAATTGAACCAGGGATCTCAGCCCACGAAAGGGGCACAACAGCTGCATTTGGAATCAAAATGTTTTTCTGATGGAAAATGTTAAGTTTTTGGCTGAAATGTTGAAGTTTTACACGAGAATCTCTTTTCTCATGAGTTCTGCTTCATGGTCCTGATTGCTTGTTTTGGTGACAATCTGAGTTCACTCTTTTTTTACTCCTTGCTAGCACTCCAGAGCTTGCACAGAATTATCTGGGTTATATCAAATTCTGTTGAAGATGCATAGAAAGGTTTATTGATCAATTACCCCTGTGTAAACCCCTTGACGTGTCTGGCACACATACCAGTGAGGGCATAATCTGAAGAACTGGGTTTGCACAAACCTTTATCATGGGTGTAATTTTGCTGAAGGAACCTTTGTTACAGATGGTATCAAATGACTTAGCTTAATGCTCCGCTCTCAAGCTGAGTTTGCATGGTGAGAAAATGGAAAAACAAAAACAAACATTTCCAAGATGCTATTTTCATCATTTTTCAGAGTAGAAAAAAATGAAGTGATTTGATTCACTTGTCAGGATGTAATAGTCCATCATAGCAATGGTGAAATAGAACTAGCTGCAGAAGGCTTCTATTGAATCATTAGAGTTCTACTCACATCTGAGGACATCAGCTGTGTTCTGTTCTTAATGGCTATCATGTCAGTGTCTACAAAAATTGTATACAAGTTATTTATTGTTAATCTTACCAGGAGGGGAACGTCAAAACCCCTTAAAAGGCTATTTCAAGCATTGGCCACCATGCTTGAACATGCATGTTTCTTGGAGAAGGGTGTGAAATAAAGAAGGTCAGATTCCTTATAGAAGTGCAGAGAATTCAAGCAACTGACGACAACAAAGAATTAAATCTCTGGCTTGTAGACAACAAAGCAATAGCAGCAAGCAAAACTAGTTCAATAAAGATGCAATTTCTGAAACCTTAAAGATGATTGCAGCTTTTTTCCCTTGTTAAATTGAGCCCTGGAGCACAGCCCTGACCAGCAAAACCTCTTTGCTTTCTTCATTTCTTTTAGACTTACTTCATTTATCCGAAGCCTGGCAAAACAGTAAAACAATGAAAACTACCCTTCCTTCCTCTTTTCTCTCCCACTCCTCCAAGAGCCCCTCTCCACCAAAACAAACAAACCTGCCCACACATCATCACCTTGATTCTGACAGTAGTTGTATTAGGCTGTGTCTAGACTGGCCACTTTTTCCGGAAAATCAGCCGCTTTTCCGGAAAAACTTGCCAGCTGTCTACACTGGCCGCTTGATTTTCCGCAAAAGCAATGACGATCTACTGTGCGAAATCAGTGCTTTTTCCGGAAAAGCTTTGACGCTCCCGTTCGGGCAAAAGTCCTTTTTGCGAAAAACTGTTGCACAAAAGGGCCAGTGTAGACAGCTAGCTAAGACTTTTACGCAAAAGCAGGCTAAATGGAAAAAAGCCGTTTGGACGCTGGGAGACCCCGTAGGAGCCCTGGACTTCCTGGTAACCCGAGCTCTTAAAGCAGACGCAGGCTGCTGAGTGCACGTGGCAGAAGCGTGCCTCAGACTTCTGGCCTGAGGTCTGCCACGGTGCCCCTGCCCTGCCCAGCAACCACCTCGCAGCCAGCATGGCAGCTCTGGGAGCTCAGCCACCTGCACCCTCAGTGCAGGAGGCCCCCAGGGGCCAGAAAAGAAGGGCCCCATCGTGGTCCTCGGGGGAGCTGGAGACCCTCCTGGACTTGTGGCAGGAGGAGGAGGGCCTCCACGACACCCGGTCCCGGCGCCGCAACGCTGACATCTTCGGCCGCATGGCCCAGGCGCTAGCCCAGAAGGGCCATGCAGCCTGGAACCTGGAACGGGTCCGGGCGAAAGTCAAAGAGCTGCGCCTGGGCTATGTGAGGGCCAGCGAGGGCAGGGGGGCAGGACCAGACACCTGCCCTCACTACGACCAACTGCACGCCATCCTCGGCCAGTCAGCCCCGCAAGCCCCGGACGTGCTGGTCGACAGCAGCGTGCGCCCCCCCGTCACCAGGACCACTGAGGCGGGGGAAGGAGACAGCACTGAATCAGAGGATGAGGCCAGCACTGCCACCCAACAGGCCCCCTCCAGCAGCCCTGGCGTCTCCCGCGCATCCTCCAAGGCCGGGGAAGGATCTACCGGTGAGTCTTGCACATTGCACTCACAAGGGTGTGGGGGGGAGCCAGGCGCCAGGAGAAGGGTGGGGGAGAGCATGTCACTCAGGCCACGTGAGCTGCTTGCTGTGTAGCATTAGGCAGCAAGCAGCACGTGCAGCCACGTGCAGCCTGGTGACCGAGCGGCATGTGGCCGCTGCAGGCAGCTCCAGGGCACGCGTGGGACCGTGCTGCTCACACACATTCGGCGGGACCAGGGGGAAGGGTGGATGCCGGCTAGAACCTGCCAGGGCCCCAGGGACTCAGCCCAGAGCCCGCACCTCCACAAGGGTGCAGCACGGAGTACGACACACTGTCCCATGCCTGGCTGTGAGGCACAGCCAGCTGCTCCTGGGTAAACCGCAGCATCACAGCCCTGTGAACATGGCGCCCACTGAGCCCCTCGCCTGCTCCCGGTGCCTTGGCTGGCTCCCCGAGGGAAGTCCCCACTGCAGCCACACATGTCCCTTTGCTACGTATGTGAGGGATAGTGGGAGGGAGAAGGGGGGGGAAGCGCTCGGGCCGCCCTTAGGGCCGCCTGAGTTTTGCTGCAAGGATGGGACACTTCCCCCCCTCCCCGGTCACTCTCCTGGTTCCGTCCAGGAGATATCCCACGTGATGGGGATCTGAGAGCCCAGACCACCTCTGCCAGATGTGCTCCCAGGCACTGTGTGGGGATGCATCTCGCTCCCTGTCAAACACCAGTGATTAGCCCAAAGCCTCACAGCCTCCACCGGCAGGGAGTTCTGCAGGTTAACGCAACACAAGCACCCTCCTGCCCTCCATAGGGCCAGCACACAGACCAGTGGCTACAATACTGGAGGGAGGACCCTACTCCAGGGGCGGTCCTTCTTGCAAACATACAACATGGGTGTCGGGGGGGGGAACCGAGTGGGCCCAAGCCACACTACAGTGGTGTCACCTGGGCTCAGGGGTGGAGGGCATGAGGTGTGGGGACAGTGGCCGGCCTGCCTGACTGACCCACCCTTTCTTCTCTTCCCTGCAGCGGGACCAAGCACCCCCAGCTGCCCAACCACGCAGACACAGGCTCCGCCACCGGGACCAGCTCCTTTGCCGGCACGTGCAGGCCATCGAGCGCATCGAGGCATCGATTCGGCAACGCGTCGAGGGGGACCTGCAGTGGCGCCAGGAGGCCTGGGCAGCTTTCCAGGCCCAGTGCACGTGCATGGCTGACTCCATCGCCACCCTCACTGCCCACATAGCCCATGCCATTCACTATGGCATGGCCTTACCCCATGCCCCCGCCCTCCCTCCCCTAGCCCTGCCCATGCCCCCTCCTGCCCCTGCAATGCCCCCTCCTACAATGCCTCCTCCTGCTGCCCCTGCAATGCCCCCTCCTGCCACCCCTGCAATAGTCCCTCCTGCCCACCTCCTCGTGCAGCCTGCCCCGATGCGGCCTGCCCCACATGTCCAGATCTGCCTCTGCAGGAATGCTCGCAGGGGCCACCCATCCCAGGAGTAGCTCCTCCCCCTCCCAGTTGAAGGTTTCCTCCCGCTCTCCTTCCCTCTCCCCCCGTAAATAAAAACAGACATTTTGCAGTTGAGAACAAAACTGTGTTGGTTATTCTGTTACTCAAGGTAACTGTAATAAATGATTTGAGATGCCAATTAGCCAACTAAATTTAAGAGGATTACAAAATGCGGACACCAAATTCTGTATCTATCACCGGTGGTCCCTTTAAGTGGTCATTGGTTTGTGGCGCATAAATAAATACTGACACTTTTAAGTAAAATTTAAACCACAACTATATTAACATAGATAACAAACAAGCAAGAAAGGTTAAAAGACGCACAAAAAGAATATGTACATAGTCTAGATGCAGGGGACGATTGTAGTGTTGCTGGCAACCTCAATCCTTTGGTCCTTCTGGGCCTCAGGAGAGGAACAGCCAGGAGATCCCTCGAAGACAACTGGAATCGGGTACGCTGACTTGAGCCTTCCGCACGAACCACGAATCCTCTTCCTGTTCTTTGGGACAGCGCAGTCAGGTGATGGTGGCCTAAACCCTAGCCTAAACTAAAAAGAAAAACCCTAACTACGTCCGACGCACCCGACGAACAGTCACAATGACGGACGATGTGCTTGGAACCGACGCTTTAAAATTGGGGGGAGGTAAGGGGAGGGGAGGGGAAAAGAAAGGGGAGGGGATGGGAGGGAGTTGTATGGGGAGACTGAGGTGACCCTACTATGGGGCTTGTGCGAACATGTCCGTCAGGGCCTCTCAGATGTGCACCCCATCCTGGTGTGCCTGGCGGATTGCAGCTGTGTGGGGCTGTTCAAATGTCTGTGCCTCGGCTGCCATCTATGCAGGGAGGAAGGCCTCCCCACTCTACTCCACAATGTTGTGGAGCACGCAGCACGCGGCCAGTACTTCCGTTGCATTCCACTCACCCATCTTGAGACAGGTGAGCAAACAACAGAAGCGGGCTTTTAAGCGGCCGAAGGTGAGCTCCACCTGATTTCGGGCCCGGTTGATTGAGGCGGTCGTTGAACTGGGCCCAGTTCTGGTCCGGCCACCCCGTGTAGGGCCGCATTAGCCAGGGCAGCAGGGGTTAGGCCACGTCCCTGATGACGCAGATGGGCATAGGCACATCCCTGACAGTCAGCTCCCGCCGGAGTAAGTAGGGGCCCGCCTCCAGCCTGAGAAAGAGTCCGGAGTTGCGGAGGATGTGGGCGTCGTGTGCCCGGCGAGACCAGCCCGTGTAGATGTCCAGGAAGCGGCCCCGGTGGTGCACGAGGGCCTGGAGAACAATGGAGCATGAAATGGGCTGCTCGATGCTCCAGGGCCCGGACGGGGATGTGAGTTGCATCCAGGGCTCCCCCGCAGTTGGGGAACACGAGGGCAGCGAAGCCGGTCAGCGTAGCGTCCACGTCGCGCAGGCGGATGACTCTCAGGAGCAGGACATCATTGATGGCGTGGACAACCTGCAGAAGGGTGCAGAGAAACACAGGGGAACACATCACATAAGGCAGGGGTGAGTGTGCGCTCCCTTGGCCCCCCCCGTGATTCCCTCTGTCCTCACGCACGCACACCCACACATGCACATGCACGCGCACACACCAGGGCCCCCTTGCCCCATGCCCCCCCCAGCAGGCCTGTGCAAGGGAGGGACGGCCCAAACCCCTGGGTGACCCAGCCTGGAGTCTTGGCTGCCCCTGGGCATGAAGTGCCGCACTCTCCCCCCACCCCACTCCCCACCCCTCCAGGACTTACCGCCATGACGATCACATTGACGGTGGATCTTCCCAGCTCGAATTGCTGTGCCACCGATCGGTAGCTGTCCAGGGTGGCCAGCTTTCATAGCGCGATGGTGACCCTCTTGTTCACGGGGATGGGTTCCCGCAACCGGGTGGTGGCTCTCTGTAGCGCAGGGGTGAGCCAGGCACACAGCTCCAGGAACATCCGCTTTTGCATACGGAAATTCCGGAGCCATTGCTGGTCGTCCCATTGCCCAAGGACCAGCCGTTTCCACCAGTCCGTACTGGTGTCCAGTCTCCAGAGTGGCCTCTCCACAGTGCGGTGGGGATGCCACAGGGAATCCATGGCCTCCCTGGTAAGGGAGTCGAAGGCGATCTGCACCTCCTGGTCCTGGAACACGAGGGCACCAGCCTGGAGCACCAGCTGCAGGCACTCGAAAATGGCCGACAGGGGCCAGAGTAGGCACATGGCCACCCATGGCTCCATGTCAGACAGAGCAGGGCACAAGAAACCAAAACCAGGAAAAAGCAGTAGGTGGCCAAAGGCAGCGGTGTCCAAAAGTCAGAGGGCAACCACCAAACCTGCTATGGCTGTCAGTCCCTGCCAGAGATCCTAACACATGGAGCAGGAGACAAACGGCTGTCCGGCGAGACCCCTTTAAGCACGTGTCTAAACAGAGTTCCAGCCCCGCCCCCGGAAAGGTCTGGTGCCCTTTTGCCTTCATCAAAATGGTTCCGGGCTTCTGCTTTTGCGGAAAAGCACGCCGCCAATCTAGAAGCGCCTTTGCGCAAAAGCGCACTGTTCTAATGATAACTCCGGGACCAATCTAGACGCTCTTTTGCGGAAATACTTTTAACGGAAAACCTTTTCCGTTAAAAGTATTTCCAGAAAATCATGTCAGTCTAGACGTAGCCCTTGTGAATGGCAAATCTCTCTTGAAACTAGTGGTAATGATTTACTATTTTTGAGAAGAGATGATATTTGGGTCGTTCGGTCCCTACCCAGCACCATGATGTGTGTATTTTGTTTTTGAAAATATATTAGAAGAACACTGTTAAGATTGAAAAGTCAAGTACTCTAGAAGTCAGAATTGAATTGTCCCACATGTAGGACAATAGTCTTTAATTGCAAGATCGCATGCTGCAGCAGCTTTCTCCCCCTGAGCCTACCTGCAGTCAGAGGGGTTGATTGCATCATGTGTTGATATAACTTGACTGCTTTTATCTAACCATCCTACTGTTAGCAATGAAGCCAGGACTACATGGGCTCAGAGCAGACTAGTTTCCTGTGCCATAACCCAGGCTCCTGGTTAGGTTTGTACAGCGTCCACTGTCACAGTGTCACTGCTCTCAGTAGGTGAGCTAACTAGAGTAAAGCAAGCTTGGGTGTGCTGACACATGCTGCACTCAGAAATCCCAGCTGCAATGTAGAGGTAGCTGGAGTCTGCTGGTGACTGTCAGAACCATACAGTCCAGCTGTCTTTTGGGTAACCCTATCTTTGTGCTAAATGTAGAGATACTAAGTGGGTTTTTTTCTGAAGTGTTTAATTTCAATGGGACTTGTGCTCCTCCTTCATTTAAGTTGTTTTGAAAATGCCACTCACTATATATAAAAAAAGGACATGGGCAGAGCCAAGGATTCCTGCGTAACTCCAATATACAGCATGATTAGGTCCTTACATGTGGGAGAATGTGTCACATATTCTCATAATCCATTTAGACAGCTATAATGAAGTAAGGTAGTTAGCTAATGAGTGGCATAACTAACGAGTAACACCGAAAAGTACCGTGTTATTATTGTTATAATTTTCTGAAACCTAATCTGGTTATTACATGTCTGAAAAAAAATGATGTAAACCAAATGAAGGAAATGTGTAAATCCATTCCGCCTACTAAATGAGAAGCAAAACATTATTTGCCTTTCAAAACTAACAGACTCTCTCCTGCATTGCAGACCACTCATCTGATAATCTCTTCCTGGACATGGTAGACTGGTTTGAATAATTGCTATTATTGGAGGAATTCCCTGGGCAATGATCTGCTTTGCAAGCAACTCTGACTAGATAAAATACCTGCCAAGAACTGAGTTTGGCTGATCGCCTGCCATGAAGAGGGGGGATGAACACAGCATGTTTATCTTCCTTGGATCGGAGTAGTTACACTAAGGAGAAGTCCTTCTGATAATGACTTACCCTCTAAGCAAGTAGCAATGCCACTCAATGGAATGAAAAAGTGATTCAAAACTGGTAAAAAGGAAAATACTTTTTTCACACAAGCAATTAAATGGTAGAACACAACGCCACAGGATGCTGAGTTCAAGAATTTAGTATAAGATTAAAAGGGACTGGACATTTCTATGGATAACATAACTATCCAGAGATAATGATAGCAGCTTTAATTGATATTAAACATCATGGTAAACTAATCTTAAAACTTTAGATGGCTTCTTCCTCCAATGCTCTGGCACTGGCATCTGTCCAAGGATATAATACTGGACTAGATAGACTTCAGATATGATCCAAAATGGCTATCTACCACGGCACCTGTCATTTTGCCACTGAAGCTAAACAGCTTAAGGGTTTGGATTTATTAGGAATTGCGGAAACGTTTGGGAAAGGAGAAACCTATACAGAAAGGTTGGGCTAAACCTAAACCAAAATGGAACCAGAATGCTTAAAAAATAAAAAGGTTATAGTGCTGTTTTAAGCTAAGGACTGGTAGAAAGCCGACAGGTGTGAAGGAGCACATGGATTTGATAGAGACGTCTGTTGGGGGAGGGTCTATAAACAGATTCTTTGTCATAGTAAAGAGGAGAGGATGGAAGATGATAAAATATGGGTAAGCTCTAATGAAAAAAAATCAAATGAAAAAGAGTCCCATTCAACCACATCAGGTAATGGCAGACAGCAAAATAGTGACAAATTTTTAAAGTGCTTATATATAAATGCTAGAAATCTAAATAATAAGATGGGAGAACTAGAATTCCTTGTATTGAAGGAGGATATTGATATAATGGGCATCACATAAACTTGGTAGAATGAGGATAATCAACGAGACGCAGTCAAGCCAGGGTACAAAATATATCGGAAAGACAGAACAGGTTGTGCTGGTGTGACAATATATATGAACAAAATCACAGAAATGCACAGAATCAAATGAAGTAAAAATCTTAAATGAACCAAACTGTTCCATAGAATCTTTATGATTAGTAATTGCATGCTCTAATAATAGGATTATAGCAGTAGAGATGCATAACATACCACCTGACCAAGATGATGATAGTGACTGTGAAATGCTATTTCAGCTATCCCCATATCGATTGGGTGGGTTGCAGAGATAAAATTTCTTGACATCTTAAATGACTGCTTGAAGCATCTGGTTCTAGAACCTACAAAAGGAGAGACAATTCTTGAATCAGTCCTAAGTGAATCACAGGATCTGGTCCAAGAGGTGAATATAGCTGGACCACTTAGAAATAGTGGCCGTAATATAATTAAATTTAACATTCCAGTGGCAGGAGAAACCCCCCATGAGGTTAAATAGATATTAAAAGGTACAGTGCCAATAGATATATCTCCAAATTATATGTATATCCCCAAATTAAAAACACAATAGGTGAACCCAAAAAGTGCTACTATGGCTTAACAACCAAGTAAAAGAAGCAGCGAGAGATAAAAAGGCATCATTTAAAAAGTGAAAGTTAAATCCTAGTGAGGGAAGTAGAAAGGCGCATAAACTCTGCCAAGTGAAGTGGACTTGAATGGGGCATCCTTACATAGGGTAGGAATAAAGTGGACTCTTCCTTCAGCATATTTCCATCAAGGCAATTATATTTTGCATTCTCTTAGAGTTCTTTATAGGTGCAGGGCGTAATGGCAAAGTCCTTACTGGAAGTGACAGCATGTCCCTTGGCACGTAGATGGAGGCACGGTCAGGTGGCTCTGTGCAGTACATGCTACATCCATCTTCAGGTGCTGCCCTGCAGCTCCTATTGGCCAGAGTTCCTAGCCAATGGGAGTTGCAGAGATGGTGCCTCATGTGGAGCTGCATGTGGAGCCCCCTGGCCGACCTTTCACTGCAGACCTAGAGGGACCTGTCACTGCTTCTGGGACCCGTAGGGAGCCTTCCAGTCCCACCAACCACACTTTTTAGAGGCCTAGTCAGCAGTGCTGACTGGAGCTGCCAGAGTCCCTTTTTTTTAAGCCTTTCTGGTTGAAAATCAGACACTGGGCAACCCTACGGGTGCATCTAGACTAGCTGCTCTACACTGGCCGCTTAAATATACGCAAGAGCACTGATGTTCTAATGTAAGAATTCAGTGCTTCTTGCACAAATACTTTGATGCTCCCGCTCAGGGATAAGCCCTCTTGCACAAGAATACTTGCGCAAGAGGGCCAGTGTAGACAGGCACCTTAATTTTTTGCACAAGAAAGCCCGATTGCTAAAATGGCCATCGGAGCTTTCTTGCACAAAAGCGCGTCTATACTGGGCACAGATGCTTTTGCGCAAAAGCACTTTTTGCGCAAAGCATCCGTGCCAATCTAGACGCTCTTTTGTGGAAATACTTTTAACGGAAAAACTTTTCTGTTAAAAGTATTTCCGCAAAATCATGCCAGTCTAGATGCAGCCATCATGTAGCTGGGCTTTGGTGGAAGTTTTTTTTCCCTGAGAAAAGAGTGCAGGATTATACTCACATTGCCCTGTGTAGAAGGCTATAGAATATACATGCAACTCAGTTTGAGTGTATCTTACTGGTAAGGAATTAACAGCAATATGAAATAATATCTGTAGATTCTGCAATGTTCTACTTAGTAAATTTTCACTGTAGACTTTAGTTGTACTGGCTGTATTTCTATCACTGTGGTTTGACCTTTAAAAGCTTTTAGAATGCAATTTGAAGGATATTGGAGCCAGCTGATAAGAAGAAGATAGATAGGCCAATCTTAGCCTTCAGTGCACAATGTATCATCTCTGTTTAACCTGGTTTAGTTTAGATGTCACTTTTTTTAATATCCACCATCACCGATGTAAAACAATTTTATGGAAGATCCTTTTTCTGGGGGAAAAAAACTGGTATCAGAAAATGCCAGAGCTCTGAATTGATATCATTGCTATGATTTACCTGTCAAGGGTTTTGGTGTAGCAATTCTAAAGCTGGTGTTTTCACAGATTAAAGTGCCCAAGGTATAAAATATTTGCTTGTTTCACACTGCTAATTGGCACATACAGCATATGTTACAGTGGCACTCAAAAACACTACTACTGAATAATAGAAATGTTTGGCCAGGTAGCAGTCTGAGGAAGAATGGGGAAGTACGTGCAACAGGCCTATCTATACTAATATTAACCATGGATGAATCAGAACAGGAGTACAAAGTTCACTGAGGTCTGCCCAGAGCTCAGACTCAGGGGGACCTTCATGGCAGAGTTTGTGCAGGATGTGTGAAAAGCTGCTCTTCAGATAAAGCAGAAAAGAAATGAGTTTCTTACATGAAGTAAGAGAAGAGAAAGGAAACAATGTTATTTTTGCTATATACTTGCCATAGTAGAACACTGGGGTTTTGCCTGTTTAGAAGTGTCATATATGCGCATGGCATTTTATAAGTAAAAAAAATTAATTAATGGAGATTGCCTATCTCCTAGAACTGAAAGGGGACTTTGTCCAGCACCTGCCTTCACAGCAGGACCAAGTGCCATCCCTGACAAATTTTTGCCCCAAACCCCCTCTGCAAGGATTGAACTTACAACCCTGGGCTTAGCAGGCTGCTGCTCAAACCACTGAGCTATCCCTCCCCCCACAAAAAAAACCCAATAGTTTAGGGAAGGCTACATTATTTACATACATGTCCAAGGAAACTTATAGGACAAATTGAGAAGTAAGTCTTTGTGTTCACCTCTAAACATTCATCTGGAAAATAATATTTCACCATGTTAGATGCACTCTCTGCTATGACTCAGACTCTAAGACACTCCCATCAGCGTGCATCTTGCAACACCCTTACAAACCTGTCTTTGGTCTACTGAGTGATGAAGTAGTCTAAGTACTCTAGGTTCACACATGGAAGGATTATAACAGAGGGGAGTAGCAAGAAAAGTGACTAACCAGATGCTCTAAGAGGTGTAATTTAATCAAGTTCATGGAGGAAGCTGGTGTCAGAATTGGGGATTAGAAAGCAAGATTTTTTAGAGTGTTCCACGAGGTGTACAGATAGTGTGGAATGGCTTGCTAGTTCGAACTATCTAGCTCGTGCTGCGTGTAGCCGCGCGGCACGGGGTTCGAACAAGCCGGCATTTAAAAATGGCGCCGGCCGGCTTATGCAAATGAAGCCCAGGAAATTCAAATCCCGGCCTTCATTTGCAAGTGCGGTCTGCCTACATTACCACCCTAGTTCGAACTAGGGTGGTAGTGTAGACATACCCCTATATATTTGAGAGAGTGAGTCTGTCTGAGAGTCTGTTCAAGAACGCCTCCTAAATGGTAGAGTGAGGGCCACCAAATCTGGTATGCAGCTTCCTCTTATAACTTAAAGCAAGGCTTGGTGTAGTGGGGATTGTGTTCACTCTATTCGCTTATGTTGTATGTGATTCCTGCAGTCTTGTGCTGCTCTGTTGCAACTCTGTGTAGGTGTGTGCGCACGCACATATACAGCCTCAGTTTCCCTGGGAACATCACTGGTGCCCAGCTGGGGATGGGAGTTTGGAGTGTGATTTTCACTGAGGGGGGGCTCAGACTCTCTTCTAACCTGAGCCTAGGTGAGAGATGCTGTCAGGTAATACCTTTTGCCTGGGAAATTGGACAAAGGAGGAAGCAGGGCTGCTTGCAGGGCTGGGGCTGGCTGTTGAGGGTGTGAGTTAGTTTCATCTGGCTTAGGATGCACGGAGTCTAGCTGGCTTGGGGGGACTGAAAGGGGGTCCAGAGCCCTGATTCTGGGCCCTTCTATCCCCAAGATGCATTGGGGTCTTGTGTTAACAACAAGACTATGCTATGCTGTATCCCTGTGAACCAACACACCTTCTGTATAGCCTGCTGACTGAGAGTCACGTCTGGCTGCAGATGGGGGTGCAGGGCTTGGTGGTTCCACATGCTACGACACAAGGCCAGGGCTTGATTGTGCCAGTACAATGGGATGTGTCTGGAATATGATTGTTTCTCAAAAAACAGAAAGGGAGGAGTCTGGCAGCAGGCACAATTATACTGTAGAATGACCATGGGGGGGTTAGAGCACTGGTAAGAGAGTGGCTAGGGGTGGAGCTCTGGATGTTGCCAGCCTCTGTACTCGGGTAAGATTCTAGTGCTGGTGCGCACCAGCCGGGAAGTGCAGCATCTGCCAACCTGGCCAGCCCAGGGGATCTACCATCCTGGCATTGCACTCCCACTACACCTACTCTGCTCTGAACCCCCCTGTGACGGGGCGGACAGGCCCCGCACTAACGAGCAGGAGATAGCTCAGGCCCAGCTGGCAGAGAAGGCCCCGCCCCTCCGACCCTGCTGGGCATGCTCCCAACAGCGGCCGGGTATAAAGGCAGGAGGAGCCCAGCAGGCGGGGAGGCCCCAGGGAGAAGGAGGAGACCAGGCCGGACCGGAGTTCTTGCAGTTGCTGGGTCCAGAGTCGTCGCCCGCGCTGAACCGGGACACGGAGAAAGCAGCCGCCGGCCCAGAGTGGCAGGAGCGCGCCCTCAACCCCGACAGGTACTGCCTGAGAGGCGAAGGGGCCCGGGGGGAACCAGGACGTGGTAGGAAGCAGCCCAGGGCAAGGGATACAAAGTTTGGCTCGGCGTGTATCGGCCGGATCCCCCGCCAAGCCGGCAGGAGCCATAGACCCTGCCTAAAGGGCCCTGGGCTGGGACCCGGTGGAGAGGGAGGGCCCGGGTCCCCCTACCACCCGTTTTCCCCTTCCCTGGACAAACAAACCCCGGGCCAGGGGAGGCTTCGCAGAGCAACTAGGCCTTTGCTACCGTATATGCCCTGATAGAAGGGCCGAGACTTTTGTGGTGGGACTTTGCTACCGTATATGCCCTGATAGAAGGGCCGAGACTTTTGTGTTGGGACTTTGTTACCATATATGCCCTGATAGAAGGGCCGAGACTTTCGTGTTGAGACTCTGCTACCGTGCATACCCTAATAGAAGGGCCGGGGCCTGGGCCTGGGCCTAGGGACTCTGGAGTACCGTATAGGCCCGGTCGGAGGGGGCCGAGCCCCTGGACGGGGGCGTACCCCTTGACAACATGGTGGAGAATGTGGGCATGCCACCCCTGAACCTAGGGGAGGAACGGTGGGGTGAATGCCCCAACCGGGCGGAGAGCGAAACGGAGGTGGTGAGATGGATAGAAAAGGCGGCTGAGAGGCAGAGGGGGCAACTCCTGCAGCTGAGCCGGGCGTTGCAGCAGTGGGTAGCGCAACAACTGGAGCAACAAGGGCAGCTGCTCCAGGAGCTAAAGGAAGGGTTACTAGCCCCCCAGGCGCGGAGGCTGCAGGCGGAGACAACCGAGGACAGTGGATACGCCCAGGTACCGACTGTAGGGCACAGGGCCCGGGAAAATGGGCCGGCAAAGGCCGTAGTGGAGGTACGGGTAGAAGGGACTCTCGTCAGAGCCCTGATAGACTCCGGGTGTAGCCAGACCATGGTACAGGAGAGCCTGGTAAAGAGCCCCGAACCCGCAGGGGGGCCAGTCCTGCTACAGTGTGTGCACGGGGATATAAAGGCCTACCCGACGGCCTGGGTGAGGGTTGCGGATGCCTGCGAGGAGAGGATTTGTCGGGTAGGGTTGGCCCCACAGCTGGCGTATCCGGTAATATTGGGGCGAGATTGGCCTGGTCTCCGCAGGTTGGTCCAAGAGTGGGCCCAGCAGGACCCTCCCGAAACCGGAAGAAGGCCTCGCACAGGGACGGTGGTGGCCCAAGGTGAGAACCCCGAACCCGAGGACGAACTGGGAGTTAGGGCCGGGACGTCGGGCTCAGCAGAAACCCCAACCCCGCCCATAGAGGAGGGAGAGACGGAGTGGCTAGACGCCCGGGGAGACTTTATGCGAGACCAGAGAGAGGACTTAACGTTGAGCCGAGCCTGGGAACAAATCCAGGAGGCTGAGGACAAAGAGTTCGGAGGCGAACGGCGTCAGCAAGGACCGAGGTTTGAGGTCCGGAACGACAGGCTTTACCGAGTGGCCCTAGACCCGCAGACGGGCGAGGAATCCGTGCAGCTCCTCGTCCCCGCCAGGTACCGAAAGGGGGTACTGCGATTGGGCCATGCCAGTCCCTGGGCAGGACATCTGGGCCGTGAGAAAACGCTGCAGCGGGTGGCCCAGAGGTTCTTTTGGCCCGGGATCCATCGGGAGGTGAGGGAGTTCTGCGAATCCTGCCCCGAATGTCAGCGCACCAACCCAAAGGGGGTACCCAAGGCCCCCCTGGTGGCTCTACCAGTGGTAGGGGTCCCCTTTGAGCGGATCGGGTTGGACTTGGTGGGGCCCCTCGAGAAGGCTAGCTCGGGGTGCCAATATATCCTCGTTATAGTGGACTATGCCACCCGGTATCCCGAGGCAGTGCCCTTACGGAACACCACCGCCGCTACTATAGCCGCGGAACTCCTGGAGGTATTCTCTAGAGTGGGAATACCGAAAGAGATACTGACTGATCAGGGCACCAATGTCTCGTCCAAACTGATGGCCGAGCTGTGCCGGTTGTTAAACATCCGCGCACTACGGACGACCGTATACCATCCCCAAACAGACGGACTGGTGGAACGTTTTAATCGGACATTGAAATCAATGCTCTGCAAATTTGTAGAAGAGGACCCCCGGGGGTGGGACAAGATGTTGCCAGCCTTACTCTTCGCGGTGCGGGAGGTACCGCAGGCCTCTACGGGGTTCTCCCCTTTTGAACTCCTATATGGGCGACAACCTCGGGGGATCCTTGACCTCCTGAGAGAGGATTGGGAGGGGCAGGAGTCCCGGGTGATGGGAACGGTCCCCTACGTGCTGCAATTGAGGGAGCGCTTGCAGAAGTTAGGCGAGTTCGCTCGAACTAACCTTTTACAGGCTCAAGAAACTCAAGCCAGATACTACGACCGAGGGACAAAACTACGGACGTTTGAGCCGGGCGACCGGGTGCTCCTACTTTTACCCTCGCAAGAGTCCAAGTTACTAGCCAAATGGCAGGGGCCGTTTGAGGTGGTACGCCGAGTGGGGCCTGTCGATTACGAGGTGAGGTTAACGGGGAGGAAGAAGGGACTACAGATATACCATGTAAACTTACTAAAAAAATGGAAAGTGCAGGAAGGACTCGTGATCAATCCCTCCCCACCGGATGAAGACTTGGGGCCTTCGGCCGCCGACCCACCCCCGGATCAACCAGCCACTCTGGGGGAAGAACTGAGCCCGGGCCAAAAAGACGAGCTATCCCGCCTGGTCCAGAAATACGCCCACGTCTTATCTTCCCAGCCAGGCCGGACCAGAGGGATAAGCCATCATATAAGCACCCTACCAGGCCAACGGGTTCGGGACCAACACCGTCCGCTACCTCGGAAGATGTGGGGGCTGGTGGAAAGAGAACTCCAGGCGATGCTGGAGATGGGAGTGATTGAGGAATCTCGCAGCGAGTGGCGCAGCCCCATCGTGCTTGTCCCAAAACCCGACGGGACGATGCGCTTCTGTATTGATTTCCGGAAGGTCAATGCCATCTCAAGATTTGATGCTTACCCCATGCCACGCGTGGATGAGTTACTCGAGAGGCTGGGAAAAGCTCGGTACCTCTCCACCCTAGACCTAACCAAGGGTTATTGGCAAATCCCGTTGACCCCGACCTCCAAGGAAAAGACTGCCTTCCCCACCCCGTTCGGGCTGTACCAGTTCATCACAATGCCCTTCGGCCTCCACGGGGCGGCCGCCACCTTCCAGCGTTTAGTAGACCGGTTATTACGCCCTCACCAGCTATACGCCACCGCGTACATAGATGATATAGTCGTCTACAGCCAAACGTGGCCGGAGCACCTTCAACATCTGGAAGCAGTATTAAAAGCCCTCGAGGACGCGAACCTCACGGCAAACCCCGGGAAATGCCACTTGGGACGAAGGGAGGTGACTTATCTGGGATACACGGTGGGGAGGGGGACGTTGAGACCCTTAGTCGACAAGGTACAAGCCCTCCAGGAGTGGAAGAGGCCGACAACGAAGAAGCAGATTCGGCAATTTCTGGGACTGGCAGGTTACTACCGCCGATTCATACCTGACTTCTCAACATTGGCGACACCACTGTCAGACCTGACTCGGAATTCCATGCCGACAAAGGTACAATGGACACCAGAATGTGAAGAGGCTTTCCACACATTGAAACAACGACTAGTAAAAGAACCCGTGTTGTTCCCCCCAGACTTTGCTAAAGACTTTATCCTCCAGACGGACGCCTCTGAGAGAGGACTAGGAGCCGTGCTAGCCCAAGAAGTGGACGGCGAAGAGCATCCGGTGCTCTATATGAGCCGGAAGCTTTTTCCCCGGGAGCAGAGATATTCCACGATTGAAAAAGAGGCGCTGGCCGTAAAGTGGGCCACAGATGCACTCCGGTATTACCTGTTAGGTAGCCACTTCCGACTGGTCACGGACCACGCCCCTCTGAGATGGCTACATAGTATGAAAGACACGAATCCTCGGATAATGCGATGGTATTTGTCACTGCAACCATACGATTTTGAAGTGGCCCACCGCCCGGGTAAGACTCATATGAATGCCGATTTCTTTTCCCGATTAGGAGAAGAAGAAACCTGGGCAAAACAGACGGTAACTACCCATTTAAGGGGGGAGGTGTGTGACGGGGCGGACAGGCCCCGCACTAACGAGCAGGAGATAGCTCAGGCCCAGCTGGCAGAGAAGGCCCCGCCCCTCCGACCCTGCTGGGCATGCTCCCAACAGCGGCCGGGTATAAAGGCAGGAGGAGCCCAGCAGGCGGGGAGGCCCCAGGGAGAAGGAGGAGACCAGGCCGGACCGGAGTTCTTGCAGTTGCTGGGTCCAGAGTCGTCGCCCGCGCTGAACCGGGACACGGAGAAAGCAGCCGCCGGCCCAGAGTGGCAGGAGCGCGCCCTCAACCCCGACAGGTACTGCCTGAGAGGCGAAGGGGCCCGGGGGGAACCAGGACGTGGTAGGAAGCAGCCCAGGGCAAGGGATACAAAGTTTGGCTCGGCGTGTATCGGCCGGATCCCCCGCCAAGCCGGCAGGAGCCATAGACCCTGCCTAAAGGGCCCTGGGCTGGGACCCTGTGGAGAGGGAGGGCCCGGGTCCCCCTACCACCCGTTTTCCCCTTCCCTGGACAAACAAACCCCGGGCCAGGGGAGGCTTCGCAGAGCAACTAGGCCTTTGCTACCGTATATGCCCTGATAGAAGGGCCGAGACTTTTGTGGTGGGACTTTGCTACCGTATATGCCCTGATAGAAGGGCCGAGACTTTTGTGGTGGGACTTTGCTACCGTATATGCCCTGATAGAAGGGCCGAGACTTTTGTGGTGGGACTTTGCTACCGTATATGCCCTGATAGAAGGGCCGAGACTTTTGTGGTGGGACTTTGCTACCGTATATGCCCTGATAGAAGGGCCGAGACTTTTGTGTTGGGACTTTGTTACCATATATGCCCTGATAGAAGGGCCGAGACTTTCGTGTTGAGACTCTGCTACCGTGCATACCCTAATAGAAGGGCCGGGGCCTGGGCCTAGGGACTCTGGAGTACCGTATAGGCCCGGTCGGAGGGGGCCGAGCCCCTGGACGGGGGCGTACCCCTTGACACCCCCACACCCAACCTGCCCTGACTCCTGCAACCCCCACCTCCTGGTCTGAGTGCCTCCTTCACGGCCTCAGCAACGACCGGTCAGTGTGCTAGTATGCAGTAGAATGCACAAAGGCCTACAAAGTTTTCCAAAATGGCACAAACATTATTTGACTTGATTTACTGTCTTTGAGTTAGTGGGCTGATCGTTCACTCCTCTTCATAACAGCCAGTCACTTGTCAATTTATATGGGGAACAACAAATTGAAATACAAGAAAATGTTATGGTATGGAAAAAGGAAGACACATCAGGGACCACTCTCCATGGGAATGCTTGTGGTTGTGCTCTAGATTTGTGGTGCTGGTTGTCTTTTGGATTGAGAACTACACAATGCATCACATAGCCCTGTGCTCAAAGCTAAGCCTGACTTGAAGAAGCAATGCATCTGCGCAGTATAATTGAATTCAACCTACTCTGTGCTGGTGAGATGGATACATTTCTGGTCTGTCCAGGTGGATGGGAGATGTTTGAGAGGATTGGGTTGCAGCTCATTCCCACTATCCCATCCTTATAAAAGAGACCTTGTGTTTGAGCTTCTCCATGACATGTGACAATATTCATCTGCAAAGTCGGCACATACGTCTAGTACAGGGCCACTCGACAAGCTGCCTGTGGGCCACATGCAGACCACGGCCCATTTGTTTGCAGCCCACAGAGCGGTTTGGTTTTATGAAGGGCACAACATGCCACTGGCGGGTGGGATCCTTTGAATGTGGCCTCCACTGGGAACACTCCCCAAATGGCGAGGTGTCTCCCAGGTGGGGTGAGCATTGAAAGATGCAAGCAGACGGGCTGACTGGAACAGACGGGTACAAGGTGTCAGCATTTCTAGCCTCCAGGGAGGAGGTGCCAGGAGCGACATGGCTTTGTCGGAAGTGCTGGCTGCTTAGCCTTGTGGGAAGAGCCTAAGAGGTGCTGACTGGTTCACATTGGCCATGTTTGTATCCTCCTCACAGCAATTTATCAAAAACTAAGATACGTTCTGTACTGGAAGTTTACTGTCCTCAACAAGATATGTTCCATTTGCAAGTTAAAGACAGTATTGCTGTTACAGAAGCCTCATAGCTTCATGGCACATAGCTAAATCAAAAATACCTTTTACCAAAGGTGAATTGATGAAGCAGTTGCTTCTTGGACTGCAGCAAATCACTTTTTGCAGAATTTAAAAACAGAGGATATAGTTTAAGGAATATCAAAACTGCAGGTGTCTGATTCAACTATAGTAAAATGAACTGAAAGCATTTTGGGTGATCTGTTTTCTAAATTGCTAAAAGACATTGAAAGCACTGAGTAGCTCAGTCTGGCAATGGATGAATCTACTGATCATTCAGACATATCTCAACTCATAATCTGGGTATATTTTTTTCAATGGCAAAAAGCATGTCAAATAAATGCTTACTCTGCTATCTTTGACAGGTCAAACTGGGAGAGCGGATGTTTATTCTGTACTGATAGCATTTTTTTGAAGGACGAGGAAAATGCATTGATTTGAAGAAGCTTACTTTGGTAACAACTGATGGTGTTCCCTCCATAGTTGGAAAAGAGAAGGGTTTAATTTCTTTGCTGAAGAAAAATCCACAGCTTCCTTTTCATACCATTGCATTTTCTGCACCAAGAACAATTATGCAGCAAACTGATGAGAGAATTTCTCAAGAGCACAATGGATAGTGTCACAAAAATCATCAACTTCATTGTTGCAAATGCCTTGAAACATAGACAATTTCAAGCTTTATTTGAGGAGTACAAAACATAGTCTGGTGACTTGGCAATGCTTGCATAGAATCATAGAATCATAGAACCATAGAGCTGGAAGAGACCTCAGAAAGTCATCAAGTCCAGCCCCCTGCTCTAGACAGGACCAATCCCAACTAAATCAACCTGGCCAGGGCTTTCTCAAGCTGAGACTTAAACATCTCTAGGGATGGAGACTCCACTACTTCCCTAGGTAACCCATTCCAGTGCTTCACTACCCTCCTAGTGAAATAGTTTTTCCTAATATCCAACCTGGACCTCTCCCACCACAACTTGAAACCATTGCTCCTTGTTCTGCCATCTGTCACTAATGAGAACAGCCTCTCTCCATCCTCTCTGGAACTTCCCTTCAGGAAGTTGAAGGTTGCTATCAAATCCCCCCTCACTCTTCGCTTATGCAGATTAAACAGACCCAACTCTCTCAACCTTTCCTCATAAGTCATATGCTCCAGCCCCCTAATCATTGTGGTTGCCCTCCGCTGGACCCTCTCCAATGAGTCCACATCCTTTTTGTAGTGGGTTGCCCAGAACTGGATACAATACTCCAGATGTGGCCTCACCAAAGCCAAATAAAGGGGAATAATGACATCTCTGGATCTGCTGGCAACGCTCCTCTTAATGCAACCTAATATGCCATTCGCCTTCTTGGCTACAAGGGCACACTATTGACTCATATCCAGCTTCTCATCCACTGTAACCCCCAGGTCCTTTTCTGCAGAACTACTACTTAACTGGTTGGTCCCCAGCTTGTCGCTATGCTTGGGATTCTTCTGTCCCAAGTGCAGGACTCTGCACTTGTCCTTGTTGAAACTCATCAGATTTCTTGTGGCCCAATCCTCCAATTTGTCTAAGTCACTCTGGACCCTATCTCTGCCCTCAAGCATATCTACCTCTCCCCCGAGCTTAGTGTCATCCGCAAACTTGCTGAGGGTGCAATCCATCCTCTCATCCAGGTCATTAATAAAGATATTGAACAAAACCGGTCCTAGAACCGAACCTTGGGGCACTCCGCTAGAAACCGACCACCAACCTGACATCGAGCCTTTGATCACTACCTGCTGGGCCCAGCCTTCCAGCCATCTTTCTATCCATCTTACCGTCCATTTATCCAATCCACATTCTCTTAACTTCCTGGCAAGAATATTGTGGGAGACCGTATCAAAAGCCTTGCTAAAGTCAAGATCAATCACATCCACTGATTTTCCCACGTCCACAGAGCCAGTTACTTCATCATAGAAGCTAATCAGATTGGTCAGGCACAACTTGCCCTTTGTGAATCCATGCTGACTATTCCTAATCACTTTCCTCTCTTCCAAGTGGCTCAAAATGGATTCCTTAAGAATCCCTTCCATGTTTTTTCCAGGAACCGAGGTAACACTGACCGGCCTATAATTCCCTGGATCGTCCTTCTTCCCTTTTTTGAAGATGGGCACTACATTTGCCTTTTTCCAATCATCCGGGATCTCTCCTGATCTCCACGACTTTTCAAAGGGTGTGTCTAGACTACCTAGTTTTGTCGACAAAAGTGGACTTTTGTCGACAAAACTATACCAGCGTCTACACTACCGCTGAGTTCTGTTGACATAATGTCGACAGAACTCAGCAGTTTTGTCGATGCTGGTAAACCTCATTTTACGAGGCATAACACCTTCTGTCGACAGAACTCTGTAGACAGAAGGTGTTATTGCCTGTAACATTGCGTCCAGACTACGGAGTTCTGTCGACAAAGCAGCTTGCTTTGTCGACAGAACTCAATGTGTCTGGACGCTCTTTGTCGACGGAAGTTTTGTCGACAGTATCTGTCGACAAAACTTCCGTCGACAAAACGCGGTAGTCTAGACGTACCCAAAGATAATGGCCAAAGGTTCCTCAATTACATTTGCCAACTCCCTCAGTACCCTCGGATGCATTAAGTCCAGACCCATGGATTTGTGTACGTTTAGCTTTTCTAAATAGCTCCTAACCTGTTCTTTACCCACCAAGGGCTGTCCATCTTCATCCCATCTTGTGTCACTTAGCGCATTAGTCCGGGAGCCCACCTTGTCCGTGAATACAGAGGCAAAGAAAGCATTGAGTACTTCAGCTTTCCCCACATCATCCGTCTCTAGGTTACCTCCTTCATCCAGTAGGGGCCACCCACCCTTTCCGATCACCTTCTTCTTGTTAACATGCCTGTAGAAACCTTTCTTGTTATCCTTCACATCCTTAGCCAGTCACAATTCCATTTGTGCTTTCACCTTCCTGATAACTCCCGGCATTCTCGAGCTATACATTTAAACACCTCCCTGGTCATTTGTCCAGGTTTCCACTTTTTGTAAGCTTCCTTTTTGTGCTTAAGTTCACCAAGGATTTCCCCTGTAAGCCAGTCCAGTCTTCTACCATGTTTGCCTCTCTTGCTACGCGTCGGGATGGTTTCTTTCTGTGCCTTCAATAAGGCTTTTTTAAAATACTGCCAGCTATCCTGGACTCTTTTCCCCTTCATGTTAGCATCCCAGGGGATTCTGCCCATCAGGTGTATGAGGGAGTCAAAATCTGCTTTTTTGAAGTCCAAAGTGTGTATTTTACTACTCTCTTTTCTTCCTTTGGTCAGGATCCTGAAATCTACCATCTCATGATCACTGCTTCCCAGGTTGTCACCCACCTCTACTTACCCTATTAGTTCCTCCCTGTTTGTGAGCAGAAGGTCAAGCTGCACACAGCCCCTGGTCGGATCCTTCAGCACTTGTGTCAAGAAGTTATCCCCAACATTCTCCAAAAACTTCCTGGACTGCCTGTGTACTGCCGTATTGGTTTCCCAACAGATGTCAGGGTGATTAAAGTCCCCCACAAGAACCAGGGCCTGCGATTTTGAAGCTTCTCTCAGTTGTCCGAAGAAAGCCTCATCTACCTCATCCATCTCATTCGGTGGCCTGTAGCAGACACCAACCACAACATCACTGCTGTTGTTTGCTCCTTTAAACTTAACCCATAGACTCTCAACAGGTTTTTCTCCCTCTTTATACTGGAGTTCGGGGCAATCGTAGTGCTCTCTTACATATAGTGCAACTCTTCCTCCTTTTCTCCCCTGCCTGTTCTTCCTGAACAGTCTATACCCTTCCATGACAGCACTCCAGTCATGCGAGTCATCCCACCAAGTCTCTGTTATCCCAATTAAAACATATTTCTTGGACTGGGCCAGGGCCTCCAGTTCTTCCTGTTTGTTGCCCAGGCTTCTCACATTAGTGTACAAACACCTCAGATAACCAATTGATCGCCCTATCTTCTCCATTCGAATAAGGAGTCCTCTCCTTTCTTGCTCATTCCTCTCTGCATTTCTTCCCGGTATCTGAATTTCCCACTCCCCTCAGGATTTTGGTCACTGTCCCCTGATGAACCTAGTTTAAAGCCCTCCTCACTAGGTTTCCAAACCTGCCCGTGAAGATGCTCCTTCTTCTCTTCATTAAGCGGATCCCATCTCTTCCTAACAATCCTTGCAGAAGTTAGATGGTTGAGTCACGGCAAACTGTTAGATCGGTTTATGGATCTACTGCCTGCTGTATGAGTGTTTTTATAGGCAAAGGGTCGCCAGGATTTACTGTCATGTTTAGACAAAGAGACATTCCTGCCAAATGTGGCTTTTCTCACTGATGACACCTCACTTAAATGCACTCAATCTTAAACTTCAAGGCAAAGAAAAAAACTTGCCTTCTCTGGTGTGTGTTTTTTCTGCCTTTGAAACAAAACTGGACCTTTTGCAGATCAGCTTAACTTGCTTTCCCATCCTCAATTTGCAAGTGGCACAGCTGAGTGAACATGTATCTTCTTTGCCTAATTTTTTTATGGAGTACATCTCAGAGCTGAAACCCGAATTTTCTTCTCATTTTCTAGATGTCAAATCCCTGAAGACAGTTCTTGAATTTACTGAAAATCCATTTTCAGTTGAGGTAAAGGTAGTCTCACCTTCAGCAATGAGATTTAGCGTTGAGAGGGCCACATTTGAAGAAGAGATGCTAGAACTGCAAAACAATAGTATTCTAAAAGCTAGGCGTAAGGAAGAGGACATTGAAACATTTTGGATGACCTATATACAAAAAGACATGTACCCTGAATTACCGAAATGTGCCAAAAAAGTGCTAACTTGCTTTGGGTCTACATGTGTCCGTGAAAGTTCATTCTCCTCCATAGGAATTATCAAGTCAAAACTGTGCACCTCTCTCTGGGCATGTCTACACTGCCACCCTAGTTCGAACTAGGGTGGCTAATGTAGGCATTCGAAGTTGCAAATGAAGCCCGGGATTTAAATATCCCGGGCTTCATTTGCATCTTGCCGGGTGCCGCCATTTTTAAATCCCCCTTAGTGCAGACTCAGTGCCCGTGGCTACACGCGGCACGGAGTAGGTAGTTCGAATTAGGCTCTCTAATTCGAACTACTGTTACTCCTCATCAAACTACCTACTCCGTGCTGCATGTAGCCGTGGGCACGGAGTCCTCACTAAGGGGGATTTAAAAATGGCGGCGCCCAGCAAGATGCAAATGAAGCCTGGGATATTTAAATCCCGGGCTTCATTTGCAACTTTGAATGCCTACATTAGCCACCCTAGTTCGAACTAGGGTGGCAGTGTAGCATATTCTCACAGACAGACATCTGACCTGCTGTCTCTGTGCTGCTACAACGGAATACAAGCCTGATGTGAAACAGCTTGTGAAAAGTTTGCAGACACAATCTTCACATTGATTGCACTTATACTCCAGTAAATTCCAGTACTGTATTGGCAGTTTTTGTTTGATTTGTTAAAATTGTGGAGCCAAAAAAACAAAAGTAGTCAATATAATGGTCTTCTGTTGATATGTATTTTAGTAGTTACATTTCTAGACTGTCATTGCTCATTAAAAGTGCTGTCAGATGGGTGGTAAAGATTGTATTTTATTAATATCAGCAGAACTGACTTAAATGGTGCCTGTATGTTGTGTAGTCTTGCCTCATTCTTTATATGCATGCACGTCAGTGTGAAATAAGCTATTTGCATATGTTTGCATATATATTTGTGTTTATATACAATCACACTTAAGTTGCGGCCCTTGGCATGTGCTGTGAGTATCACTGTGGCTCCTGGGGCTTCCAAAGTTGAGTAGTCCTGATCTAGTAGCTAATGTCTTGTGGACTCCTGTTACTTTTCGGTGGCTGAAGAAAGAAGGTCTTGGTCCTGGGAACCCAGAATGGGGATAGTTTTCTCAATAGTTGTCACATACAGCACCTCCCCTCTACCATCACCTTTATATGCCAGGTTAAATCTCCAGTCACAGATAACCAAGCATAACCGGATATTCTAGATGTGTCTGTGTCCTCTGGGGCACTGTGATTATCAGTGTTCTAAAACACAGCTATCAAAAGAAGTTATCAGAAGCACTCTTATGGTCTGACCCGCTTCAAAGAGAGAGATTGCTCAAGCAGCCCTTTATAAGTTGCACATTCCTTTTTGGTGACATTTCTCCAGCAGTTTGTATGGGCGAGTGTATTATAAAGTAAGAGAGGCTTTGGCCCTCATGCTGTAATAACATGCATGCCGGGCATCCAACTACAGTAGACTTCTGATAATCCGGAACCTATGGGACCTAGGTGGTGCCGGATTATCAGATATGCCGGACTATCAGGAGGTACTATAAACTGGTTAATATATATATATATATATACACTGTATACATTATATACTGTATATAAAGTGTTCTTAACCCTTTTTATTGTACATACTGTATACAGTATACTGTAATGTTTTAGTTTAAGCCTTTTCTACCCTTTTTGCTCAGTTCAGCTGCTGCCGCTGTTACCTTGTGACTCATTTTTTGCCGAAGCTCACTCACTACACTCTTGCCATTTTGATGCCGGACTATCAGGAGTGCCAGACTATTGGATGCCGGACTATTGGAGTTTTACTGTACTTCTTTCATTCTGTTAATTAGTGCATAGACTTCACATTGGAGCTTCTTATTGGGCTCCATTCTCAGTAGCATCTCTCAAGCACTAATGAATTTCTCCTTCATGCTCATGAAGGATGAAACCTCATGAAGTACGAGCCTCACTTTACAGATGGGCGACTTCAGCATAGATTAACATGCCTAGGACCACACAGGAAACCTTGGCCAGAACTAGGAATTGAACCCACATCTCCAGAGTCCAGCACTTTAACCACAAAGCACATTTTTCCCCCTCCTCGTTTTTCCCTCTGACACTAGACTCAAACCAGTGCACAGAACAAAATTATAGTTTTGTGCTCCTGTCATTGGTTGCCATGTTGTCATATAATAAATGCTTTATGAAATCCCAAAGGTCATGCATGCAGATAGAGCCAGAAGACTGAGCTAGCCGGGTAACCTAGAGAGACGTGGAATTTTCAAAATTCGATCCCCACCGACACTCGCTTTTGAAAATTCCAAAGTTCTTAAAGGAAGCCAATACTGAGCATTTATCTTTTTAGGCTTCCTACTCACCCACTGCTGCAAAAGAAGAACTTACAATAAAAGACATGGAAAATAATTGCCATCTTGGAGAAAATGATTCGCTCAGTCACAGTGCATAATAATGTCACCTGCTGCTCCGCTGTTGCAATCCTTGAACTGCTTTCACCGTACAGAGAGGGGAATGAAAGTTAATAGAAAGCATAGCACATTCTGATTAGTAGCCTGATGTCATCTGAGCACCACTGAGACTAGATCAATATCTGAGTCCACAGATAGGATAGTTTTATGAGGTCTTTAAAACATATAAAAAGGCAATGTAGCATCAAAATCTTCAAAAACCAAATGTGTCTTGTTAATGTTCCCCTTTCCCTATTTTTTTATTTTCTATTTCAGCTGATTTATTATAGGAAGCACCTTTTTTTCTTTTGTAAAAGTGCATCTCATAAGGGTTGGATAAGGAATATCATGACATAGGATCTGAGAATGTTTGGTTATTTCTAATTCTGATTATAAAGGGAATTATAAATCACTCTTTCCAAACTTTCTAGAGGTTAGTTTGTAGGGCCGCTAACAAACATCAGAGTTAGGTATGCAGAGATTTTTTTGAAAATCTCCCATAACTTGAGGAAGAAGGCTGATGTTTATTATTCATAAATAGATTGTATTCGATAGGGGAGAAGCAAAATGTTGAACAATGAGTGTTTATTAATCTCCAAAAAATTAACAATCTACAGTAATTTTGATCATAGACAAAACCAAAATGCCAAATGAGTGCAGATTACAGACTAAACATGTAAAAAAGAAGAAATGTTCACACTGAAATTGCAATATTACTTCTAGGCTGTGTCTAGACTGCATCCCTTTTCCGTAAAAGGGATGCAAATTAGACACATCACAATTGCAAATGAAGCGGGGATTTAAATCCCCCCTGCTTCATTTGCATAAGCATGGCTGCCGCTTTTTTCCGGCTCGGAGCTTTGCCGGAAAAAAGCGCCAGTCTAGACGGGGATCTTTCGGAAAATAAAGCTTTTTCCGAAAGATCCTTTATTCCTTTTTTTAAGAGCACATCTCAAGCACAGATGTCTCCATTAGCTTGGTCATTTGCATCAAGTAGACACTGGATACATTCCCAAGGATCTCCTATATAGAGACCTTGCTCCAAGGCCACTGGGCCAACTCAAGCTCCAGTTCAAGGATGTTTGCAAGAGGGACTCGAATGCTTTTGACTTCAACACAGCAACCTGGGAAGATGCAGCTAGCAATGGACCATGCTGATATACTCAGTGCTGTAGCAGGGAGATAGAAAGGTGGTTGAGAGGAAGAAGAATGGAGAGACAGTGCAGCAGATGTTAAGTGCTAGTCATGCGCTGGCTTCATTCTCTGTCATGGTACCCTACACATGAGGGCTACGTCTACACCGGCCCCTTTTCCGAAAGGGGCATGTTAATTTCACAGGTCGTAATAGGGAAATCCGCGGGGGATTTAAATATCCCCCGCGGCATTTAAATAAAAATGTCCGCCGCTTTTTTCCGGCTTTTAGAAAAGCCGGAAAAGAGCGTCTACACTGGCCCCGATCCTCCAGAAAAAAAGCCCTTTTCCGGAGGATCTTATTCAAAAAGCCGGAATAAAGTGTAGACGAGCCCCTAGTGTTCTATGATGAAAACAAATATTTTCTAAAGTGATGAACAGAACTGGCCAACACATGCATTTTAAAGGGCAGAGAAACTATTTGCAAATCCACACTGAATTAGGCAAATAGTTTTAGCTAAACAAAAATTATAGAAATTAAAATAGTCATGGTCTCTAATCAACATTTTGAAAACAAAATGACACATCAAATTAGTATTTCATGAGTAAAGTGAGATTTCAAATAAAAATTCAAAATGTTTTGTTCTGCCAGCGTATTTTCCCCAGTTTTTGTTTTGGCATGATATCTCCCCTCCACCCCCACATTTCCCTCCGCCCCATGTTCACTTTGTGTTTGAAATGAACCAGTTAAAAAAAATTGGCAGCAACTGAACCAGAAAAAAAATTACCTGTTTATATCTAGCGTCGGGTGATTTTCAGAGTTGTTGCCTAGATAGATAATATAAAAAGACCAGAATTTCCAAAAGTGTTGAGCACCTATGCTTATGCTCTGTGAAAATCAAGCTACATTGAGGCCCCTAGAATGGAGGCTTCCAAAATAACTAGTTACTCTTCAGAAAGCCTTGGGTTAGATTTTTGGCTTGGGGAGGGGAATGCTCTTCAACTTGGCTTTTATTTTTATTGTTGCCTTATTAGGTGGAGGAATAGACCACCTTCAAAAAGAAGAGATGAGGTGGGGAAAGCAGGGAAACAACTGATTACATTTCAATGTAATTATTCTGTGATTATGGATCAACAGCACATAAAACTGGGGGTGAAATCTGTGTGTGTCCATGTAACAGCTTTTATATCTATAATATTTATTCCCAATACATTTAACAATGTGAACAAGCAATAAATAAGGCCATTTTGGAAAGTATCAGACACTACTGGCTTTTTTTGAATAAGTGGTTAAGATTCTTGTTTGTATTCTTACAAAGGTCTACACAGGGCGCACTGAAACCTTGATGATTTTGCACATAAATAACCTCTGCTCTTGGGCTATCATTCAGATACTCACACACTGTATAAACAAAGTGTATTTTTTCCCATTAAAGCACAACTCTGCAGTTGCCAAATTAGCAATTATATACCCAGAGTCTTATTCTCTGTTTATACAAGCATCAATTTACATAGCTCCTGCAGAACAAAGGAGTTTCAAACTGGGCATAAATTACACTTAACCTCAACTTCAAGACCCTCCACCCAGCTGCGGTCATGCAAAGTGCACTTACAGTAAATGAGAATTAGACCCCAATATGCATTAGAATACTTGGATAGGAGACCTCTATTTAAAGCAAGTTGCTGTAAGAAATGGGATCAGTCATTAAATCTGTACCTCCTTCTCCTCTGGGTCTATACTGTGAGCAAGGTTACTAACAATAAAAGCAGTGTAACGGGAGGGGCATTCTTTTAGTACAGAAATAAAACCTATCCAGTTATTTCAAGAGTTCATTAAAGTCTCTCTTCTCCTTTCTCATCATTAAAGCTTTAAAGACATTTGGGCAGAAGGGTGGACTTTGCCTTTCCCTATCTTCCCAGTTTCTCTTTGAATTTCTCCTGATCTCTTTTCCTATTTGCTTCCTGTAAGATGATCAATAACCCGTTATTGGCACCTGTTGCAGCAGAGTGTCTATCCCACACCCGCAGCTTCCACTCGCCAAGTCTTGAAATGTCAGCAAAGGTGGGAAAAACAATCAGTCCTCTCAATCACACTTTCTATGATGATGCAGAAAAACCTATTGCCTAGATGTGACCAACTCTTTCCAATTCTGACATTTTGAAAAAAAGTTCAAAATAAAGAAAGGCTCCTTTGTTGAATTCTCAAACTAAGACACTGAGAAATGTTGAAATTGAAATGCTTTTCTAATTGTTTCTGTTATGTTTTTCCCTTAATTTTGTACCTGCAACCCCGCCCAGCTCGGTATCATCTGCAAACTTAATAATTGTACTCTCTATTCCATCATTTAAAATAATCATTGATGAAGATATTGAACAGAACCAATCCCAAAACAGACCTCTGTGGAGCCCTACTTGTTATGCCTTTCCAGCAGGATTGTGAACCGTTAATAACTACTCTCTGAGAATGATTATCCAGCCAGTTATGCACCCACCTTAGAGTAGTCCCATCTAAGTTGTATTTGCATAGTTTATTGATTATAAGGTCACGTGAGACTGTATCAAATGCTTTACTAAAGTCTAGGTATACCACGTGCACCACTTCTCCCTTATCTGCAAGCTTGATATCCTATCAAAGCAAGCTATCAGATTGGTTTGATATGATTTGTTCTTTATAATTCCATGCTGGCTGTTCCCTATCATCTTATTATCTTCCAGATGTTTGCAGATGAATTCCTTAATTACTTGCTCTATTATGTTCCCTGGCACTGAAGTTAAACTGACTGGTCTGAAGTTTCCTGGGTTGTTCTTATTTCCTATTTGTGGATAGTTGTTTTCCCCTGAAGATACAATAAAAAACTTTCTATCCTCATCAGATGAGGAAGAGATTTAAAGCTGTAAGAAAAATGAGGGTTCCATGTGGAATGTTTTTCTATAGTTCAGTAATGTTTTAAAATTTTTAAACGTTTGTTCTATAATGTCGTCTTCATACAAAATGATCTACTCTGCGAGCCTTGTTGGCTTGATTATATTTGGTTTTGTGTGGTTTGGGACTAGTTTTAAATATGCAGACAGGTTATGGAGAAAGTATAGAATTCACATTTTTTTTCTTCTATATTTCAGCTTCTAGAGGAAAAATATGACTGTAGGGTAGCATGCAGGCTGTTGGTAATTAGTAATGATTGTTTTGGAATGGTTTTCTTCTTCAAAGAGAGAGAAAGAGGGGCTCGTGAAGCTGGGAAAGCTTTGAAAACTAAGATGGATTTCATTTCTTAACCTTTCTTGTATTTGCAAGTGGCCTACACTGAGCTCTCAGGTCCTTTCTCCATGTATTTTCTCTCTCTCTTTGATCGCTGTGAAGTGCACAAAACATATATTTTAAGCTTGGGTCCATGCGGTTAAATGAACTGTTTCTTTCCCTATTGATCTAGCATATTCTTTATCAGCAGCACCTAAGCAAAATGCTCAGTTTCACAGAACATTAAACTACTATGTAACAGGGACCATGATTGTGCTATATTGCAACTGTCTCACTGAAGGGATGAATTTCACTGAGTGGCAGGCCCTGAGTTGGCGGGGGGAGGGGGAATAGGAAGGAGGCAGCTACCCCACGTCCTTTAAATCACTGCCAGGGCACTGCACAGCGCATGGCATGCTCGGGGCTGGCTGCCCTGACCCCCCTTCCACCTACGGCCCTGCCCCTTCCAGGAGCATGGAGCTGCCCCCTACCTTGCCCTGGGGCCGGTGTGTTTGTCAGCTCCCCTGCTGAGGGGATGAATTTCTGTCACCTTGTAAGATGTGCTCTGGGGGAGAAGTAGATGCTGTTACTCCTGCTTTAGAGATGCTCAACTAGACAATCATACACTTTTCAGAAGCAAAATATTCACCTCCCTAATATCCCCACTTCAATGTGACTTGCAAGTAAGCTTATGAGAATGGGGCACTGATCCCCTAGATGCTATCACAGAAGAAAGACACAACGATGTAACAAGAAAGTGTTCCTGGGGAAAAATATAATTCCATCTCTCTTCCTTTTTTTTTTCTGAAAAAGCAAGCACACAGCCTTCCATTTTGGAATTTATCAGAGGCTATTTGTAAAGTTGGCTGTACAAGACAGGAAGTCAGCAGGAGGGATTGAACCTGGGACTTCAGGGGCTAGCACCATGTGCCTCTTCAGCATGAGATAAAAAGCCAGCTGCCTGGTTGATTGACGCCACTGATAAATAGAAATGTGAATGGTGTAATTCTGTTATGGTGCATCACCCATTCCCCTCCTCTTTATTCCAGCTGTATGACATAGAAAGGCAAGTCCCCTTGTCTTTTGATCACGACATACAGAATTGGTTCCCATCTGTCTCCCAGTTTCTGTTTCCCTTTCTTTTCCCTGGCTATTAGCACCCTGTCTCCAAGTGTCAGTGCGGCTTCTTATGTCTGGTGGTCTTAGTAATTTTTCTGGTGAAGTTTGGCAGCTTCAGATGCCTGTGAAGCCTGACAGTATGTGGTTCCTCGGCCAGTGGTCTCCAACCTTTTTATGAATAAGATCACTTTTTAAATGTCAGGGCAATTCAGGATCTACCCTGCCTCTTCCCCAAGGCCCCACCACTTCCATGAGGCTCCTCCTACCCCATTTCTCCTCTCTCCATCACTTTCTGTCCCCTACTCTCACTCACTTTCACTGGGCTGGGACAGGGAGTGTGGACAGAGGGATTTGGCAGCAAGGGGGGATGTGAGGTACAAGCTCTGGGAGGGAATGTGGGTGAAAGAGGCATCTCCAGGTTCAGCGGAGTGTTGAGGTGCAGGATGTTGGCTTTGGGTGGGGTCATTTGATCCCCCTGCCTGGGCTGGAAACAAGCTCTGGCTGTGGCAGTTACCAAGGTGGCTGCTGGTAACCCTCTGCCGCCTCTGTCATGGCCAGGCCGCTGTCTGTTTGATATGAGGTTGGCATGCACCTTACTTGTGTGTGGATTAACCTGTCCGGGGCTTGCTTAATCAAGGCTGGTCTGAAACTGGGGCTTCCTTTGACTGGCAACGTAGATTCCCTTCTCCCCCCCCCCCCCCCACCTCATCCTGCAGTGACTGTTTCTCCCCCCTTACTGGAGATCTGGATACGCCCAGATAAATTTGTTATGTCTTCAGTGTGCTCCAGGACTCCTCATTGTTCTTACCTTACTGACCGGGCAGGGGAACTGTGGAGGATTCCCACCCCAACCCGCTGCTGCAATTAAGGAGCCTATAAGGACGGATGGGGGGTGGGGAAGGAAGGCTGCATGGTATGGGACTAGGGATGTAGGATTTGGGGTGCAGGTGGGGGCCCAGGGCTGAAACAGGAGGTTGAGGTGTTGGGAGGTGCATATGAAGACTTTGGGGGGGGGAGTTTGGGTGCAGGAGGGAACTCTGGGTCAGGG
This sequence comes from Pelodiscus sinensis, assembly GCF_049634645.1. Taxonomy (NCBI): domain Eukaryota; kingdom Metazoa; phylum Chordata; order Testudines; family Trionychidae; genus Pelodiscus; species Pelodiscus sinensis. The sequence continues at coordinate 11,894,912 of NC_134716.1, forward strand.
CAGGGGCTTGGGTTGCGGGGTCTGGGCAGCGCTTGCTGTGGCTCCCAAGAAGAGGCCACAAGCTTCCTGTGGCCCTTAGGCATGTGAATGGCCAGAGAGGCTCCATGTGCTACCTCTGTGCCTGCAGTTGTCACCCCTGCAGCCCCCTTTGGTTGTGGTCCCTGGCCAATAGTGGGGGCAGGGTGTGGAGTCTGCCTTTGCCCCAGTTTCCCAATGTGCAGCTGACTAAACTTTCAATAGTCTGGTCGCCGGTGCAAACTGGAGCTGCCAGGGATCTTGTTCAACTGGCAATGCAATCCAAAACCAGATATCTGGCAACCCTGCGTGTATGATGGAAACCCTTAGTTTGCTTTTCAGAACACACATTGGGCATTTTCTGTGTGTGATGAACTGTTCTATGCAGGTCTGTGGTTATAAAGCCTATAGCATTTCTTGATGGATTACATCTGAGAAACAAATTCTTTTCCCAAAATATGTCTTTCCATTTGGTTAGACTAAAGATAAGACATCAATGTACTGAAGTATATTTCTCTTAAGATACCATGCAATTTAATTAAATCTTTTTCATTTCTTTTGACATGTGAAATATGAGCTCTCTTGTGAAACGCATCTCTTGATTACTGGGCACAGACTTTGACGGGGAAGATATAATTCTCTCTGCATACAGTGTAGTTCTCATCTATATGTTTTTTTTTCTCCCAGCATAACGGATATTCATAACACTTCATAGCTACTCTTTGCTGATATTCGCAGATCCTTGTGGGGAGATCCCTGCACCTGCACTGACTGCAAATAGAGACAAAAGCAGGCTTTGTCCTAATGTACTTTGTAGTGGTATCAGATAAACCTGCATAAATACATATTGAAATTCACCTGCCATAAGTCTTTCCTTTCAAGGGAGGGTTAAAACCATTTGGCTTAATTTGAGTTCTAATCAACCACTGTGGATGTGAACACTAGTTTCGAATGTGTGACTGGGTTGTCATTCAGTTTGGAAGAGAAGGTGTCAATGGTGATGGAAGGGAGGGTGAAGGAAGAAAGTCGAATACTTTAACAAATACAGTGCACTGTACTAGATACAGAGTGCCTACTTTTGAGTAAGGAGAGGTGGTATCCTGGATGTATCCTACAGGTGTCTCTTCATCTATGGAACTGGTCACCAACCAGTAGATTGGGATCTACCAGTAGATCTTAGAGCCTCTGACAGTTGATCCTGACTGGTTTGGCCGGGAAGCTATCAAGCGATGGCACTTCAATTGTCCTTCCACCCACTGTCATGCTGCTCCTGCCTTAGATCTTCACCCCTGGGAGCCTCCTGTTTGCTGTGCAGGGTATGGAAGGGAGAAGAGGGAGTGCTGATATCAGGGTGTCCCTTCTCTCGCCCCTCCTGTACCCCATCTCCACACAGAGAGAAGGGGATGGAGGGAGCTTGGCAATGCAAATATCTGTCACTCTCACACAGTGCGTGCGCCTTTGTAATTCTCACAAACACGCAGTCTTTCCCTCTATCTCCCAACCCAACACATGTATGGGGGGTGGTTGCTACTTCTTTTACTGCTTGCAAAGCGCATTGTTTTTGGCTTTTGACTGATCTGTGCATTTCATAATTTTTATTTCTCTCATGTTTAAATTTAATTCATTGAGTAGTGAGTTCTAAAATGCCTAAGCTGTTGTGTCTGGAATAATTATTCCTGTGGTAATTGCTACTCCTGGAAGTGGCTGACATGTCCCCGCAGCTCCTGGGAAGGCAGAGTAGGGGGTCTCAACATGCTGTCCTTGCCAGCAGACACCACTCCTGTAGCTCCCATTGATCAGTGATGGGGAACTGTTGCTTGTAGAACCTGTGGGTTCAATGCCTGTAGATGGTGCCAGGGAGCCATTGCTGCACATGCCAGCTGCTTTCAGGAGTGGTGCAGAGCCACGACAGGAGTAAGCCTGCCTTAACCCCACTGTTCCACCAGCCAGAAGCCATTTCAGTTAAGTGGTGCACAGCCAGAGTCTGAATTCCTGTCCCAGTCCTGCACCCAACCTCCTGTCCCAGACATGAGTGCACCCAAACTCTTTCCTAGAGCTTGCACCCTGAAACCCTTCCTGGACCCCAGTGCCCTTCCCTGGCCTAAGCCCCTCCCACACTCCAAACCCCTTGGCCAAAGACCAGAGCCTGCACCCCAAACTGCTACTCTAGCCTGGTGAAAGTGACTGAGGATGGGGGAGGAAGGAGGATGGAATGAGCAGGGTGAGGCCTTGGAGAATGGGTGGAACAGGAGCAGGGCCTCAAAGAAGGGGCAAGAAGGAAGTGGGGCAAGGGTATTTGGGTTTGAGGTAGATCTTACATTGCACTTAAATTGAAAAAGTGATCTTGTGGTTAAAAAGGTTGGAGACCACTGATCTATGGACATGATCTTGTTTTTCTGCTTTTTTGATTGGTTAGAACTGGAATAATCCTGGTGAATCAAATATATATTTAAAATAGAGGTTAAAAGATACATAAATTCAGCTACTTCTGTGCCTCTCGCCATCCCTCTTAGCTTAAATTGGTCTATGCATATACAGGGGTCTGCTCATGCAAGATTCTGTCTGAATTCTCTCTCCTTTCTGTATGCATTGACTAAGCTTAAAACTTCTAGCTTATGCTTCAACAAAGGTGTGCCTCAGTGGACTGGGTGTATATACATGGCCGTATTACTTTAAAGAATGAATGTATTCAAATACTTCTCGGAATGCTTCTGTCTCTTACTTTCAATTGACTTCTTAGCTTTGTATTAACTCTTCTAGATGTAAAGTTTCAGAGGGGTAGCCCTGTTAGTTTGTAATAGAAAAAACTTCAAAAACAACAAACAATCCTGCAGCACCGTAAATAATAAGAAAAAATGTAGATGGTATCATGAGCTTCCATAGGCATAACCCACATCTGAAGAAGTAGGTTATGCCCATGAAAGCTCATGATACCATCTATTTTTTTTATTATTCTTTAGGGTGCTGCAGGATTATTTCTTGTATTTGAAGTTTCTTCCAGTTCTGTGTTTTTTAAAGGTGACCAGCAAATAGCTTTACCACGGTTCCACAGGTTTTGGGATTATAAGCTTGACTGTCTAAATAAGCAAGTTACGAGTATAGCATCCAGCACAATGGGCACGGGGAACCTGATTTTGCAGGCTTTGCACATCCAAAGTGTCCAGGATTACAAAACAGAATTTTTATTGCTGAGTCTTTGGCTGTCAACTCCCATTGCAGAGTGCTGCACCCCAGCGCATGCAGTGACTCAGCAGGCATTATGCTGGTGACCTCAGAAACGTGTTCTCCAAACTTGAGCAACTTACCGGGAACCACAAATCCTTACTATTATTTCTTTGTATTGCAGTTTTATTTAGATATCCCAACTGAAATTGGGGCCCTGTTGCACAAGAGATAGCAGATAGGCCAAAGGGTAGTGGGGTGGAGAAACAAGCCTTATTTACTCCACTTTGTAGAGCCTGAGAATTGAGACATTAAGGGTATGTCTAGACTACATGCCTCTGTCGGCAGAGGCATGTAAAATAAGCTACCTGACATAGTCAATGAAGCAGGGATTTAAATATCCCCGGCTTCATTAAAATAAAAATGGCCACCGCGCTGTGCCGGCTCAGCTGATTGTCAGCACAGTGCAGCAGTCAAGACGCAGATCGGTTGACTGGGGAAGCCTTTGTCGACCACTCCCTTATGCCTCGTGGAACGAGGTTTACAGGAGCGGTCAACAAAGGCTTCCCCTGTCGACCGATCCGCATCTTGACTGCTGCGCTGTGCCGACAATCAGCTGAGCCGGCACAGCGCGGTGGCCATTTTTATTTTAATGAAGCCGGGGATATTTAAATCCCTGCTTCATTGACTATGTCAGGTAGCCTATTTTACATGTCTCTGCCAACAGAGGCATGTAGTCTAGACATACCCTAAGGCTACATCTACACTGGCATGATTTTCCGCAAATGCTTTTAACGGAAAAGTTTTCCGTTAAAAGCATTTTCGGAAAAGCACGTCTAGATTGGCAGGACGCTTTTCCGGAAAAGCACTTTTTGCGGAAAAGCATCCGTGGCCAATCTAGACGCGCTTTTCCGCAAAAAAGCCCCGATCGCCATTTTCGCGATTGGGGCTTTTTTGCGGAAAACAGTACTCTGCTGTCTACACTGTCCCTTTTGCGCAAAAGTCTTTCGGAAAAAGACTTTTTCCCGAACGGGAGCAGCATAGTTTTTCCGGAAAAGCACTGATGATTTTACAGTAGATCGTCAATGCTTTTCCAGAAATTCAAGTGGCCAGTGTAGACAAAGTCTCACAGTCCATCTGTGGCAGTGCTAAGAATCGAACCTATATCTCCCCAGTCCCCCTTCAATATCTTCACCACAAAGCCATCCTTCCTTGTCTTAGAAAATTACCGCTTTGTGGTCTGCAGACTCTTGGGGGTCCACACACTATATCTACAGGGTCTGTCAAAGGTTGCCATTACCTTAGAATAGTGGTTTACAATGTGCTGGGAGACTAAGATTTCCAAAGGGGTCCGTACCTCCATTCAACATTTTTAGGAGACTGCAGATGACTAAAGTTTGAAACCCTGCTATGTTAGAGTAATTTTATCACTTCACAGTGTTACCAAAATAGTACAATGTTTTGATCATGGTTAATGAGACTACTAGAGCACTGTTCAATCAATGCTAAAAACAGGCTGGAGTTCTAGGCATCTAAATACAATAGTGCTAGGCACATAAAATAAATGTTCCCTTACACACAGCCTTGGACAGTTATTGACTCAATATTTTGAGTTTAACTGAACACATATACTCATTCTTTACATTCCCTTCTTCCTTTGACTTTGATGTTGAGGCCTGGCGGCTTTTTCCTCCTTTCCTGTTCTTCAGTTTTTTTCCTGTCCTGGCATAGTCAAAGTAAAACTCTGCTAAAACCAGTGATAGTCCCTAAAAGGAAAAAGAAACTCTGCCCTGTAAAATAAATAAACAAACCCAATCTCTCTTCCATGGCACAGCTTATATACTGTTTCCCCAGATCTATTTCATATTAATTTAGCAGCTACATTTAATGACGTTTTGCACTAACCTGGTGCTTTTCATCGGTAGATCATAACACATATGTTAAGTATTTCATCATTTACAGTGCTTCCTATAAAGCTTTTTAGACTAGTGGACTGGAAAGATTTTGAGCAAAAATATATTAATTGTGGAGGACTCCCATCAGTGTTAGTCACGTCTCTCTAACAACTCCCTTCTCAGTTGCTCTGGTCCACATGCTGTCAGCTTGAGAATCAGAGGGCAGTGAAGCATAACAAACAACATCCAACCAGAATGCTGTATGTAGGCATAAAAGTCTACTTTACCCTGTCCCTGGAATCAGAGCCATGTCTGCATCTGAGAAGGTAGGAAGAATGATGCCATGACCGCTTACTCACCGCCCTACTTGACTAATTGCTAACTTGATTGCTAATCTCAGGCAGCATTTTTCCCTTTTTTGGATGCTATTGCCTCTTTAGCCTCTACTTTGTAAGGGAAGTGTGGTTGAACTTGCAGCCACTAATTCAACAGGGGATTTCTGTGAGATGGTAGTCCTTGACCCTAGCTATACAGAATGATGAGGAGAAACCCGGTCTATTATGCTACTCTTAGTCTAGATTGGTCATTACTTAGCACCCAGCTCATGAATTACAAATAATAATGTCACTCTTTCTTTATTGCCAGCAGGCAGGGTTTAAGTTACTTGTTTTGACTGTCTGTGTGGGTGCATGCCACAGAGAGACACTTCACTATTGCAAACCCTGCAAATTGTTGTTGCAGTTCCGTACTAGCACATTCCAGCAGACATTCTGTGTGGGTTCTGAGGGTGCAATGCAGGGTACTAGAAACCTGAGTTTCATTTTCACTTCTGATTTCTGGTAGAGGAAATTAGCCTTTTCCAAGTTTTAGATCCAGCTGAAGATAAGACAAAAAAGATGGATCAGGATCCAACACTTGTGCACTGTAGCCCTCAGGCTGGATCCCGAGGATGTCAGGGTTCCAAATTTTGTTTTAGTTCCCTCTTTACAGTTTACCTTGATGACAGACTTTATTCAGTCCTTCGTGAAGGAAAGAAGTGCTGCTTCCACTGAGGCTTTAGAGAAGCTGGACAAAATCTTGTCATCTTTATTCAGGTCGAGAGCTGAGAAGAATATTTAAAAATATTCTTCAGTGATTTTAAACTCTAGTTAGGATTTCAATTGATAGCTCTAATTGGTGGTCACTGTATTAATAATGGACATTGTTGGAACTAAGCCGAAGAAGTGTACTTTTAAAGAACTGTTGAGAGGGAAAGACTCCAGGGCTGGCTTAGGGTAAGTTGGCATTGAAGTTAGTGTTGAATTCAACCCTTTGAATTTATAGGCCATTCTCCTTGCTCTCCTTGTTGTAAACAAGCTGCAAAACCTCTCAGGCTGTGTGATTTTCACTGTGGCTTTAAATTTTCCAGCCCTTATGAGCAAAAACAAAATTATGCCAATACCTGGACTCTGGGTCCAACCTAGTTGAGCAAATGGAAAGGATAGATCCTCACTTGCATAAATCAGAATAGCTTCATTGAAATACATGAAGTGACACCGATTTATATTAGCTGAGAACTGACCTTTGGTTTTCATGTGTGCAAAGTGTGTCCAAAACTGCATACCCCCGAAATGTGCACAACGATTGCTAGTTAGGGCTCTGCCAAATTCATAGCCATGAAAAATGCATCACGGACTGTGAAATCTGATCTCCTAATGTGAAATCTGGTCTTTTGGGTGCTTTTGCCTTCTACTATATAGATTTCATCAGGAAGACCAGTGTTTCTAGATTGGGGGTCCTGACCCAAAGGGAGTTGCAGGGAGATCGCAAAGTTAGTTTAGGGGGACCACCCTTGCTTCTGCTCTGCCTTCAGAGCTGCATAGCCTGAGAGTGGTGGCTGCTAAGGATAAAGTTCTGAAGGCAGCAAAGCAGAAGTGCGGATGGCAATACCATACCATCCGTCCTTCTGTGCTGATGCTAGCAGTGGTTCTTTCTTCAGAGCTGGACTCTTAGCCAGAAACCACCATACTCTAGATGCTAACAGCAGTGCTGAAGTAACGGTAGCACTACTACAACCTCCCCATTGCAACAATAACCTTGCAACCGCCCCACAATTTATTTTTGTGTCAAGGCCCCTAGAATTATACCACCATAAAATTTCAGATTTAAATAGCTGAAAGCATGAAACTTACAGTTTTTGAAATCCTATGACCATGAAATTGACCAAAAGGGCCCATATTTATAGTAAGCAGAGAACCATAATTCTCAGAGGGAGGATGTAAAAAGAAAATAAAGACTGTACCACCCACTGAAATATATACAGGATGAAAATAAGAAAATATTTCTTTAAATTTCAGGATGGGTTTGTTGCATTTTTGTCTCACAGTTCTAATAAATAATATTGCAAAAGTGCTAGACCATCTCCCTGTCAGTTGGCATTAAAAGGGACATTATTGCTTTCTCACAGTGGGTATTTTTTTTAGTGTCTTAATTACAGTAAATTAGAATAATTAGAATGCAATTATATGAACCTTATAATTCCCCAAGGCCTTTGTGCTGCCTCTTAGTATGATAATGAATGTTAATATAAATAATTGATATATTCTGACTACCTCCAAATTTTACAGCAACTTTTTTCCCCCTCCTTAATTTTCTTTTAGAGAGGTGATCCTTTCAGAATGAAATATAACATGTGTAATGTTACTGTCCAATAAAAGATGTTAATTAAGCTTCTGGTGACTCTTCTCCTTCTTGCAAATAAAAAAAAAAAACCAATGAGCAATTTCCTGATAATGGAGGACATGTTAAAATAAAATTGACTTTTTGTAAAATCATTTTCACTTGCTTAAATATTTTAACTTTTTACTTAGTTTTTTGAAAAGAGAAACACAAGATAAAATGATCATTAATACAAAGGAGCTGGTGGTAATTAATGGTCTTGCTTTAAATCAATGAAACTGTTTTAATTTGAAACAAAATCACTTTATCATATAGGCAGAGCAATAACTAGGCATTTTAGTGTTTGGGTCCACCAAATATATTTGCTTCATATGCTGTTTTTTTTCATCGTTTGCCCCATTTTTCCACCCCTATGGCCTTGGGTCTCTGCCCCACCCGAGTTATGGCTGTGCACATAGATTCTTGAGCCACCCTCATCACTGAGTGCCTTTCATTAGTGCAATAAGCAGTGTGATTGATATTAATCACACATCATGTATTTTTCACTCTCATGCTCTTCTCAGTTGTAGAGGACTGTGTCTGCAGGGTAGTTTTTTGGTTTTTATTTTTGCGGGGGATGATCTACAGACTGTTTTGTTTATATTCAAGATGGTAAAGTCAAAATTATACATTGCACATAGACCAGCAGGTGGCAAATTTTGTAGAAGATCTGCCATGCTATTTACATATTAAACATGGAGAGAAAGTTTAGCTATTGGCATAACCCTGTTAGCTTCACCCTTGAGTTCAGGGGAAGTGCTCCCAAAGGCAGGACCCAGGAATCATGACTCACACTAGAATTGCTATTTATACATAGCTTGAGAGATGAGTGTATATTGTAAGAAACAGTCACAATCTAGCTCTCCATTTTTATACAAGAGATGGGAAGAAAAAGAGGGAGCATGCCAGGATCTGCCTTCACTTGGGCAGTACAGGCAAAAAGACGGCATTGCCTGGGAAACATGGGGAGAGAAGGAAGTGGAGCCACAGAGCCCTGAGTTGTCTGAGAGAACTGAGAAAGGACGTGTCTCTTTGAATAATAGTGTTCAGATCTCATCATGTAAAGAATAGATCACGTAAAGAAGAGAGCCAGTGTGGATTAAATGGGTAACAAAAAATGGATGTAGTTGCAGAGAAGGATTTCCATCTGAGAAGGCATTGCAAAAATGAGTATACATGAATATGAGGAGGCAAATAAGAGGAATCAGGATAGAGGCATGTAAATTAATGAACAGGAATCAATCAGATAATCCTGTTCACCCCCTTCTCAAGAAAATTATTGGACTATGCTTTATCCTTGGGACTCATTGCCACAAGGTGGTTCTGATGCCCAGAGCTCAACTGGAGTCAAAAGGGACTAGGTATGTATATGGGAAAAGAACCTCCAACAATAAATTAGATATGATAAAAATTGGAAGGGATATGCACCAACCACTAACTGCCTGGCATTGGGAAGAGATGTCACCTAGGAAAAGTTACCTGATAAGTGTCCATTGTAGGGACTGAAGCCTTCCTCTGAACCACATGATCCTGGCTGCCTACCGTCACACACAGGACTTGTGACTAGAGGACCACTTGGCTGATTTGGTGTGGTGATTCTTGTGTTCTTGTTTTTATCTTAAAATTCCTCTTCTAAAGTATTTAACCATAATGCTGGGTTCGTTTACTTTCTAACCTCTTTGCTACACCAAGATCCCAAACCTTGTACTCAAGCACAATTCAGCTGGAATGTAGCAAGCCAGCAAAGGATCTGAAAGGTTTTTTTTAAAAAGGGTTTCGGAACTGTCCATGTGCTGGCTAGGCATGGGCGTAGGCTATTTACAGAGCAGTATGAAGATTCCATATGCAACCCCATTTACCCGTTTGGAATGTTGAAGTACATGTGATTTTTTTCCAACTGAAAGTGCAAAAAACGATTTCATTTGCAGAGCCGAAGTGGAGGTTAATTATAGAGCAGCTTTCTGCACTGAAGCCCAGAAGAGAGTGAGCTTCTATGTAGATTTCAAAAGCTAGTGTATGGCCCTGTGCTAACGCACAACTTTCAAATCCCTGGTGGAGACTGTGGGTAAAGAAAGCCAAGTAACTGTATTTTAAATATGTATTAAGTTGCTGGGATTAATTAAGTTGCCTGACAGTTTTATGCAGCAGGTGAATATGCTATTGACTTCATTATTGCAGCATGAGGATTATCGTAGAATAGCAGAGAAAGGAGTATAGTAAAAGTTGATCTATTCTCATGTTATAATTCAACTCACCCCTTGGGGGGCAGGGGTTTGAGATGCTGGTGTAACTGATCCTGTGACTCTTGTCACAGAGGGTATGTCTACACTACAGAGTTTTGTCAGAAAAATGGCTGTATTTCCAACAAAACCTGCATTATGTCCACACTGCGATCATGTTCTTCCAAAAGAAAATCAAAAGGACAGAGGATTTTTTCCGACCGTGGTACTCCTCTTTTTACGAGGAAGAACACCTTTTCCGAAAGAGCTCTTTTGGAAAAAGGGTGTGTGTGTGGATGGAGAGGAGGGTTTTTTTTTTTCAAAAGAAGAGGCCTCCAGGAAATAACACAGGTGCTCTGGTGGATACTCTGTCCAAAGTAATCAGGACTCTATAGTTCCTGTCTCCTGGCCCCTCTTAAAGCTGCAGGCACCCTGGACAAGCCTTGTGGAAGGAAGACGCCCTGAGAGCAGCACCTCACCGCATGGCTCTCCCTCTCACAGGCCTTGCCACTCATGGCCCATCCTCAAGCCCCTCATGAGCCTCCTGGCCCTTGCAGGGAGCAGCCCCAGAGATCCCAGAACTCACCCAGGGGGACCAAGAGGCAGGCACCCTCCTGGTCTGGAGCGGAGATCCTGTCCCTCCTCAAGTTATGGGGCAAGGAGGACACCTTACAGGATCTCCTCTCCAAGAAGTGCAACGCCAACATATATGAGCACATGGCCAAGTCCCTGGCGGAGTGTGGACACCCACCCTGGATCTTGGAACAGGTCGGTAGTAAAGTCAAGGAGCTCCGCCAGGGGTATGTCTGGGCCAGAGAACGCAGCTGTCGAATGGCAGCTGTCTTCAGCTGTTAGAAGACTTACCTCTTGCAGCCGGCATCTGTCCCCCACCCCGGGAGGAAGGCCTCCCCCTTCCTCTCCACAATGTTGTGGAGGACACAACATGCCACAGCCACCTTGGGGATGTTGTGCTCCCCCACGTGCTGGTGTGTCAGGAGGCACCTGAACTGTGCCTTGAGGCAGCTGAAAGTGCACTCAACTTGGATCTGGGCCCAGTTCAGTCAAGCATTAAATTGGTACCTGCTGGGGTCCAGGTGTCCGGTATATGGCTTAATTTGCCATGGCATGAAGGGGTAGGCCATGTCCCCTACAACGCACAGTGGCATGTGCACGTCCCCAACTGCAAAGTCATGGCAAGGAAAGAATGTGCCTGCCTCCAGTTCCCATAGAGGCTGGAATTTCTGAAGATGTGGCATCATGTGCACTGCCCGACCACCCGACAAAAATGTCTGTGGACTGTCCACGGTGGTCGACCAGGCCCTGCAGCACCAAAGAAAAGTAGCCTTTCCTGTTAATATACTGGGCTGTTCGATGTTCTGGTGCACGGACTGGGATGTGGGTCCACGCTATGGCTCCAGAACAGTTCAGGAACCCCAGGGCAGCAAATCCAGCCACAATCAGGTCCAGGTCTCCAAGGCGGATGACCCTCCGCAGCAGGATGGAGTTGATGGCTCTCATCACCTGCAGAAGGAGACAAACACGAAAAACAGAGAATGAGAGAAGGAGTGCCTGAGCCCTTGGGAGGTGGCCATCCCCCTCTCCTACCCTTACCCCGTCAAACACCACAGAAGTCACCCCATATGAGGCCAACCCCCCCCCCCCCAGCAGTGGGGCTATGTGAGGGTGGGAAGGCACAACCCCCTGGGGATGGGGTTTCTCCCCACCCCCACTCTACCCCCACATCCCCCAATCCCCCTTTCCCGAGGGTCCCCTTTAACAGGACTCCACACACACACACACCATGCAGGAACTGCAGCCCTAGAGCTCCTTACCTCCATGAGGAGGGCCCCAATGGTGGACTTCCCCATGCCAAACTGGTTTCCCTCTGACAGGTAGCTGTTGGGGGTGGCGAGCTTGCATAGGGCAATTGCAACCTGCTTCTCCAGGGGGTTGGCAGGCTGCAGGTGGGGGTTGCATCTCCAGGGAGCGGGGGCAATCCAGGCTCACAACTCCAAAAAGGTGGCCTTCCGCATGCAGAAGTTTTGGAGCAGCTATTGGTCGTCCCACCACTCCATGACCAGCCAGTCCAACCAGTCTGAACTGGTGTTGAGCCTCCAGAAACACCTGCCCACAGTGGGTTGTGGTTGCCAGAGTGTAGCTCCTGCACCCAGGGAGAGGGTCCCCAGAATGAGCTTGGGGTCAAGGTCGGTCAGGACCAGAAAGGCAGCCGGCACGAAGTGCTGCAAAAATTGCAGCATGGCCATGTAGGGCCATTGCATACCCAGGGGCAGCTCCTACTCAATGGCACCAAGAGACAAGCTGTGGTGTCCAAAAAAGAACAGGGCAACCACAGCAGGCACTTCAAGAGCTTTGCTGTCCCCCGAAGAGGTAGGCAAGCAGATAGCAGAAGCAGAGAAACAGCAGAAGCTGTCCAGGGGGTCCCTTTAAACGTGTTTCTCTGCAAGACTCTGGAACCAGCACTCGGAAGCAACTGACGACCTAAAGCCCTGGCTGAAGTGGTTCCGGGTGGTGTTTTATGCAAGAAAGCATCCAATCAATCTTGACATTCTCTTTCGAAAAAGCAGATGGATTTTTATGTGCTTTTGTGTGCAGACGCGCTCTTTTGAAAGCAGTTCTTCTGGAAGCTCTCTTCCGAAAAAAGCTTCTTCTGAAAGAAACCTGCAGTCTAGACGTAGCCTGAGAAATGAATGGAAGGTTAAAGCCTCCTTTTCCTATACCAAGAAGTCTCAGCATGCTGGTTCAGATTGACATTGGGGGCTGTATGAAAAGCATGTGGGTGCTTTATGCACTACAGCAGATGGTAATTAAAATAGTAATCACTGCTGCCCTTTAAACAGCATCAAAACTATTAACACCTTGTTATTCCCTGCTCATTCAAAGGAACATATGTTGTGGTTTAAAAAGACAAACCCAGTATCACTTGAGTTAGTGTATTTACTCTTTACATCATGGGACATTTTCCCTTAGTCAAATGTTGCGATGACCCTTAAAGCAAAGAGATGTATCCAATGTAAAAACTCAACCCTCATGAGTGAGTAGTCACATTTTAAACCAGCCTGCTCTGATTAAGCTTTTTCTTTTGCTTGTTTCTTAGTTGTGGGGTACTGAAGATGTTCTCTGGCATAGGAAGAGTGGGAATGAACTTGTACTTCATATTTCAAGGAAAAGTTTTCTGACTTCTTATACTCCAGTGGCAAAAAGGATTGGAAGAGAATATGCAAATGAGAGTGTGAGAAATGCAAATGAGTGTGTGTGTTTGTGCTGTTCTAGCTCTTCCACGAGTGCTAGGGACGGAAAGAGAGGGCATGGATTATGGACGTGTCATGGTTCCACTATCAACTTCATATCCTGTCAGTTAGAAAAGGATATTCACAGGCCAAGTATGCCCATTGTACACATGCCTGTGCTCATTTTTGACAGCCCAGGGCATAATCTATCTCCAAAGCATTAGGTGCTACTGTAAACTAAGTACAGTAGTACACACTTACAGGGGCAGAAGTTTGGAAAAGGAATGGTAGCACTACACTTTTGGGATTTACTCTTCTTTTGAATATTTTGTGTGTATCACCTGTTTGCCAAGGATGATTGGAAGGAGACACTGGTTCTTTCATTAGGTAGACCTGCATTATGCATTGTTGCTACTCATAATTTGTACCCAGAATACATCTTTTTGCAAACTGTGTCCAGTGATCAGGATCATCTTAGATGGCCGAGGGATATACCCCTGGGAGGGTAGGCAGTTTTTAATACAGCTGATTTTCCCTTGGAAGTCTGAGGAAAAAGCAGTGTTAATTTGTACTGCTAAAGTAAATCAGTACACCCTCTCCCTGGCACTGCAGACCAGTCTTTGGACACTTCTCAGCAGAACCTCAGGAAAAAAGAGAGGTTAGGTGGGCATTGCTACTTCTTCAACGAGTTCTCTCATAGCCTTTCAAGGTTTTGTGCTGGGGTCTTTGTTGGCTCTTGAAAAAGTCCCAATTTTCTTAGGATGACAAAGTAGCCATGATATTGCATTGTATGCAAACTCCGTGGATCAAAAGATTTGAGAGTAGCCAGCATAGCCTGGCTTAGAGCACTTATCCACGTGTGCTGATGGCCGAGCATGGGGTAGCCTCTGCCCTCATTTGTCTCATGACACTTACCTGTGGGTATAAGAGGCAATCCTGCACTCTTGGCATCTGATGTAAATTCTATATTCGTATGAGAAGAGGAGGAGAGTAACAAGAACCACATCTCATTTTGCTGATGGAGAATAATGAGTCTGTAACTAGCGTCATGTGTGAGGGGTGAAGGGCAAAATCATTCTGTCTGAAAGGGTAATTTTCTGCAGCTTGCTCTTTCTTGGTTTGGAGAGGCCTCAGCAAATCTGACTTGCACACAGTATACACAGATATTTGTTTGATGTTTGGCATATCAACATATCACCAGTCTGCTAGAAGCACTAGCTTAAGGCAATGTCTCTAGATTTAAATAAACCTCCTGGCCCCATTCCTCCACCTCTGTGCTTAAGGATGTAATGAACAAGGAACAGATCTGCCTCTGAACACTCAGTAGGTCTCATGAACAAATCCTGGTATAAGAAATTTAAAGAGCCTGTCTACCAGTGAGAGTAGCAGCGTTGTTTCCCCAAAATCCTTTACTCCCCATCTCCCATATGTGTGTCCCAAAGCCTTGATGAAAGATGTATGTAGTACACACAGGAGTGAAGAATAGCCAGTTGATATTTAATCAAATAATAGAATCTGCTAGCCATAATAGATAAGCAACCATTTTCCACAGCAGCATCCCAGAGCTGTTGAAAACAAGCTGATTTTCCATGTCTAGATCATATGTGGACTATAGAAAATTAAAGGAGGATCAAAAACGGAGAATGCAGAGCAGACAGCAGGAGATGTTAGCAGGGAATGGCTGGCCTGCTGGATAGCCTGAAGGGACTAGTGGAGGGAGAAGTGGGCTGAGGCCCTAGACCTGGCTAACCCAGCACTCGACTCCAGAGAGGAGATATTGCTGAGGGCTCCTGATTAAGAAGCCCCAGAGAATCTGATGAACAGAACCCAGCTTCCAAGCGGTCACCTGACACCAGTTTAAGGAGAGAGCGAGGGACTAGTTAACAGAGGTCAGGTCCAGAAAGGAGAGCTGGGCAGTATAGCTTAAGGAGGGACTGAAAGGAGTAACATAGACAGGGAACTAGGCATGGGCAAACAGTATGTAAGGCGGGGAAAAGCTCTGCCTTCCCAAACTGCCAGGCATAGCCTGCCCACACACCACCCCCAGAACACCTGCAATAGGCATTTTGGAGCCGGGTGTTGCCGCCCTCAGGGCCCATCCTCCCTGTGCTACAGCGCTTGAGAGGCAGGCCAGGCCCAGGCTATGTGGCGCACCCTCCTCTGGGGTTGGGAAGGCTGACTCAAATTTTCAAAGGTATTTTGGTGTCCAATGGAGCAAGGCACCTAGGCATTTTTGAAAATCCCACTGGTAGCTTTGAAAATCAGGCCCTATGTCACTTCTGAAATTGGTACTTACACACTTTTGACATTTTACCACTCACCTCCATGCTCAACAGTGAACCAGCATTCTGGTCTCCTGCAGTAAAGGCAGGAATTTATTTTAATACAGGCGTATTGGGCTCTCATTTGGAAAACGATTATACAAAAACCATACTTTGGAAACTGTAAAGCTGCACCAGACTCAACTGCCAGTTGAATATATGGAGCGGCTATATTTGATCATGAGAATTTTAGCCTTAAGAATTGGATGGATAAGTATTTGAAATAAAAAAAATATAACCTCTCAGTTTTTGGTTTTTATCTAGCTGAGCAGCAATAGGATTAATATGCAGTTTTATGTGCATAACTCACTCCCAACTCACTGTACATATAAAATGATGGGCTCTAAATTAGCTGTTACCACTCAAGAGAGAGATCTTGGAGTCATTGTGGATAGTTCTATGAAAACATCCACTCAGTGTGCAGCAGCAGTCAAAAAAGCAAACCGTGTTAGGAATCATTAAAAAGGGGATAGAAATAGGACAGGGAATATATTATTGCCTCTATATAAATCCATGGTACATCCACATCTTGATTACAGCTTGCAGAAGTGGTCACCTCATCTCAGAAAGATATTTTGGCATTGGAAAAGGTTCAGAAAAGGGATATCCCTCTCTTCAGTCCAGGGACAGCTTCCTTTATCTATACCCCTATAGTTACACCCTAAATCTATCAGGACTATCAAATCCCTAAAGGACTGTGCTACAGTGCGGGTTGGCTATGTCCCAATCCCCTTATGAGGCTCCCTGCCACATCATAGTGCCTATGGTCATTTGAAAATGACCTGAGCTTGGACTCCTAAGTAAGTGCTTTTACAGGTAATAGCTGGTGTCAAATATTGGAGTTTTATTCACTGCAGCCTGTTAGTATTTCACAACACATGATTACTGGTATCTTGTTATTTTCACCCTAGACAGATTGCCATGAATGTGTTTTGCATAAACAATTAATGTATCTGGTCATACTGCTCCAGCAACTGCTCACGAGCAGTTTTATAGCATCGGCTAATTCTGCATAGTCCTCCTTTATGGTAAATTATGTAAATAAAATCAGTCTCAGTATTGATATTTGTAGTTCTGTATCAATGACTTCCATCCATCACAAATTATTCTATTTTAAAAAACTAATTCAACTTTTCGATATCTATTGAAGACCTGCCTCCACCTTCCAGAGACCCGTTTTGAGATGCTTCCTGTGGACTGTGAAACTACAAAATGAATCTCTCATGCAAGCATCAGACCCTTGCAAAAATCATACTCATGAAAATCTTCTATTTTCTCTCAGGCTTACATCCACAGATCCTCAGTGTGAGATCTTCACATCAATGAAATTATTTTTCTGTCACTAGGAACTGCATCACTGAGAGAGAGAATTCCCATATAGTAAGCAATCACAGCATGCAGGACCAACCTATCAATGGTTGCATCATCTGAAGATGCTGAATTTGTCTTGTAAAAGTTGGCAAATATGTGCATGAATGACAAAGTCAGAACTATACAGATTTCATCATAAAGGGCTTGCACTTTCTCATCCCATAATGCTGCCATTACTTGTACTGAGTGAATTCTAGTGCACAGGGAGGAGTGGGTCCTTTCTGCATAGCATTTTTTATGCTTCAGCAATGTATCAGCATATCCACAATGAGGCTGATGATTTAGATATCTTCACACCTCTTTTTGTATGCAATAAGACCACTGAAGCCTTTTTGTTTGCTTTATCTTTCGAAGTTCTTTTCAGATACAATTTTAAGATTTGTATTGCATCCAGCAAATGCCATAGCTGCTGCTTTGGGGGACAAGGATGTGGACAAAATAAGGCAATGAGATATCGTGTGCTCAGTGGAAAAAACCATCAAATTTGCTTTTGAGATAAATCTGTTCTCAAAAATCACCTTGTCTTAGTGAAAACAGCAGCAGGCTGGGTCAACTGACAAAGCCTCCATCTCTGACACTCTTCTTACAGAAGTAATAGCATTCATAAAGATTATTTTGTAGTCAAGTCATACAATTAGACTGATTTCACAGGTTTCACCTGTGTTGAGATTCTGGGGCCAGTGTTCAAATAACAATACAGAGTTCTGAGCAGCTTAGAGGAAAGTAAAGGTGGCAAAGTTTGGCTTCCATTATGTCCACTACAAATTGAAAGTATTTCCATGGCACATGGTACCCACATGCATTTCTATTTTCCTGGGTTACAGATGGCCAAGAAATATCCAAATTTCTGCTTGTCATCTGTTTTCTTCCCTGGCTATTGTTGCTGTATTGTGCACCGATTACTAGCCAATCTGCCATCCAGTTTAACAAGCTCAGTTCATGTATCCCTGTTTAAAAAGTAACTATAAAAACAAGTGCAAACTAAAATTTTCAAACTTGAATTTAATTACCTAAGTAAAACTTACCTGCATGTCCTCTTGTCATGAGTTGGATTGACGACTCTTAGCACTACAGAAAATCAGGCTACTTTCCTGTAGGCATGCAATTTAGAACTGGTCAGGAATTCTCTGACCTTTTTTTTTGTCAAAAAATGCAAATCCATCAAAACAAACTTTTAACAGGGAGGACATGGTTTGTTTTTAAGAATTTATTGACTTGAAAAACATTGAAAAATTTGACATTGTCAAAACATTTTTTATATTTTTGAAACAAATTCCAATTCAGTGATTTGAAATCACTATTTTTTTTTGAAATTCAAATTAATAAATAACTTCTTTAATCATTCATATTGGAAGTATGCTATTTTCAAACTATCAGAGTGTTTTGATTCACCCAAGCCAACTTTTTGACCAGATTTTTAGATCATGTAAATTTGAATTTTCTATTATATTTACCCTGATTTGGCATAGGAAGAAATTGATATCTTACTTTTTTTTGCTAGATCTACTCTAATTAGGTACCTGGCTTGGAACTTCCAGGTTTATAGATTTTACTTGTAATTTATACCCAA
The DNA here is from genome assembly GCF_049634645.1 of Pelodiscus sinensis. Taxonomy (NCBI): domain Eukaryota; kingdom Metazoa; phylum Chordata; order Testudines; family Trionychidae; genus Pelodiscus; species Pelodiscus sinensis. Next base: position 11,913,410 of record NC_134716.1, read on the forward strand.
AATTATACTGTTATCCATAAAATTTGGCATTAATAATACTAGCTATGATCTGACATTTAAAAAAATACATAAAGCAATTGCAATGGAAACTGAGAACTACAGGGAAATATATTAAAGCACAAATTTTACAAAGATTTAAATCTTGGCCTTTTTATAATTTCTGGCACATTACTACTCTTGACCCTCATGGCTACTTTTTTCTTCAGTAATCAAACTTCCAATACAATGGCTTCAGTGACTGGCTAATCTTTGGATTCTAACTTCAGCTTGACCAGATATTTTCAAACAGAATGATTTCTCCACATATTCAAAGATATTTAAATTATTTCTGCTTAAAGGCAGCAGTAGAAAGTGCTGAGAAAATTCCAGTATAAATCTTCCAGTTGTACGTATCATCTGAAATTCTCTGAAAGACTTATCATGGCCCCTTAAATCTAATGATTTCAGCAAAGTCTTATTTAATAATGAAACGGGAGATGGTCAAGTCATCACAAATTGTTTAAAATATTTCAATGAAACCAAAATATTTCAAACCCACATTTCCATTTTTAACTTCCTAGTCCATCTGAGCCCATTAAAATTCATATCAAAGATATTTACAGTTTTGAAGTTACGTTTTTTCATGCTTTCCTGCTTTCTTGTGCAAAACAAATCTGAGATATTTATTCACTAATCCCAAACCAATGGCTATTTTGCAACCAATTTTGTTTCCTGTTTGTCTTTCAAAGTTCTCTTATCTGACAGTTGTATTAATGCCTATGTGTGTACCCTAACATGCAAGCTTTTCAAAAGCACTTATTACAGTACTTGAGCCTTTCATAAATATTAATTCATGTATCCCTTATCTTGAGATCTCCCACGGATAGATATAAATGCTGAACATCTCCCTTCTCTGGTGGGATAGATCTAAAATTTCTAACCAGGGGGAGGGGCTAAGATACTAGATTTAGAATCTTTTTGTGTCTGGGTAGAAAGTGGTTACAGGCACAAAGCAGAATTTTGCTGATTCTGACATCATATAATTTGAGGGGAGAAATCACATTTTGGGGCAGGCAGAAGAAGAAAATTGGGAGTAAGCTTGGAATGCTAAAGTAAACACCAGAGGAAAAGGGTTAGTAGGCTGAGGAACAATTAGGCTATGCTTTACTTACATGTCTTTGCAATCTGTGAATTTTTCAAAAGTCCTAGGTTACTGTGACGGGGCGGCCCCGCCCCGCACTCAAGCCCAGTGTGACGGGGCGGCCCCGCCCCGCACTCAAGCCCAGGGAAACCACCTGGGGCCGGGGGCGGAGAGGGCCCCACCCACACAGCCCTACTGGGCATGCTCCAAAGGGAGCCAAGGTATAAAAGGCTGCTGGCCTGCTCAGAAAGGGCAGACTACGACCCGAGCAGGAGCTAGCGGCCACTGGACAGAGAGGGAGTTGCCGGGGGAGCTGAGCGTGCTGCTGCCGGGCCTCTGCCGGGCTCGGCCCCAACGCCGGAGCCGCCGACCGACCACCCGCGACCCGAGTGCTGGACCGGACTCCGCCAACTCGGCAGCTGCCAGGGGGAGGACCACTACAGCCCGTCGACCGATGCCGACAGGTGGGACCGCGGCAGGCTGCGAGCAGGGGGTAGGAAGCGACCCAGGGCAGGGAGCTGTAGAAGCCCCTGAGGGCTCGGGGCGTTGCGGGGAGGAGCCCCCGCCGAGCCAGTGGTGGGAACCGCCCGCCACTACTAGGGCCCTGGGTCGGGGTCCGGTGGAGAGGGAGGGCCCGGACCCCCCTACCCCTGCTGCCTGAGACCCTGGCACGTGGGAGCAGGGTAACAAACTGCAAACTGTGGACTAGGCCTCCGGGCCTGCAAACTGTGGACTAGGCCTCCGGGCCTGCAAACTGTGGACTAGGCCGGTGGGCCGTATTTCCCCTACGAGAGGGGCAGTGTACTTTGAGGGCCAGGCCCAGACGGGCCGAGTTAGGCCCCAGATGGGGGTGGCAACCCCAAGACAGGGGCGAGCCCCCCGACACATGGTAGAGAATGTGGGTACGCGACCCCGCCCCTGGACAGAGGGGCTGGCAAAGGGGATTGGTAGATGCGGGCCGCGAGAACCCCGGGGACAGAAACCGGGGTTGTTGACCTGGCGACAGCGGTATGAAGGGGACCTGACCGAACTGCGGAGGCAGTTGGCAGGCCTACAAGAGCGACAGGACCGATGGGAGCGGGAGGTCGCGAGCCAGTTGGGGGCCCAGGGAAGGGCGGTGCCCCCCGGGGGCTGCCCCTTTGGGCAAGCGCCGATTGTAGAACCTGGTAGGGGGCCAACAGACCCTGCTAAAATGGTGGTGAGACTTAGGGTAGAAGGGAACCCCACGGTGGCACTGGTGGACTCAGGGTGCAGCCAGACCCTAGTTAGGGCCGACCTAATATCTGAGCCAGAGCCAGCCGGGGGCCCCATCCGGTTGTTGTGTGTACACGGGGACGTACGGGCGTACCCGACAGCATGGGTGCAGCTAGATGATGGCCAGGAGGTGGGGGTCTATAGCGTGGGTTTGGTCCCGACGCTCGCCTACCCCGTGATATTAGGCCGCGATTGGAGAGGCCTAGGCCGGGTGTTGCGGGAGTGGGGACAGCAGTCAGTGCCAGGGCAGGGCAACCCCCTACACGACCTGGAGGAAGCCGCCCAAGGCAAGAGTCTAAGGGGGGAGGAGAGGCCGAACCCAGGAACAGCGACGGGCCTGCCACCGAACCGGGGAGACCACCCCGCCTGGGAGGAGGAAATCGAAACCTTAGAAGTAGAGGGCGACTTTATGAGAGAGCAAAGGGAAGACCAGACCCTGAGTCGAGCTTGGGAGCAGGTACAGGACCCAGGGGAGGGGACCAGCCAAGACCCCCATAAGCCCCAAGGCCCGCGGTTCTGTGTGAAGGCAGATCGGCTATATAGGGTGGTCCGGGAACCCCAGACGGGGGAAGACATCTGGCAGCTCCTGGTCCCCCACAGGTTTAGGAACGCCGTACTCCGGCTGGCGCACCGGCTGCCTTGGGCTGGCCACCTCGGGCGAGAAAAGACCCTGCAACGGATAGGGATGAGGTTTTTTTGGCCGGGCATACACCACGCCGTGAGGGCCTTCTGTGAATCCTGCCCCGAGTGCCAACTCACCAGTAGAAAGGGGGTGCCGAAAGCCCCCTTGGTGGCCCTGCCCGTGATAGGGGTCCCCTTTGAAAGGATCGGGTTGGACCTGGTGGGACCCCTAGAAAAGGCCAGCTCAGGCTGTCAGTACATTATGGTGGTGGTGGACTACGCCACCCGTTACCCAGAAGCGGTTCCCCTACGTAATACCACCGCCCGCACCCTTGCCGAGGAACTTTTTAAACTGTTTGCACGAGTAGGGATACCGAAGGAGATCCTGACCGACCAGGGGACCAATGTGTCGTCCCGGCTGATGGCAGAACTGTCGCGGCTACTGAACATCCACCCTCTGAGGACGACGGTTTACCATCCCCAGACAGACGGCCTGGTGGAGCGTTTTAACCAAACGCTAAAGACGATGCTGCGTAAGTTCGTGGCTGAGGACCCTCGACACTGGGACAAGCTCCTACCAGCCTTGTTATTTGCCATTCGGGAGGTCCCCCAGGCGTCAACGGGTTTCTCCCCATTCGAGCTCCTGTATGGGCGACAGCCGAGGGGAATACTCGACCTGTTACGAGAGAGCTGGGAAGAACAAGAATCGCGGGTACAAGGGACAGTACCCTACATCTTACAGCTGCGGGAACGCCTGCGGAAGGTAGGGGAATTTGCCAGGGCTAACCTCCTACAGGCGCAGGAGGTCCAAGCCCGATATTACAACCGAGGGGCCAAACTCCGCTCTTTTGAACCGGGGGACCACGTCCTCGTCCTACTGCCATCCCGAGAGTCCAAGCTACTGGCACGATGGCAAGGCCCGTTCGAGGTGGTCCGGCGAATAGGGATGGTGGACTACGAAGTGAGGCTGCCGGGGAGGAGGAGAGAGGTACGACTATACCACATCAACCTCTTGAAGGAGTGGAAGACCGCCGAAGGACTACTGGTCACCCCATATCCCCCGGAGCCAGAGCTCGGGCCAGCCGTAGAGGACCTCCAGGGGGAGGCTCAGGTAACGATGGGGCCCGAGTTGAATCCAGTACAGCGAGGAGAATTACAGCGAGTGGCCCAGAGGTTCGCGCCATTTTTCTCCACTCAACCCGGCCGCGTCCACACCACGCATCACCACATCGCTACCCGGCCAGGCCATAAGGTGCGAGACCAACACAGGCCCCTCCCTAGGAAGATGTGGGAAACGGTCCAGCGGGAACTCCAGACCATGCTAGATATGGGAGTGGTGGAGGAATCTCATAGTGAGTGGAAGAGTCCCATAGTTCTAGTCCCGAAGCCAGATGGCACGACGCGATTTTGCATCGATTTTCGGAAAGTGAATGCCATCTCGCGGTTCGATGCCTACCCGATGCCACGAACCGAGGAGCTCTTGGAACGGCTCGGCCAAGCGGAATACTTCTCCATCCTGGACATGACGAAAGGGTATTGGCAGATCCCCCTGACACCAGCCTCTAAGGAGAAGACGGCCTTCCCTACACCATGGGGCCTGTTTCAATTCGTGACCATGCCATTCGGACTGCATGGGGCAGCGGCCACGTTCCAACGATTAATGGACCGATTGTTACAGCCCCATCACGCCTACGCAGCCGCATATATAGATGACGTGGTGATCTATAGCCCAACGTGGACGACCCATCTGCAGCATTTAGAAGCCGTATTGAAGTCCCTGAAGGACGCCGGCCTCACAGCCAACCCGCGAAAATGCCAGCTGGGACGCCGGGAAGTAACCTACTTGGGGTACACGGTCGGGCAAGGGACAGTACGACCGCTGGTGGACAAAGTGAAAGCCGTGCAGGAGTGCAAGACACCCGCAACCAAAAAGCAGGTACGCCAGTTCTTGGGGCTTGCGGGGTACTATCGCCGGTTTATCCCCGGCTTTGCGGCCATTGCAGCCCCTCTATCTGACCTCACGAAAAGTACCCAGCCGAACAAGGTACAATGGTCAGCGGACTGTGAGGTGGCTTTCAGGACACTGAAGGACCAGCTTACTAAAGCCCCGGTCCTGTTCCACCCAGATTTTTCAAAGCCCTTCCTACTGCAAACGGATGCATCAGAAAGAGGCTTGGGGGCAGTGCTGTCCCAACAGGCAGAGGGAGGGGAGCACCCGATAGTATATTTGAGCCGCAAGCTCTTCCCACGAGAACAGAACTACGCTACCATAGAAAAGGAGGCACTGGCAATAAAGTGGGCTATAGACGCCCTAAGATATTATTTATTGGGCAACACGTTTCAGGTGGTGACAGACCATGCCCCCCTGAAATGGTTAAATAGCATGAAAGAGACGAACCCCCACTTAATGCGGTGGTATCTATCTTTACAGCCGTACAATTTCAGTATAACCCATCGCCCAGGGAAGGCGCACACGAATGCTGATTTCCTTTCCAGAGTGGGGGAAGAAGAGACGGGAACGGACGAGGGGATAGGTACCCACTTAAGGGGGGGGGAGTGTGACGGGGCGGCCCCGCCCCGCACTCAAGCCCAGTGTGACGGGGCGGCCCCGCCCCGCACTCAAGCCCAGGGAAACCACCTGGGGCTGGGGGCGGAGAGGGCCCCACCCACACAGCCCTACTGGGCATGCTCCAAAGGGAGCCAAGGTATAAAAGGCTGCTGGCCTGCTCAGAAAGGGCAGACTACGACCCGAGCAGGAGCTAGCGGCCACTGGACAGAGAGGGAGTTGCCGGGGGAGCTGAGCGTGCTGCTGCCGGGCCTCTGCCGGGCTCGGCCCCAACGCCGGAGCCGCCGACCGACCACCCGCGACCCGAGTGCTGGACCGGACTCCGCCAACTCGGCAGCTGCCAGGGGGAGGACCACTACAGCCTATCGACCGGCGCTGACAGGTGGGACCGCGGCAGGCTGCGAGCAGGGGGTAGGAAGCGACCCAGGGCAGGGAGCTGTAGAAGCCCCTGAGGGCTCGGGGCGTTGCGGGGAGGAGCCCCCGCCGAGCCAGTGGTGGGAGCCGCCCGCCACTACTAGGGCCCTGGGTCGGGGTCCGGTGGAGAGGGAGGGCCCGGACCCCCCTACCCCTGCTGCCTGAGACCCTGGCACGTGGGAGCAGGGTAACCAACTGCAAACTGTGGACTAGGCCTCCGGGCCTGCAAACTGTGGACTAGGCCTCCGGGCCTGCAAACTGTGGACTAGGCCTCCGGGCCTGCAAACTGTGGACTAGGCCTCCGGGCCTGCAAACTGAGGACTAGGCCGGTGGGCCGTATTTCCCCTACGAGAGGGGCAGTGTACTTTGAGGGCCAGGCCCAGACGGGCCGAGTTAGGCCCCAGATGGGGGTGGCAACCCCAAGACAGGGGCGAGCCCCCCGACAGTTACTGTGAGACTCTGAAAATTATTGCACTCCAAATGTCTGCCTTTGCCAGAACTGGAGGTAGTCTTGGTTGTTTAGTTGGCTTACCTTGGTTGTTTAGTTGGCTTAACTCTTTGGAGTCTGATAGTCGGATTTTTCAGGAAATAAATTCTGGGGCTTTTATCCAGTGCCTTGGAATTTACGTCAGTAGGAGCAACACTGGGGCCTTAGCCAGTGTTTTATACACAAGCGATTAGCATCCTCATGTTCATTTCATATCGTATGTTCTTGTAATTCGTGAATTATTGCAAAATTATCTTTTGCTACCTGCCATAAAATCTATATACTAATATGCATTATTTGCCTGTAAAAGTTAAATAGCAGAACTTCAGAATGGCTTTTAAAAAAATAGTGTGCTTCAAAGTGATATAGAGCACTTAAGAGCAATATTGCTTTCATCTGTTAAAATACCCCCACCTAAGATATAGGAAGATGTTACTATCAAGACAGCCAATATTTCTGGCATGCTGTAATATTGAATCACATGCAGCGTGAAGCTTTATTTATTTGTCAGAACTGTTTCATAAGTGGCTACTATTCACATAATATATCGTCTCTGCAATCAGGTTTGGACCCCTGCTGCAAAAAATGTGTCTTTTAGTTCAAGGACATGCATAAATACTTACGTCACATGGAAATGAAACATGGAATTGTCCATCCTTAAAACAAAAGGAAAGAAATAATTCTTTTTGAATGTGTGTTAGAATAAGCAGTGATAATTCTCTGGCTCTTTCTCCAAAGCTAACAGACTATAAACTTTTACAAATAGGCTTTTTCTGGCATGTAAATACAAGCTGGTATTAACAATTCATGACACCTACCTTTACTTTTTTCAGTATCTCTTCTGTTCATATTTAATATGCAGAAAATTTGCCTCACGTGAAGAGCCAGGCAAACATTAGAGAGAAGTTTGATGCCATTCCAGACAATTGTTCTCCTCCAGAATGGCTCTTTAGGTTGCTATTACTCTTTCACTTTAATTTGTGGCATTTTATTTTTGTGGCATTTGATACCACTTTCTTTGCATGTGAATTTTCTGGGTGCTAAGCTGCTCATGCTAAATATAGCTATGAACTTTACAAAGTCACAGGATGGGATAGAAAAATTGGGTTGGGATAAAGAGCACTACTTATATTTTAACCACAGTCATACCTAGAAGCCACAAAATATACATTGTGTGAGGCAGCCATCACACAGCAGATTAATGACAAAGAAGAGATTTAAACCCTTGTCTCTAGCGTCCCCAACTAGCATTTTAAACCACTGTACCAGACTGCCAATACAAGCTCAACAAGCTGTGGCCCAGGTCATGATGTTTGTGTGGATTTTTGATGACTCTAAGAATAAAGAATATGCTAATCTGGAGTTTTGTTTCAGGTCTGTCTGTGCACTACCATTAAGTGAATGCTCGAATAGGTCTGACTTTAGGCTATAACAATGGAACTATAACAGTTTATGCTGACTGAAAATCTGGCCACATGCCACCCACGATTATATGAATCTGTCTGAAATCCTGCCCCTTTTTTTAAGAGTAGAATTTTCCTGAGAAGTTGGTCAAGGTGTTCGTGAGAAGAAAAATGTAAATTGTCTCACTTTCTACTAGTTCATTGACCTCAACAGAATGAATAGTTAGTCCTTCTTTACATCAGTGTAAATGACCAAGAAATAAGGTACTTAAAGTTTCTTATTCAGAGGCTCATCCAGTGTTCAATAAAATCATGACTGGACCAGGCCTTGTTGAACAGTTTCTGGTCCCATGTAGTTACCATAGAGCCTCAGGCTATGTCTACACTCTGGAATTTTTCCAGAATACCAGAGGTAAACTCTGCCATGTGAGGGAACGCATCTGCTCTTCTGACATTTTTTTTGGAAGAGCAGATGTGCTCTTTCATATTCCTCATTTTATGAGGAATAAGGGCTCTTCTGAAAAAGGAGGTTTTTCTGACATTTGGCCCTGTGTAGACAGGTCAAATGTTGGAAAAGCCTCTTCTGAAAAAAGAATCGGAAAAGGTACGAAAATTGCAATTCACAATTTGCATACCTTTTTCAAAAAAAAACCTATCAGAGTAAACATAGCCTCAGACTGGTTGATTCTCCTTGCCTTGAACTGTATGAAACTATGCATTTATTCTTCTATTTACTGAAATGGTATGGTAATCTTTGCAAAACGGTGTGACTCTGGTTGAACGCAGAAACTTGGGGAAAAAAAGAAAGAAAAACTACATGTGTTATTCATTATAGAAGCATGGCTAATCATTTTCTTATGGTTGGCATCTGCAAACCAGACCACCCTTGAAGCAGAGTTACTAGCAACTGCTAGCCTTACAATTTTCCAAGCTGTTTTGCTTCCACCCCTTAGTGAGATCTTTTCGCTGTTCACTTTCTTCAGGAGTGCCACGCTAATTCCTCCCTTGAGATTAGTTTACACTGACTCTCTGGTGGTGGAACTGATTGCTGAGCAGAGGAATTTGTCAGAGAGCTCTGGAGTGATTTGCCCAAACTGATGCCACAGGGGGGAAATCATTGAAAGAATAAGAGATATTTTGGTGGTGTTTGTTGTTTCTTCATCCTTTAGCTAGATATAAGAGATATGTTAGACAATGGTGAAGAAGTGGATAAGAAACACACTGAAAGGAGTGAAAAGAGAAAATAGTAGTCAGCACCTGAGCCCTGGCTAAGACAAAGTGAAGGTCAGGAGAGCAGGGCACTAGGGGCCAGGTGTGTTACAATGTTTAGTCATTTATCCAGCTCTGAACTGCTACGTATAGTGAGTCACATCTCAATTGAGAATTCAAATAAATATTCATTTTTTCACTACATGATTAAGCAGCATGTAACCATAAAGTTTCCACAAAGGGCCACAGGGTGCCCACAAGTTGCATCACATCACCCTGTTTATTATTGCCGGTATGATGACATGCATTACAGCCATACTGTAACTGGAGCTTTTGTTTTTCTCCACCATTGACTTACAGTTTAAAAAGAGAAGACAGACTAAGCACGGGGGCAACATTATTATATTATCCCCAGTTTCACTGTGGAGAACAGACATAGATTATGTGTTTTGTCCACTGGAAGTCTGTGGCAGAGTCAAAACCTAGATTTCTTGAATCTCAGGTGAGTGCTTTCATCTCAGCACCTTCCTTCATCGTATTACTATTATCCCTTTATTTGAAGTTGGCTACTGCCCTGAAATTCACCTTAAACTATTTATAATTTGTTTGTATCCCACATTTCTGCATTTTTGGGCTTTGGGAGGTTAACAGCAGTGTGCAAAATTAATTATTTTTAAATGCTGGGAGCAGGGCTGATAAATCTTTTGGAGCTGTGTTTTTGCCCAGTTTAGGGCAACCACGTCTGTATTTCCCTCCATGCTCCCTAGAGGCCACCTACACTAGGCTCCACACTCCTGAGTCATCCTTCCCTTAAGCCAGGTCTACACTACCTGAGAAAGTCAACCTAAGATACACAATTCCAACTATGAGAATAGTGTAGATGGCGTAGATGTACCTTAAATTGAATTTTTGCGGCAGCCCCACTGCAAGAGGTCGACGAAAAAACTTTCCCATCAACTTGCCTTACTCCTCACAATCTGAAGTACCAGCATTGATGGGGGTGCCACCAGTGGTTGATTTAGTGGGTCCTTATTAGACCCACTAAATTGAACCCCAGAAGACTGATCTCCAGATTGTCAATCTTGGGTTAAGTTAAGACAAGCACTGGGGTACAGACTCGCATAGACCTGATTTGAGGCTCCTGGACTTCTACGCTAAGTGACGCAAGATGGGATGAAGATGGACGGGTTGATTTAGTTGGGATTGGTCCTGCCTAGAGCAGGGGGCTGGACTTGATGACCTTCTGAGGTCTCTTCCAGTTCTATGGTTCTATGATTCTATGAGTTTTTTAAGGCTGCACAGTTTTCTGACTATGCTGAGATATTCCCAGCAAGACTGACTGCTTAAACAAGAGCATCAGTGTTTTGCTTTCTCTCCAGTGCATGCAAATAGCTGTAATTGCCATCAGTTGTTAGTTACTGCACAGATATTTATAAGCAAGCACATTTATTCTTAAGGTGAAACTCAGGCTGTTTACCCAAAAATCTTTTCTTGATCTGGAGAATGCAGTTTGAACCACAATATATAAGCTTTTCTAGGCGGTGGTACCTTCATCTGCCCTGCCAACATAGGAAACATATAGTAAACCCTTGCACCTAGTAGAACCATTAAAGATCTACCCAACAGGGAAGTTGAAGGTGTTTGCATTTCCACTGCCCCAATGGGTTCAGACTTGGGGGAAAGTAACTCTGAAGTACAACTGCGGCCCAAAGTGTCAATGTGATACTTTGTATCATTGTCTCCCCAGGATGATCTGAGGATAACACTGGCCATGGTAATACAATATAGTGGCCAGCTCTGGAATCCCCACAGAGAGTGGACTGTAGGTAGAAATGGTTGAAAATGTTCCATTGTTCTACTCTCCAAATAAGAACTCGATATATTTTACTCAACTGCCATTTCCTCTTGGAAAATGTTGATCTTTTGTTGCATTTTTTTAAATTCTGTTGAGGAAAATGGAAATAGAATGTTTCATTTTAGATTGGTGCAGCCTTTATTGTGAGCTCCCCTGAGCCACTGGTGTGTCACGTTAGAGTTGTAGTTTGGGTTCCTTGTGCCCGTTTGTCCCCTATGCTTAGGGTGTCTCTGTCAGGCTACATTTCCCATAAAGAACTGCAGTCCTGGAGCTCTAATTGGCACTTCAAATAGGTAACAGTCAGCATGGATTTGTGAAGAACAAATCATGTCAAATCAACCTGATAGCTTTTGTTGTCAGAGTAACAAGCCTTGTAGATAAGGGCAAAGCAGTAGCTATGGGATATTTAGACTTGAGCAAGTCATTAGATACAGTCTCGCATGGCTTTCCCATTAACAAACTAGGGATATACAACCTAGATGGAGTTATTATATGGTGGGTGCATAACTGGTTGGATAACCATTCCCACAGAGTAGTTATCAATGGTTTACAGTCATAATGGGAAGACATAACTAGTGGGTCTTCACAGTGATCAGTTCTGCGACTGATTCTGTTCTATATCTTCATCAATGATTTAGATAATGGCATAGAATTTACACTTATAATGTTTGCAGAAAACACCTAGATGGTAGGGGTTGGAAGTGCTTTGGAGAATAGGACTGTAGTTTTAGTCATACTTATTTGTGTTTATGTTGTAATAACCTTACAATAAGTGTAATCCCCAAAAGAATAGCTCTTGGGAAGTGCAGGTATTATGTGCCGCAACTGAGCAGTCTGTCCTGGATTCAGGAAGAAATCCAGAAGCCTCATCCTTTCCCTCAAGGAATGAGTAATTCCAGCAGAGTTTATATTTTGGATTGAGTACAACTGTTTTAACCTAGTGGCTAAGGTAAAAATTGGGCCGAAAGACAGAGTGAGATTCTGAGCTGAGTGGCTTGACTCATGCAGCAAGGATTGCTTAGGAGCAAGACCATGCCTGTACCCTCCTTTACCATCAAGTATTCTGGCTAATTTGTCCTGGGGTCCCCAATGGACCATGCTGGAGTTGGTACTCAGACATTCTGAGCATCTTTCCTGCTCAACTATTTAGTAACTCTGCAACGTGGTGAGTAATAGGCAAGACTGGCCTCCCTGTCCTCTCCTGGTCCCATATAGGTGGTAGCTGAGAGCAGGGATTATGATAATTCAATGGCAAAAATAATTAAATAACAACAAATGCAAAATGTTTTACTTTGGAGGAAGAAAAATCTATCGCACTCATACAGAATGATTACCTAGGAAGATGATAGAAATGTAGCCATGTTAGTCTGGTGTAGCTGAAACAAAAAAACAGGACTATGTAGCACTTTAAAGACTAACAAGATGGTTTATTAGATGATGAGCTGGCCTACGAAAGCTCATCATCTAATAAACCATCTTGTTAGTCTTTAAAGTGCTACATAGTCCTGTATTTTGTTTTACCTAGGAAGAAGTGCTGCAAAAAGGGATCCAGGGGCCATAGTGGACCACAAGCTATAACACTGCTGGAAAAAAAACCAACCAAACATCGTTCTGGGATGTATTACCAGGAGTGTTGTGAGCAGGACACAACACTCTGTGCTGATTAAGCCTCAACTGGAGTCTTGTGTCCAGGGGCATGTCTACATTAGGAAACTATTCTGAAATAACTAAAATCGACTTAACTCCCAATTATACAAAATCGAAATACAGGCAGTCCCCGGGTTACGTACAAGATAGGGACTGTAGGTTTGTTCTTAAGTTGAATTTGTATGTAAGTCGGAACTGGTACATATTGTAGGGGAAACTCTAGCCAAACATTTTTTTTAGTTTTGGATAGCATAGGGAAAGGTTAACTCCCCTCTAATGTTTGTTTTGCTGTCTGTTCCCCTGTTCAGAAGATTTCACATCTATTTCTGTCCCTGTGACAAACTCAGGACTAAAGGAGTAACTCATCAAATACCAAACAGCTCTGCACCATGCTTTGAGCTTATAGCTTTATTTCCACACACCACCCAGGGTTCTAGGAGGAGGGTCCTTTTTTTGCTAACACAATGAGGCCAGCACTTTGTTTGTTTTGGTGGAGTCTTTGTTTGCCCAGGGAGCCCAGCATGTATAGGGGGAGGAGGGGCGGAGAGGCTGCTTTTGTCTGCTGTTCGGCAGCCTGTTGCTCAGGGGAGGGGGCAGCCTGTTGCTGGCAGGGGGGGGGAAGGGGGGAGGCGTGCAGGATGCGAGGCCGCGGGGGGGGGGGGCAGCGGGCGTGGGGAGGCACTTTTCCTCTGCCCGGCAGCTCTGCGGGATCCCTGTCCCCGTGGCCAGCTGCTGCAGGCAGAGGCCAGTTGGAGCCGGCCGAAGAGGAGGAGGAGGTGGATTCTAGGACCCAGGTGAGCGAGCCCCGGGGACGCTGCTGCGCTCCGGGAGCCTGGCATGTATAGAGGGGAGGAGGGGCAGAGAGGCTGCTTTTGTCTGTACAGCAGCCTGTTGCTCAGGGGAGGAGGCAGCCTGTTGCTGGCGGGGGGGGGGGGGGGCAGCGGGCGTGGGGAGGCACTTTTCCTCTGCCCGGCAGCTCTGTGGGACCCCAGTCGGAGCCGGCCCGAGGAGGAGGAGGATCCTAGGACCCAGGTGAGCGAGCCCCGGGAATGCTGCTGCGCATGTGCGGGAGTTGCCTCACCCCGTTCGTATCTAGGGATCCGACGTAAGTCGGATCCACGTAAGTCGGGGACTGCCTGTAGTGTGTTGCCACTACAGGGAAGCCTCAAAATTAGTCCACGGAGGCTCTATTACTGAAGTTGAGCTACCTCGACTTAGAGCCCTGGGGAGTAATTAGCTCAAATTCTCTGGGGAGCAATTATTTTGAAATAGTGGCACCGGAGAATCCATCCTAACACTATTTTGAAATAACTATTTCAAAATTAGACTTATTCCCTGAGAAAACAGGAATATAGATTTTAAAATAAGCAGCGCGAGCTTGGTCATGTGGATACTCTGCTTATATATTCAACCTTATGGAGGTTATTTTGAAATAAAGCCCTAGTGTAGACCAGGGCCAGCTCTGGGTGCCACATTTCAGGAAAGTTGTGGAGAAATTGGAAGAAATCCAGAGAGATCAACAAGAATGAATAAAGGTCTAGAAAACATGAGCTGCGAGGGAAGACTGAAAGAACTGGGTTTGTTTAGACTGGAAGAGAGAAGACTGAGAGGGAACATAACTGGAGTGTGCAGTGGGGTGTTCTGTCAGTGATTTAAAGGGCCCAGGGCTCCAGCTGCCACTGCTGCTATTGTGGGATTGTCAGCAGCCGGTGCCCAAGGTCCAGTGTTCCCTCTAAGCTACACAGCACCACAGTTTCACAGGTGATTCATCAGTCCTGTCTAGTTAGTCAGCTCTGTGCATGGAGCCCTGAGCTTGTGACTGGGCAGGATTGATGAATCCCCTGTGAAGCTGTGCTGCCGAGCAGCTTAGAGGGAACACTGCCCAGAACCCTTTTAGTCAAACACTGCCTCCTTTGTCCCCCCTGTCTGCAGGCCTGATTGCTGCTCCTTATTAGCCATGGCACCAGCCAGTGCTTACTGGCCTCAGGATGAAGGGACCCTAACTTCCACTCCAGGCTGGAAAGATACCAATCCCAGGTCAGCCTGTCCAGAGAACGTGGTGTTCAGCTCTCACTCACTGCAGGCTGAGAGCATTAGAAAAACAGTCTCATAAAGAGAAATTCAGTTTGCATTCTCAGATTTGTCTCCTAAATTCACTTAAAAGTTGCATGTTTCTTTTCCCTATCACTGCTCTTTAAAATCTTCTCTTCTGTTTATATTATCAAGGGCTTTTCTCATCACACTGTGTACAGAATCAGTTTAATGTAAAATGTATACCAATATGTGGTAAGCAGTTTTTTGGGGTTCTAGGGACACTGGATTACTCATTAGCATCAGCAAGCCCTCACCCATGAAAAATGTTCAATAGACAGTTCAAGGCTATTAGACGGTCCCATTCCTCTAGCTCTGCTAATCATTCGTCCACCAGGTGGCATTCTTAGTTAATTCTTTCTGAAGCTAGTAAAAGCTTGGAATATATTATTGTTTTAGTCAAGATCGTCTTGCCTTTGATCAGGGCATACCACAATGTATTTTGGATAAACATTAAAAAAGTTAATGCAAACATCAGTTTCTTATCAAATAATAAAGAAAAATGAGTTATAAACAGCAGCTGTTTGGAAGAGTTTGATTTTTTTTAAAGCCTGAGGCTGCTGTCACTTTTGTTTTCTGTCTGTTATTACTCCTGCCAAATGGATAGTCAGAAAAATCAAATCTGTCCATGAAACTGGTGTTTTGTGAGCGTGTGTGTTCATATGAACTGAGTCATTTTCGCCTCTTTCTCTAGGCTGGGGATCCCCTACTGAATCTTTGCTTTTATTGCACAAGGACCCTTTTGACACTTCACTATGGGCGAAATGGGTGGAATTTTCATTAAAATTGAGGCAAAAAACAAAATACAATAAAAATCAAAGCTTTGTATGCTGTGCTTTGCACTTAATTCATCAGGGTAAAAATAGTTAATGTTTCATCTACTCATCTATCAAATATTATTGTGTTCATTGATTTATTTTTGCACATGTTGTCAAGATTACAAATAAGAACTTAAAGTAGTCATGGAAAGTACTAGCATTCTTGTGGAAGCTGTTTTTTCTGTTTCAATGATTTTGGAAATTGAAAACAAAAGAGTGATGGATACAATTTGTGATGCACACTGAGCTGCTAAGTATGAAATCCTTGTATTTTAAAATGTTTTGTACCATTGATTCCTGTCGTTACCTTTAATAAATATTAACTAAGGTTCTTGATTATGTGGGAAATGAATTGTCTGAAAGTTTGTAACATGCAGCATCTAAAAGGTAATGAACAGGCAAAACCTCAGCACCTTGTCAGATTCAAATTAAAAATGAATAAAGTGTAATTAAACCAAAATAGCTACTGAATTAATGCAAAATGAAACAGAGAAAGGAAAAATCTTTCTAAATTCTAATCCAACTCTATTTTGTTGCACTTTTTTTAAAGATTCAAGGATGCAAAAAGTATGATAGTAAGTAGAAATGTTCTGGTCTATGCAAAAGTTATTTCTGAGTTGCCATCTCAAAGAGTTCAAATGTCTCTCTTCTCCACCCCCCCCCCCCCCAAAAAAAAAAGATTTTGCTATTGTACTTGTATAAAATAGAAGTGCATCTTGGGATGGCTGTACTGCATGCCTATCAACATCCCAGAGGATAGTTTTTCTATTGAAAGCAATTGATTAATAAACTTTGATTATCAAGATGCTGTGAGATTGACCAGAGAACTGGGAATAGTAATGGGATGGAAAGACTATCTGACATGGTTTTAGATCCTTGTTCTTGTTTGGTAGTGGTTGAGAGCAGTTGCCAACTGCTGGATGTTTGTTTAGTCAGTATGAGTTGGTGTCAGTTTATTTCCTACTTCAGATGTCAGTATCAAAACTGGCAGTAGGTAGATTATTTGTTGGTCACCTTTCCCTGCAAGAGGCTTGTCTATGGAGCTCAAGAGCTTGTCTCTTTCATCAATGACAGTGGATTCACTAAAGAATATTTCCTCACTTACCTTAGGCTACGTCTAGACTATGGGATTTTATCGGAAAAGGGTACACAAATTGCGCACTGCAATTTGCATAGCTTTTTCCGATTGTTTTTTCAGAAAAGGCTTTTCCAAAATTTGGCCCATCTACACTGGATCAAATTTCGGGACAAACTCCTCTTTTGGAAGAGCCCTTATTCTTCATGAAAGAAGTGTCGAAGCAAAAAACTCTCCTCTCTGTTTAGGCAGCTAACAAACAGCTTTATTAATTAATAAAGCACAGCATGAGCCAAATGTGGTCCCAGCAAAACCAGGCCCAGTAAGGCTGCTAATACAATCAATCCTAGTATCTTTATACCTTTAGCCAAACAGTCTGACGTCAGGGCATCCAATTACAGAAATCATCAATTAAACTAGGAAAAACAAAGCCTTATCAGCAAGATGGCGGACAGGTACGAGGGAGTACACCTCCTGTCCCAACCAGCCCAATTAACACATTCCAATAGCCCATCCTGTAGGCCTCTTCTCACTGGGTGACAGAAAGTTCACTCTGATCTACGTGCTTGAGAGAAAAGCTGCAATGGTTTCTGTTATACAAGATGGCTTCTAGCTAAATATGAAATGGTTTCTACAGTTTCTACAGAAGAAATTCAGGGGCATCCAAAAGAGTGCATCTCCTCTTCTGCAAAAAATGCTGGAAGAGCAGACGTGTTTCCTGAACATGGCGGAGTTTTTCCAGGATACCTCTGGTATCCTAGAAAACCTCTGAAGTCTAGATGTAGCCTCAGAATCATAGAACACTAGAACTGGAAGGGACCTTGAGAGATTATCAAGTCCAGTCCCTGCCCCCTGACCTTGTCTCATCCCTTCAAGTAGTCCAGCTAGGCCAGTGTGGGGTAGAATTGGCAAACTTGAACTGTGACTGCACATGTAGAAACTGGACTTGTTCTATGACTACTTAACTTCTGCCATCCACTAAATTCAATGCATTAAACAATTAAAAACATGCTCTTCCTCCATTCCATCCCTGAAACCAAAACCACCTGCTCATTTGTGGTGATGCCTGGGGATTTACTACATAATGACAGTGGTATGATGTGAAACTCCTGAGATGTGTATTGTGCATTCCATCCTAAATCCAGAAGCCAAGGATGAAAAGGGTGTTCCTTAATTTGGGGCCTGAACTTGCCCCACTGAAGTCATGCTTTGCTATTGGCTTCAATGGACACAGAATCAAGCCCCTGGCTAGCATCTTCAGCTGAACCCTTCGTCCCAAAGAGGAACTTCACAGGTTCCACACAAGGGATGGCTGGGAAACTGGTGAAAAACTAGTGGCACACAGAACTACAGATGATCTGTTGGGTTTGTGAAATACTTGATTGCTTATGAACAGGAAGGGGAGGGAAATAGGTGTTTTGGGGCAAAATGTCAATTTAGGTTTCATGCTGTGGATTCTGGAGGTTGGATGGCGTCTCTACTCTTTCTAAACTCTACCCTTTCACTTCAGTTAGAATCTTTGTGGGTTCTGAGGTATGTACTCTGGATGAGGCAAGCTAGCAACTTACCTCTCATCAAGGCTCTCATCAACTTACCTCTCATCAAAAAGCGAGCTGCTTTTTTGAAAGAGAGCACTCAGGCAGTCTGCATGCTCTCTT
Organism: Pelodiscus sinensis; assembly: GCF_049634645.1. Taxonomy (NCBI): domain Eukaryota; kingdom Metazoa; phylum Chordata; order Testudines; family Trionychidae; genus Pelodiscus; species Pelodiscus sinensis. The sequence continues at coordinate 11,931,628 of NC_134716.1, forward strand.
TTTGAAAAAGCCCTATTTAGATTCAAGAATGCCTTTTTTCAAAAGCGCACTTTCGAAAAAAGGTGTTCTTCCTCGTAAAATTAGGTTTATTGCAGTCAAAAAACGCCGCTTTCTTTCGATTTAATTTCAAAAGAATGCGGTGGCAGTCTAGATGCAGGGGAAGGCCACTTTTTTTGAAAAAAACATTTAGTCTAGACTCACCCAAAGTTACCATTTTCAGAGAGTCCCATATTGCTTCGCTAATGGAGAATTTCCCTTTAGAAATTCATTAATTTCTTTGGGTATCTCTTTTCGTTCATCTTATATTTCCATAATAAAAATTATAACTTTTATGTTACTGATTCTTTTATTATTAATTCATTTCCCTTTAATTTTCCATTAGCTCAACATTATTTTGCAATTTCATAGGGTTTTTTTCTTGCTTTTTAAATGTATCTATATTGCAATGCCACTCTGCTACGTATATGAGCCAAACCAGACAGTCTCTAAACTAAAGGATTCAGACATCCAACATCATGGTGTGTCTACACAGCAAAGTTATTTCAGAATAACAGCCATTATTGCAAAATAACTATGCTAGTGTCTAAACAGCAGTTCCATTATTTTGAAACAATTTCAAAATGATGGACAGCTTATTATGATGTCTGTAAACCTAATGTTATGAAGGATAATGCTTATTTTGGAATAGCTATTTTGAAATAAGGCATCTGTAGACTCTCTCACTTCTGCTATTTTGAAATAGCCCCTCACCAGGGCCATTCTAAGGCTATGTCTAGACTGAAAGCCTCTTTCGAAAGAGGCTCTTTCGAAAGATACTTTCGAAAGAGCCTCTTTCGAAAGAGAGCGTCTAGACTGCACGCGGAACTTTCGAAAGAGCAAGCCGCTTTTTCGAAAGAAAGCACCCAGTGAGTCTGGATGCTCTCTTTCGAAGAAGCCCTATTTACATTCAAGAACGCCTTCTTTCGAAAGAAGCACTTTCGAAAGAAGGCGTTCTTCCTCGTGAAATGAGGTTTACCGCCGTCGAAAGAAAAGCCGCGTTCTTCCGATTTAATTTCGAAAGAACGCGGCTGCAGTCTAGACGCAGGTGAAGTTTTTTCGGAAAAAGGCTACTTTTCCCGAAAAAACCCCTGAGTCTGGACACAGCCTAAGGTACTCTTCCTGGGGTGCTATATCGAGATATCACGTCTACATTAGGGAAGCCTGCCTTGGACTAATTTGGAGGCATCCTTGCAGTGTAGATGTGCCATTTTGAAATAGTTATTCTGAAATAACTTATTTCAGAATATCTGATTCTGAAATAACTGTGCAGTGTCGATGTAGCCCAAGAAAGGTAACATATAAATACCAGTAGGAGAACACTTTAATTTCCTTGGCAACAGATTTAAAAGTAACCATTCTTTTCCAAAAAAGAAAACCTTCAAAACCCAACTACAAAGAGAAAAGGCAAAGGTGCAATTCATTTGCAAATTTAACATGCTCAAAGTAGGACTGAATAAGGATTTAGAATGGTTCTCTCACTACAAAGGCTATTTTTCCTTTCTTAGTATTCACACATCCCCATCAAATGCTGGGAATGACCCACATCCTCCCTGACTGAATTGACCTAATTAACTCTGGTCCTACACTTGATAAACAACTCCCTTCTTTTGATATGCTAGTACTTATATATATAAAATCTTCCTACCTATATGATTTTCACTCCATTTATCTGACAAAGCGTTTTTCACCCACAAATGCTTATGCCCATGTAAATGTGTTAGTCTTCAAGGCTATGTCTAGACTGCATCCCTCTGCACCCCATCAAGCATGTCGAAATTGCTAATGAAGCAGGGATTTAAATACTCCACACTTCATTAGCATAAACATGGCCACAGCTTTATTTAGAAATGGAGATTTTTTTTAAAAAAAAAACCCAGCAGTCTAGACACGGATCTGTCGAAAATAAACCCTTTTTCGACAGATCCTGTATTCCTCAAAAAATGAAGTTTACAGGATCTGTCAAAAAGGTTTTATTTTTGACAGATCCATGTCTAGACTGCCAGTTTTTTTTAAAAAAAGCTCTATTTCTAAATAAAGCGGCAGCCATGTTTATGCTACTGAAACACGGGATATTTAAATCCCCGCTTCATTAGCAATTTCGATGTGCCTAATCTACATCTCTCTGTCGATAGAGGGGTGTAGTCTAGACACAGCCTAAGATGCCACAGGACTCTTCATTGTTTTTGCAGATACAGACTAACTCAGCTATCCTTCTGAGAATAATTGCATGTGTAAGTGTTTGCAGAATTTCAGCCAACCACTTGAATGAATCCTAATTTTTAATTTCCAGATTTGTAAAGGAAAAGAGCTGTCTGGTTGGGTCCAGTTGCAAATTCTGAAGGCTTTGCTTGTGAATGTGTAAATTACCTGAACACTACCTGTTTGGCGTGTATGGTTTAGAGACTCAGCATACTGTACCAGAAGAGCACATATATTTCTTAAATCACAGTGGTACCAGTATCCCCAGCACTGAAAATTTTGACAGGGCCTCCAAGATCATGACTGGCTGAAAAATCAGTATATTTTTCTTTAAAAATAAACACCTCTATGGACGATCAAAAGTTTCTCTGACACCAATAGAAGTTGTTCCAATAACATTTTTAATCCTTACCCACCTTGTGTCTCTATCTCCTCAGACCAGGCAAGCTACAACAACACTACAAATAATCATCACCATCATTAATAATATAGTACATTTTGAGTTCTCTTTAGTTGTCTTCTAGTTTAAGTTTCATATATTAGGATTTCACATATAAACATAAGGGCTAGAAACATTTTTTACACACATAACAAGACCTCAGGAGCTGGGGCTTTGTGACAACCACCAAATATTTCAAGACTCAGAATAAATTTGCAGGACCTGGAAACATGGGTACACTTAGGTAAAATACCTAAGCTTACAAACTCCACTAGCTATGAATCCTCAGAATCTCCCTTTACAGTACCTGAACATGTATATCCCTGTTAACCAAAGAGCAGTGCAATTAAATGACTGTGCTGGCAAATGCACTTTGCATCCATCTTTAACCTTATATAATTTCCCACTACACATGTTTAATTCTGCATTTTGAAATTTGCATGTGTTTGGGGAAAGTTTCCACTCATAACAAAGACCATGGTGAACAGGACATAATAATTTAAGTTTCAAATTTCAGTCTTTTTCTGGGTTATCTCAGAAATGATCATTTTTTAAATGACTTTTTTTTATCCTCTTATAACTAAAATGAGTGCAGGGAATTGGATTCAAAATAAAAAAAATAAATATGGAAAGACTAAAGAATGGAAAATTCCTGGACAAAATTCAACTATTTCATTGGGAAACTATGAGCATGTGAAAACAGGGTTAAAATCAAAATGTGAATTTAATGAAAGGAGTTTGGATTGTCACAAACAATAATATATGGACTATATTTACAATGTCATTTCTGATTAATATTATTGACTTTCCTTTCATTACCTTATTTCAACATTTTTTTCCTGCATATGAGAATCAGTATAAGGTATGAATTTCCAGAATATTGGGATTTTTTTTCTATGCTTTGTAAGCTTTCCAATTTTTTACTAAGCAGAGGTATGCAATATATTAGTCAGAATGGTTTCCTAATGTACAATTATGTGCAGTTACATATAGTTTTGCTATGAAGTATAGCATTATATTAACTTGATTTTTTTAATTCACTCTGCTCTTTTTCGTAATGCAGTTTAGGAACTGATTAATGATAAAAATATTTCTTTAGGGAAGGCCGGTTTCTTATGGATTCTTTGTGCATGAGCCATGACATTTGTTAGACTTGAGACTCAAAAAAAACCCAAAACAAAACAAAACAAAAACCAAATGCAAAAGACCAAAATTAATTAGGTGTATTATTTGTGGATTTACAGAGTAACCTACCCATTGGAACAGGGCCGGATAAAGGAATTCTAGAAGCAAAATGGGACTGTCATAGGCATTAGGATGCTAATAACCAAAGTGCTTTTTACAGCTTGAGCTTACACAGCTGTGTTGTACAAAAGCTTTACTGGATTTGAGCTCTGGGAACCCCCTAACGATTTAAGGATACACTGAGCTTTTGTAATTTGCAATTGTTATCTGACTTATTTGCACACCCATATCCGTTATTGGTGAAAGGAACAAGCATGTGAAGGAAGGCACATATGTTTTGGCTTCCTCCATGCATTACCCTGCTGGATCTGAAGTATATGCTTAAGAGAGCATCTCTGGCAAGCAGGGCTATGTTAATGGAAACCAGATGCCTTTGAGTTCATGCCACCAGCACCCACACTGGGCAGTTAAAACATAACACTTGGCTGCATTCTGCAATACAGACCCCTGTGATCTGTACTGTGGCATGGCATAGACAAGCCCAGGCTGATCTGAAGAGGAAGGACAAGCAAAGGGAGGGAAAGTACAGGTGAGAACAGGGGCAGAAATCAGGGTGTGTCTCTAAAAAGCCAGCTGAAGGGGGTGAGATGTTGGGGAGTGCCCAGGAGCAGAAAGTGGATTGGGGAAGAATGTGAATCTCACTTTGAAGCAGCACTGGAAAGGACCATGGGAAGGGGGGGAACTTGACCCTCCCATTCTTACTCCCCTGGTGCAGAGTGCCAGTAACCAATGCCTATGTGCACCATGGATAGCCAACACTGGTCCTAATCTGGAATTGAAGTTTTTAAATCTGAAGCAAAACCTGGATGTGAGAGTACAGCCACAGTACATATTTGTGCACTAAGGAGGTCTGCAGATGTTGGGGCAGGAAGGTAAGTAAGTAGGATCCCTCCTCCAGCCTTGTCAGTGGACAGGAACCGAGTTACCATGCAGCTGTTAAGACTACGTTAGGGTTGAAGTATTACATCCATGAATATGAATCTACATTCTGGTAGACCCCTAACCCTCCTCTACACAGGACAGTGGGGACCTTCATGGACATCTCAGAGTGCCGTGCCTCAAATTTTGCCCCTACTGTAGAACTGAGGATCAACTTGTGGAGATCATGTAAACCATGCACCACAGTGAGAGAGGCAAACAAATGTCATAACATAGAAAAGATTTGCACAGCAAGGCCGTGTCCAGACTCAGGGGTTTTTTCGGGAAAAGTAGCCTTTTCCCGAAAAAACTTCCCCTGCGTCCAGACTCAAGCCGCGTTCTTTCGAAATTATTTCGAAAGAACGCGGCTTTTTTTTCGATGGCAGTAAACCTCGTTTCACGAGGAAGAACGCCTTCCTTCGAAAGTTCCTCTTTCGAAGGAAGGCGTTCTTCAATGTAAAGAGGCCGTCTTCGAAAGAGAGCATCCAGACTCGCTGGGTGCTCTCTTTCAAAAAAGCGGATTTCTCTTTCGAAAGATCCGCCTGCAGTCTAGACGCGATCTTTCGAAAGAGGCTCTTTCGAAAGATGCTTTCGAAAGAGCCTCTTTCGAAAGAAGCCTGCAGTCTAGACATAGCTCAAGAGTCCACCATTAGTGATATAGAGTAATGCCTTACTCACAGGAGTAAATCCACAGACGTCTAGGTGCCTATTTGCATGCTTTGAGAGAGCACACCATGGCTAGAGTGGACTCTTCTGGTTACTTTGTGAGTAGGGTTTGCCTTGCAACTCATGCATTCTTCTACACTGAGAATTTGATGAATGTGCTGAAATGAGGTGAAGTTGCTATAAACCTCCAGGTTTGGAGGAAAAAGGGACATGGCCATGGAAAAGATTTAAACAGTAGCATTCATGGGGTTCTAAACAACTGTCATCAGAATATTTTTTTCCTAAATAGCTCATCTGTTCTCTCTCCAAAACCAGAGCTCATGCAAAGTTCAAACCCCAGCCCAACAAAGGTTTATGTCAGGGGAGCTCTCACTTCCCAGGTCCTGAAATACTTCTCTAGAGTTTTTGCCTTAAGGACTCAACCATTTAGGCTGTCTCTATCCTCCCTGTCCTAACAATCGTTTTCATTTATATTTCTAATACTCCCACCTCCCATTCACACACGGAGTTTTTCTGATAGTCTCGCTGTGCCATAGGAAGTTTTTCTTAAAATAGAAAATAATGAGTTTGTAGGTGCTTGTTAGGTAGATGGTTTTCCTCTGGGGACTTTCACCCGCCAAATTCTTCATTTTTTTTAAATTAATTTTTGCTGGACACTTTTAACCACAGTGCGAGGATGCTTTCCTTGTAGACCTCCAAATTAAAGGCCCATAGAGTTGGCTTATTTAACCCAGCTAGGCAGTTGTATGGTATCAGGCAGTTTTCTTCTAATGGAATGTGAGGATAAGGCTTCTCATAGTAAGATCAAAATACAATCACCTCCCACCCCCTGCATCAGAACTACCTACAATCTCTTTTAGCTGTTGGAGGCCTTCAGGAAAAGCTTACAGGCGTTTTTTTTTCCTCAATAGCAATCAGTGAAATGAGAAATAACCTGACAGAGGCTGCCTTTGATACAGCAGGGTTAGCATCTCATGAACTCTAGCCTTCAAACATATGCACACACCTATGAAAATAGCCATAGTTCAGAAAACTAAACCCTACAATAAGACAGTAATAAGGTTATATATCAGTGAATATCAGGCCCCTTCCTTGGGTAGATCTTGAATGTAGAGGCCTCACAAAATGATAAAACAGTAGCGTTGAACCTTCTGCCCTTTACATCTGGCCAATGGCTACTCGAGGGAAGAGGCTGATTGCAACTTCTAGGGAGACATTAGGGCTGACTTTAGGGTCCAGCAAAGCATGTTTGACAATGAGGTTATTAGCTGGATGCAAATTACAGTCATATCCCTCCTGGGCAACCACCAGCCAAGAGGATGATGGAAATAATTATATTAGACCACAGGCAATTTTAATGAGCTGCCAAATCCAGAGAAGTGGAAAGTCAACTCTCACCCCATAATGTTTTTGTAGTTATGCAAGGCCTATCTATGTATGGTGAAAGTTAGAGAGACATAAATCTCATTAAGTTTGGGTCTGAGCCATGCATGTAGGTTTTAAGCTGGTAAAGATAGAGGCAATATTCATATTAATCTGTATTCTGATGCAAAAATCAAACTAACACTCTGGGAACTAGCATCTGTCTCTGGGTCACATCACCGGTGATCTGTTCTGAAAACAAATCTGATTGAGCAGGTGAAAATTGGGTAGAAGCCTCTAGCAACCCACAGCTGTGTTTCCTGTTGCTGCGAGATTATTCTGAGTTAATCTATTTTATACATGTAAAGCAATAATTGTGCTTTAGGTATTACCACAAGTCATGTCAGCTAATGATATTTTTATATGTGCCCTGCAGTGAAGTTTCTCTTTAATAAAAACTGTCTAGGACTAGGTCAAAACTACATGAGGGAAGACATATGGAGGTTGCTAGACATACAGACTAAGAGGTTTGAAGAATGACAACCTAAAATCCTAAGGATCCTAAATCTTTATTTAAGTGCCTACATAATAGGCTTGGTTTTCATTGAAGTTAATGAGAGCTCCTGCAGGTTCAGCATTTTTTAAAATCAAGCCATATATTTAGGCCTCTAAATACAAACAGAGGAAGCCTAATTTTAGGCACCCTTTACAATCGATAATGGTGTATTACTTTTTACTCACAAAGAACAGAGAATAGTCTTAGTGTTTGCCAGACTTTGGGTGTGTCTAGACTACAGGTTTTAGTCGATAAAAGTGGACTTTTGTCGATAAAACTATACCTGCGTCTATTCTGCCGCTGAGTTCTGTCGACATAACGTCGACAGAACTCAGCAGTTTTGTCAACGGCGGTAAACTTCATTCTATGAGGAATAACGCCTTTTGTCAACAGAGTTCTGTCGACAGAAGGCTTTATTGCATCTACGCTGTCCTTTGCGTCTACACTGTCATGTCGACAAAGCGGCTTGCTTTGTCGACAGAACTGGATGTAGTCTAGATGCTCTTTGTTGACAGAAGCTTTGTCAACAGTATCTGTCAACAAAACTTCTGTCGACAAAAGCCTGTAGTCTAGACGTACCCCTTATGTTTTCTACCTCCTATTGGAAATTCATGGTGGCTCATTCCTCAGAGGTTGCAATGTGAAGAAATCTACCTCAAGAGAGGGATAACTAACAATAAAACTAAAAGTATTCCTCAATGTATTTTTCGACAAAAATGTACATGATTTAAAACTGGATTTGCTTCTGCTGTGTTTGTGTTCCTGTTTTGTTCTTTTTCCATTCATATTCCAGTAGATAATTTTACTAGCAGGACTGTTTGGGAGAACAATGACTTTTAAGCATGCTTTAGAATAGATTTGTAGAAAGTAAATTTTTAATCCAAATGTATCATTTACATAGGAAATCTAGGAGTTACGTTCATCCAGTCAGGGAGCAGAAACTATATTATATGACCTTCAAGTCCAATTATAGCTGACTCATACAGTTCAAATGTCAGACTCTAATACTCACTATAAACTACTGATGAGAGCAGATCCAAAATTATACATTTTTTGTGGGGGGGAGTTCAGTGAAAATGTGTGGGATTTGCCCCCTTTTTATCAAAATATCCCGTTTTAAACATTTGCTAACAGCCAGTTCCACAGAGAGATAATTTTTCAAAGTAAATATTCAGAAAATAATTTTGCATTTGAACACAAAATTTCTTCTGGCTGGGATTGCCAGTGGCTTGGGTTGATGCTTTGCAGTGAGACAAAAGACCCTTATAGTGCCATTTCATTGGATTCTCATTACATTAAACTTATTCCAAGTAGAAGAGATAATTTAGTACAGGAAACAATGCTTTATAACTGGAGATGGGCTAATCTCTAAATGCTCATTTTGGATGCTTATTCAAGCTAAACATAACCTTTCAAGTTACAAAATTGGGCTATAACTTTTACAACAGCATCTTCCTTGCAGTATTTCAGCACTTCCAATTAGGATGTCAGCTGGAGCCAGGAAGTGCAATATTATGTGAAAATTAAAAATTATTAGGAGAAAAAAGAGTTTTGGTTCAGAGGAACATAGGAATTGGCATACTGGTTCAGAACTGTGTTCCTCCCACCCTAGTATTCAACTTGATACTTGAACCTGCAAGTAACCGTGCCTAGTGCTACAGAGGAAGGTAATCCCCCCCCCTCCAAAAGTAAAAAACAAACAAACAAAACAAACAGGATCTCTGCCAATCTTTGCCATATTTGGGGTCAAGAATCTATTAGACCCTGCACATGTGGCAAGACCCACCAGACAAACAGATACCCGAGATTCTTTCTAGTAACTCAGGCTAGATTACATCTTGGATCAGTGTTTTGAGATCAATGCAGTAGAGGTCGATTTAGCTGGTCTAGTGAAGACCCACAAATGGACTGCAGATCACTCTCTAGTTTATGCCCACTGAGAAAAGTAAGGTAAGTTGATGGCAGAGTATCTCCCATTGACCTCGCTCCAGTGTAGCCTCAACAATAATTCGATGTAAGGTACATCATAGCTGGAGTTACATACCTTAGGCTGACTTATTGTGGTAGTGTAGATCGACCCCCAGACCTCTCCCCCCCCCCCCCCATGTAGTGCCCTGTTTTCAGCACCTGTGGATTTTTGCTACTGGCAGATACTAATAGACCACATGCTTGTAAGCAGTCCCATCTCTTCCTCTGTTAGTAATTGGGTTATGCTTATAAACATGAAAGTTTATAGCAAGAGCTATAATGGAATTCCTGTCCCACAAAAACTTGTGAAGTTTCAAACTTTTGTTTTGACCCAAAATGAAAATTGAAGTACTACACTTTTTCACAAAACAAAATATTTCAAGATATTTTATTTTGACTGTATTAAAATGTTTCCTTTCAATAAAAGTGTAATGTTTTATCTTTATTATTTCAATTTTTGTAATTGTTATATTCTATAAAAGTAAAAACATTTCTGTCTCATAATGGTCAACATGATAAAATCAACTGGAAATGGTTTCACCTTATTGAAACAAAATTATTCAATAATTTCCTGTTGAAATTTGATCAAATCAATATGTTCTTGTGAAATATTTTGATCTTGTCAAATCAGTACTTTACAAAAGAAAAAATCCACCAAAATTTTAGGCCCGCTCTACTTACTTCCCTTTTAGAACTTTTCTTTGGGTGATGTTAAGCATAGGTTCATAGACACATCTGCTAGTCTGCTCTCTACATTCCTGTTCTTACTATTATATCTGAAGTACACAGGGAATCCTATTGAATAGGACACAGTAAACAATAAGGCTACGTCTACACTGGCCCCTTTTCCGGAAGGGGCATGTAAATTTCACTAGTCGTCGTAGGGAAATCCGCGGGGGATTTAAATATCTCCCGCGGCATTTAAATAAAAATGTCCGCCGCTTTTTTCCGGCTTTTAAAAAAGCCGGAAAAGAGCGCCTACACTGGCCCCGATCCTCCGGAAAAAGTGCCCTTTTCCGGAGGCTCTTATTCTTATTCTTCAAAGTAAGAATAAGAGCCTCCGGAAAAGGGCACTTTTTCCGGAGGATCGGGGCCAGTCTAGACGCTCTTTTCCGGCTTTTTTAAAAGCCGGAAAAAAGCGGCGGACATTTTTATTTAAATGCCGCGGGGGATATTTAAATCCCCCGCGGATTTCCCTACGACGACTAGTGAAATTTACATGCCCCTTCCGGAAAAGGGGCCAGTGTAGACGTAGCCTAAAAGTAATGCTAAGCACTAAAAGGGAGGTTTTTTTTGAGTGAGGTCCCAATTCCTAATAGTTATTGAGGTACAAAGCTGGAATCCGAATAAAATAATAAAGCTGGCTATTTCTGACTAAAGGGGAGGAGAAGCAGGTCTGGAGGCCAAGAAACATTAATTGGGAATGCTTTACATTTTATAGGCCCTAGCTTTAGCTTCTGTGCTGAGCTCCACTTCTGCACCATGGCACGGGGACTGAGGCAGTCTTGAAGTATTCAGGTATATGACGCAATCTTTCCATTTTTCTTCTGCTACCTGAGATAGTAGAAATACTATAGTCTCCCTGCCCCCCCAGTTAGTGGGTGATTAGAGAGTACCACAATCTTGAATATATTTAGTTATCACACTTCTGTGAAGTAGGGAAGTTATCCCAATGCCTCATTTTACAGATAAGGAACAGAGGCAAAGAGAGACTAAGGGTATGTCTACATATCAAAGTTATTTCCCAAAATAGCTTCACAAGCACCCGTTATTTTGAAATATTTTTTGAAACAACAGGTGTGCTATTTTGGCATCCTGGTAACTCTCGTTCCAAAAGGGTTAAGGTCTGTCTTGAAATAGCACTTTATTTTGAAATTTGGTACTGTAGAGACAGCACCAAATTTTGCAATAGTCTATTTCGAAATAAACTCAAAATAAGCTATGCAATTTGCACAGTGCAAAAAGTGTAGCTTATTTTGAGTTTAGCGTGCAGTGTAGACATAGCCTAAAGAACCTGTAAAAAAGCCTTACTTAGAAGGCTGTGGTAGAATAAAGAGTTGAACCCACAGCTCCTAAGTCCAAAGCTAATACCATTGGGCCATATTTTAGAAAACCAGCAGCACTAAAGAAACCAAGCTTGTATTTTTTTGTGAAAAACTTTTTCCAAAACTTTGAAAATTCTGAAACTTCTTCCTAGCTCTTAATAAAAAAGTATATAAACTTTTCTCTAAAGTCAAATTATAGTTGCCTGGAATTTTTTGGGTGAAGACAAAGGAGGAAAGAACTGAAGAATTAACTAGATTTTTCAAAAACAGCTGCCTTGATGAATGGTAAAAAGGAGAAGGAAAATCAGGCAAGGGATGTAAATTTAAAAAGTCCCCAAGCCTAGACTGCTAGCTAGAAGTAAAATTAATCTCTTCTGTATTTCTTTACTGTAGTTGCCTTTTTTGTCTTTGCCATCTGTTTGCTTGTCTGCATTTCCATTGGTGTCAGAATACCGTCAGATAAAATTGCCAATGACTACATACATACCATCATCACTTCAGCGCCACAATATATAAAGGGTGGCCAAAAATTTTTTTTATTACAATTAGAAGTTAAATTTAAAGGAGGACAAGTTTGACTCTGGAAGAATTGTCCCCAACTCACCCCATGCAATTTGTGAAGGATAATAAGAGTTCGTATGAGACTGAAAGAGTAAAAAGCAACTTCTGAGGAACTTAAACTCAGATGCTGTCAGGAGGACTATATTAGAGTCTGGGTACCACAGAACTCTCATGGTGGTTCTGCATCACTCTGGACACAGGTGGAATGGCCATACTGGAAAGCTTATAATATTGTCTGGCAGCTTTTACCAGAAATGAATCCAGATAACTTAGTTGATTAGCCTTTAGCCAACTTTATTTTTGATGATACTTTGTATAGTCCAATTATGCACCCTCTGAAGTCAATTGCAAAACTCTATTCAACTTTAGGAAGATCAAATCTCACTTCATAATGACTTTATTTACTTATTAAGGAAGATGAAATCACAAGTAAAAAAAATGGTCTTCACATCTGGGTTTTTTTTTTTCAGCCACCCTTTGTATTTTGCGGTGCTGAAGTGATGATGGCAGAGTTGTTGGCAATGTAATCTGATATTCTCACACCAGTGTATAACTGGAGAAATTCCTCCAAAGTTAATGGGCTCACATTAATACTAGTGACAGTGAGGTTGTAATTAGACACTTTGATTTTGCCCACATCCAGGAAAATAGAAGAAAAAATCTCTCCCGTGATACTGCTGATGAAATGTTTTGCTAAAATTCCCTTGTGTAGACAGGCCCTTCAAGCCTGCGTAAAATTGGTATTGACCCTGTAAGAGGAACTTTTGGAATGAAGTTGCATCCCATTATGTACATTTGAAACAAAGAAAATCCCACCAAAATAAACTACTACAGTGCACGTACAGTTTTCTCCCTGGGGAGAATATGAATGAGAATAAACCCTACCTAACAGGTGTTGGTCATGATGTTTAATGCACAGAAGGAAGGTGCTCAGATATTATGGTGATGAGCATGGGTATAAAAACAGCTATAGAATAGAAATAAAGTCTTGGTAACTGTTTCAGCGCTGCCTCACCTTCAATATATACATCAGAGCACATTGCTGACAGCCTCCTTGACATTAAACAGCCGCTAAAGCAAGCTCAGCAGGACAATGAAAACAAGTAAGCAGTGATGTCTTCATTATAACCACAGTTAAAACAAACAGCTGATGCACAAATGGAGGCAGTAGACAGAAGAGCATGTGGACTATATTGAACTGGCCTCTTTGTCTAAAGTGAGGATCTCCAACTTTTTTAACCACAAGATCACTTTTTCAATTTAAGTGCAACGTAAGATCTACCTCAAACCCACATACCCTTGCCTGGCATCCTTCCCCCCTTCTTTGGGGTCCTGCCCCATATCCACTTCTTCTCCGAGACCTCACCCTGCTCACTCTGTTCCCTTCCTCCCCGAATCTCATTCACTTTCACCAGGCTGGGGTAGGAGTGCAAGCTCTAGTCTTGGGTGTGTGGCAAATGCCCTATTCCCTAGGCCAGTGTTTCTCAACCTTTTTTTTTTATAAAATACCCCTTTAAAAAAAAAGAAAAAGATAAGTACACCCAGTACCTGCAGTTCTCACATGCACATTTTTTTTTTTACTGTTGCAACACATTTGTTTAAACAACTTAATTGTAGCTGGGTGGGTGATGAACTATTTTGGTGTAAAAAGTGCAAAAATAAAGCAAATGTAAAACTTAAAACAAAAATTCAATTTTCTGCAAGTTTCAGTTGTGTTGCTGTACCCGCAGATTTTTCTTGAGTACCCATAAGGATTGAAGGGCACTACCCTGGGCCACTTGAGGGTTTACCTCCTGACTTGGGCGGGGGAGTCCCTTATTTGCCTTCCTAGCTTAGGTGCCTGAGTAGCCTATGTTGGCTGTCCAGCTGCTTCTAGGATTTGAACCCACCACTTTGTGTTCTCTAGCTGCAGGGAAGCTGTGTCTAGACTGGCAAGTTTTTCCGCAAAATCATCTGATTTTGCGGAAAAACTTGCCAGCTGTCTATACTGGCCGCTTGAATTTCCGCAAGAACACTGATGATCTCATGTAAGATTGTCAGTGTTCTTGCAGAAATACTGTGCTGCTCCCATTCGGGCAAAAGCCCTCTTGTGCAAATGATTTGCACAAGAGGGCCAGTGTAGACAGCACAGTAGTGTTTTCCGCAAAAAAGCCCCAACCGCGAAAATGGCGATCGGGGCTTTTTTGCGGAAAACCGCGTCTAGACTGGCCACGGACGCTTTTCCACAAAAAGCGCTTTTGCGGAAAAGCATCCTGCCAATCTAGACATGCTTTTCCGAAAATGCTTTTAACGGAAAACTTTTCCTTTAAAAGCATTTCCGGAAAATCATACCAGTGTAGACGTAGCCTAGGAGTGACCAGAGACAGGATAAGGGACCCTCTGAAGGTAGGGTGATGAAGTGGCCTCTGGAGTGGATTAGGGTATCAGGCAGTTGCTTGGGAAGCACAGAGTGGTGGGCTCAAGTTATACCTACCCTGGGAGCAGCGAGACAGCCACCCCATGGATAGAGCAGTAGAGCCAAGGCAGCCACACCCCTACCCCTCCTCCAACCTTACCCTACCCCCAAAAGCAGCTGGCATGCACAGCAATGGCTCCATGTGCTGCCCCTCACCCACAGGCACTGACCCCACAGCCTCCATTGGCCACAGTTTTCCATCATTGATCAATGGGAGCTGTATGAGTGGTGTCTGCTGGCAAGAACGGCATGTGGAGAACCCCTGCTCTGACCCTGTCAGGAGGCTGCAGGGACATGTCAGCCACCTCCTGGAGCACAACTAACTCGAGGGATAATTACTGCAGACAGGACAGGTTAGGCATTTTAAGTACGCAAAGAATTACATTTAGGCATAAGAGAGAAATGCAAGTTATGAAATGCACAGACCAGTCAAAAACTAAAACTAACCCACTTTGCAAGCAGTGAAAGTAGTAACAACCCCCATGTACTTGTTGGGTCAGGAGGGAAGGACAGCGTGTGTTTGTGAAAATGACAGAGGCAGATGAGAGTGACAGAGATTTGCATTGCCAAGCTCCCTCCATCCCCTTCTCTCTGTGTGGAGATGGGATACAGGATTGGGGGAAGGAGGAACACCCTGACATCAGCACCCTCCTTTCTCCCTCCGACACCCTGCACAGCAAGCAGGAGGCTTCCAAGGGGCAGCTCCAAGGCAAGAGGAGGTGGAAGGGCAACTGAAGTACCAACACTTGAGAGCCTCTTGGCCAAACCAGTTAGGATCACCTGTCAGAGGCTCCAAGATCTACCGGTAGATCCTGATCTTCTGGTTAGTGACCACAGGTCTAAAGGATTCTAGATACAACAGAGAGAATGTCTAGAAGGAACATTCCTCCACTTCAGGAAACAATTATGCAGTTTTTTCACATGTTCTTCTGCACTGTGTATATATTCGGCTTAGGAGCCAGATAGGATTGCATGTCTAGAAAGGCAGGCAATACACTAGTGGCACAAAAGAAAAATGTTAGATACGCTATCATTCTCGCTCCTTGGAGTTGATGTACCTTCTGTCAAATTTCTGTTGCATCCCCACTGTAGTAGGTCGACAGGAGAAACTCTCCCATAGACTTCCTTTACTGTTTGCAACCCTGTGCAGTACTGGGGTGGACAGGGATGCCATCAGCAGTGAATTTAGCAGGTCCTTGCTAGATCTGCTAAATCAAACCAGAGAAGCTTGATCTCCAGAGCATTGCTCTTGAGGTAAGTGAAGACTTGGCCTAAGGAACTCTGATTAAATGTAACATTAGCAACTGTGGCACCTGACTTAACTATTTTGTGTTTTGGTGGTGATGGACCAATACAGAACCAACAGACCAAGCAACATCCTTTCTCTTTACACTCTCTCCCGCTTAATCTAGGTGGGTGCTACCAGGGTATACAAATTAGGTATTAAATTGAGCATTTAATTGAGCTGCCGCTGCAATGTACTTGGATTAATACTGGCACATGTAATGTTAGGAGAGTGAACTAAGGATGTATCTGACATTGGAGAGACTGTTTCTTTTCTATTGTAGCTATGTATTCGATGACATTGTTGAAAGGTGGACAGTAAGGCTACGTCTACACTGCATCCCTCTTGCGGAAGAGGAAATGCAAACCTGTAGACCTCACTTTTTGAGAAATAAGGGTTCTTGCGCAAAAGGGATTTTTTGCGCAAAACAGACCCGTCTACACTGCATTTTTTTGAGCAAAAACCTCTTCCTCAGAAAGGATCAGAAGAAAATATGCAAATGAAGTATGAGAAGTTGTTAATGAGTGCTTCGTTTGCATTTCCTCTTCCGCAAGAGGGATGCAGTGTAGATGTAGCCTAAGAGTAGGTAAATAGGTTTTTGTATCAACCTTATGGTCAGAAACAGCTAAAGGGAAAAGAGTTCTTTGCTCCCCTCTGTTGGTGCAAGGGGTAGCTTCATCTGCATTGACAAGCTAGCTACAATTCCTTAAGAGAGGCACTTGGGGAGTTACCATAGTGGCACATGAACGAGGTGGGGGAGAGTGCTAGGCTCCCAGAGAAGCTTGTTAGGGTGGATCAGGAAAAAGGTTTTACTTTGTGGCAAAGACTTTGCTTCCAAGAGGCCAAGACTTTTCTTAAGGGTCCTGAGCGCTCTTGACTCTTCTCCCATGAGGACTTTGCTGTAAGAGACAACTCAGAATGAGTACCTCAAAGTGGCATACACCTGAGAGAAGAGCAGCGGAGCTGAGCAGGGTTTGAGGAGGCCCCACACAATTAGCACCTTAATGTACCTGAATCATTGGGCTGCCTTTGGTGATGGTGCCTCCAAGTGAGACCCAGCAAGCAGTTCCATAAGGCAGATTGACAAAAACTTAGACTGCTGCTACTTGCTGGAGCAAACAATGAGCAGGCGGGAAGGCGAAAGCACAATTGGAATTGCGACAGGAAAAGAATGTGAAGGATAACAAGAAAGGTTTCTTCAGGCATGTTAACAAGAAGAAGGTGATCCAAGAGGGTATGGAACCACTACTGGATGAAGGAGGTAACCTAGTGACAGATGATGTGGGGAAAGCTGAAGTACTCAATGCTTTCTTTGCCTCTGTCTTCACAGACAAGGTCAGCTCCCAGACTAATGCACTAAGTAACGCAAGATGGGATGAAGATAGACAGGCCTTGGTGGGTAAAGAACAGGTTAGGAACTATTTAGAAAAGCTAAACATACACAAATCCATGAGTCTGGGCTTAATGCATCCAAGGGTACTGAGGGAGCTGGCAAATGTTATTGAGGGGCCTTTGGCCATTATCTTTTAAAAGTCATGGAGATCAGGAGAGATCCCAGATGATTGGAAAAAGGCAAATGTAGTGCCCATCTTCAAAAAAGGGAAGAACGACAATCCAGGGAACTATAGGCCGGTCAGTCTTACCTCGGTCCCTGGAAAAATTATGGAAGGGATCCTTAAGGAATCCATTTTGAGGCATTTGGAAGAGGGGAGAGTGATCGAGAATAGTCAGCATGGATTCACAAAGAGCAAGTCGTGCCTGACCAATCTGAGTAGCTTCTATGATCAGGTAACCGGCTCTGTAGACATGAGAAAGTCAGTGGATGTGATATACCTTGACTTTAGCAAGGCTTTTGATACAGTCTCCCACAATATTCTTGCCAGGAAGTTAAGGGAATGTGGATTGGATAAATGGATGGAAAGATGGCTAGAAGGTTGGGCCCAGTGGGTAGTGATCAATGGCTCGATGTCAGGATGGCGGTTAGTTTCTAGTGGAGTGCCCCAAGATTCAGTTCTAGGACCAGTTTTACTCAATATCTTTATTAATGACCTGGATGAGGGGATGGATTGCACCCTCAGAAAATTTGCAGATGACACTAAGCTAAGGGGAGAGGTAGATACACTTGAGGGCAGAGACAGGGTCCAGAGTGACTTAGACAAATTGGAGGATTGGGCCACAAGAAATCTGATGAGATTCAAGTGCAGAGTCCTGACCTTGAGACAGAAGAATCCCAAGCATTGTTACAGGTTGGGACCAGCCTGCTAAGTAGTAGTTCTGTAGAAAAGGACCTGGGGGTTACAGTGGATGAGAAGCTGGATATGACTCAACAGTGTGCCCTTGTAACCAGGAAGGCTAATGGCATATTAGGGTACATTAGGAGGAGCATTTCCAGCAGATCCAGAGAAGTGATTATTCCCCTTTATTCGGCTCTTGTGAGACCACATCTGGAAGGGTATGTCTACACTACAATATTAGTTCGAACTAACGGACGTTAGTTCGAACTAACATTCATAGCCGCTACACTAGCGCTCCGCTAGTTTGAATTTGAATCGAACTAGCGGAGCGCTTAGTTCGAACTAGGAAAACCTCATTTTACGAGGATTAAGCCTAGTTCGAACTTACTAGTTCGAATTAAGGGCTGTGTAGCCCCTTAATTTGAACTAGTGGGAGGCTAGCCCTCCCCAGCTTTCCCTGGTGGCAACTCTGGCCAACCCCAGGGAAACTCTATGCCTCCCTCCCGGCCCCGGACCTCTTAAAGGGGCATGGGCTGGCTACGGTGCCCGTGCCAGGTGCAAGCCTGCCAGCACCCAGCCAGCAGACCCTGCGCCTGGCACGGCACAGAGCCACCCACCTGATGTCCCCCAACCCACCCCCTCTTCCCGGGACCAGGCTGGCGGCTCCTGGGAGCTTGCCCTGGACCGCAAGAGGCGGGCACCTTCCTGGGCTAGTGCGGACATCGTGGACCTCGTCCACGATCTCCGCACTAGGCACAGGAAAGTGGCCGGCTAGGGCAGGAGAGCTGCCAGCCTGGCCACCCAGGAGCAGGTGTGCATGAAAATCAAGGGGGTCCACTGAGACCCCCGACCCTGAGCCCTGAGCTTACAATGGCCGTCCTGGGTCAGACCAAAGGTCCATCTAGCCCAGTAGCCTGTCTGCCGACAGCGGCCAACCCTAGGGACCCTGGAGGGGATGGACCGAAGACAGTGACCAAGCCATTTGTCTCGTGCCATCCATCTCCAGCCTTCCACAAACTTTAGGCAGGGACACCACTCCTACCCCCTGGCTAAGACTACTCCATGGACCCAACCTCCATGACTTGATCTCACTTCCCTTTAAACTCTGTTCTAGCTGTAGCCTTCACAGCCTCCTGCAGCAAGGAGTTCCACAGGTTAACTATTTGCTTTGTCAACAACAACAACTTTCTCTTACTAGTTTCAAGCCTGCTACCTTTGGTGTCCTCTAGTCCTTCTTTATGGGAACTAATGAAGAACTTTTCTGTATGCACCATCTCCACCCAACTCCTGCTTTTAGAGACCTCTATCCTGTCCCCGCTCCATCTCCTCTTTTCTAAGCTGAACAGTCCCAGTCTCTGTAGCCTCTCTTTATCTGGGACCTGTTCCCAACCCCTGATCATGTTAGTTGCCCTCCCCTCTCCCAGCCTTTCTCTTCCCCTCTCCCACCTCCTTTTCCCAGTCTCCCCCAGTTTTGTTCAATAAAGACAGAGTCAATGTTGGAAGAAACGTTATCTTTATTTTGTACATCAATAAGAAGGGGGGCTAGGGAAGGGTAAGTGGAAGGAGGTGAGGGAGGAATGGGGTACGAGCCCCCGATGGGGAGGACTGGGCTGGCTCTGCGGGCTTCTGGGGGTGGAAGCTCTCCTGCAGCCCCCCGATTGCCCCCTCTCCCCAGATGGCAGCCTGCAGCAAGTGCAGCCGGGCTGATGGCCGAGTGGTGTGATGTGCCCAGTGTGGGTACTCCGGGCAATCCAAGCCAGGACTGCTTTGCAAGCGGGGCACCCCTTAGAACTGTCTGTCCGGGGTGGGGGTCGGGACCCTTTAAGCGCAGCCCTCGGCTAGCCTGAGACAGCATCTCCACGCTCTAAGTCCTCCTCTGATGCCCTGCCGGCACTGCTTCCGGCCATCCTTAAGCCCTGTTCAGGGTCCACTCAATGTGGACTTGCTAGTTCGAATTAGCAAAACGCTAATTCGAACTAGTTTTTAGTTCTAGACGCGTTAGTTCGAATTAGCTTAGTTCGAATTAACGTTGTAGTGTAGACATACCCGAATATTGTTTCCAGTTCTAGGCCCCGCACTACAAAAAGGATGTGGACACACTTGGGAGGGTCCAATGGAGGACAACCAAAATGATCAGGGGCTGGAGCATATGACCTACGAGGTGAGGCTGAGGGAGTTGGGTCTGTTTAGCCTGCAGAAGCGAAGAGTGAGGGGGGATTTGATAGCAGCCTTCAACTTCCTGAAGGGAGGTTCCAAAGAGGATGGAGAGAGGCTGTTCTCAGTAGTGACAGATGGCAGAACAAGGAACAATGGTCTCAAGTTGTGGTGGGAGAGGTCCAGGCTGGATATTAGGAATAACTATTTCCCTAGGACGGTGGTGAAGCACTGGAATGGGTTACCTAGGGAAGTAGTGGAGTCTCCGTCCCTAGAGATTTTTAAGTCTCGGCTTGAGAAAGCCCTGGCTGGGTTGATTTAGTTGGGATTGGTCCCACCTAGGGCAGGGGGCTGGACTTGATGACCTTCTGAGGTCTCTTCCAGCTCTATGATTCGGCCTTGTCTAGATGGGCCAAATGTCAGAAAAGCCTCTTCCGACAAAAGAATCGGAAAAAGGTACGCAAAATGCCTTTTACGTTTCTTTTTCTGACAAAAGCTTGTAGTCTAGCCATACCCTAGGCGACCAAGAGAGGATGGGGAGGCTATTACCACCTATTACCCACCACACTGCAGAGTCACTAAATAGTAGAGCAGGAAAGATGTTCAGAATGTCTGAGTACCAACTCCAACATTGTCTATTGAGGACCCCAGGACAAATTAGCCAGAATACTTGATGACGAAGGAGCGAACAGGCATGGCATTGCCCTAAGCAATCCTTGCTGCATGCTTCAAGGCATTCAGCTCAGAATCCTGCTCAGAATCTTGTTCTATCTTTTGGCTCAATTTTGACCTCAGCCACTAGGTTAAAACAGTTCTACTCAATCCAAAATATAAACTCTGTTGGAATTAGTCATTCCTTGAGGGAAAGGATGAGACCTCTGAATTTCTCCCTGACAAATTACTCAGCTGTGGTGTATAATGCCTGCACTTTCCAAGAGCTGTTCTTTTGGGGATTGCACTTAATGTAAGGTTATTACAACATAAACACAAATAAGTATCACTAAACTCAGTACATGTATATTTTTGTCTTGAAAAGATGGAACAACACTCTGCCCACATTCTGTCAATGACATAAAAAGATTTAGCTGATACACCATAAATACTCTGTTCATAAGCAGGCTATTATTATACAGGAAGTATAATAAGGTGACAGAAGTGGTGACCATAATTTCTCATATGAGAGCATTGGATATGTATTATGCAGATTTTAAGTGGAAATTAATTAGGCCTCAGTGGAGGTGTGCTAGATTTTTTTTACCTTTGTTCAGTATAATTTGCAGCATAGTTATCTTTAAAAATTCCTCGGATTTTAATTTTTGCTGGGCGGGGGGGGGGGGGGGGAGGGAAGTAGAAATGAAACAGGAATTAAAGTGGTCCAGGACAGCCAAAAAGTAGAAGTCCAACATTGTGTAACATTGCAAGGGAAGAGCAAGTTACATGCAGCAGGTTTAAAACAAACAAAAGGAAATTTATCTTCACTCAGTGCACAACTTGTGGAACTCCTTGCCAGAAGATGTTGAGAAGGCTAGGACTTTAAAAAAGAGCAAGATAGATTCATGGAGGTTAGGTCCATCAATGGCTATTAGCCAGGATAAGTAGGAATGGTGTCCCTAGCCTCTGTTTTTCTGGAAATGGATGACAGGAGAGGAATCATGTGATGATTACCTATTCGGTTCACTCCCCCTGGGGCATCTGGTTTTAGCCACTGTCAGCAGACAGGATACTGGGCTTGATGGACCTTTGGTCTGACCCAGTATGGCTGTTCTTATGTTCTTGTGTTCTTATGTCTACACTATGTGGAAGATCGACATTGTCTCAGTCGATCTTCTGGGGTTTGATTTATCGGGTCTAGTGAATACCTGATAAATCAAACTCAGAGGGTGCCCCCATCAGAGCCAGTTCTCTTGCTCCTCCCGAGGAGTAAGGGAAGCTGACGGGAGTGTTTACTCCCTTTAACCTCCTGCTATGTGGAAGGTGATTTAAGATGTGTCTAGTTCAGCTAAGTAATTAACAAGGCCTTAGTGATTGCTTGTTCTGTTCATTCTCTCTGGCAACTGATGGAAGGCAAGATACGGGGGTAGATAGACCTTTGTTCTGATGCAGTATGGCCATTCTTATGGTCTTACGTGTCTTGTAGGAGCCAATAAAAAGCAATGGGACTACTCATGTGAAGAAGATGAAGAAGCAGTGTAATAATGATAGAGAGAGATTTGAGCCATAAAGTTTGGATCCATAATAATACCCAAATGTTCCCATATTAGGAGACGCTTGGATTCAAGGTTTTGAACTGGTCCACAGTGGGTGAATGTGAAGATGGGATTCAGAACCAACTTCAGTTCTGAATCTCACCGAAGTAGGAAGATGTTTGCATCTGAGTCTCAGGTTCTGGCCCATCTCTAAAAATTCCCCAGATATGAATTTCTTAAGTGCTGTTTACATTTCTGTTTATTCTGTCTGTTTGCTCCACCCCTGCAATCAATATAAATAAAAACAAAATGAAAAACAGAACAATCTGACTCCCATGGAGAGACTTCTAGAGTGTTATGATAGGTGAATATTGCAAAACCTGTAGAAATGTGTGTGATTTCCATTCCATAGTCACCATTGGAAAAGCCTGGAAAATCTAATTTCAGGTCCCTCATATCTCTGAGGGCATATATATTTAAATAACTGGATTTAGCCCAAAGTTATTTATTGGGAACATGAATGGTCATTCCTTTTGTAGCCCAAGATTTATCTTATTTATATTGGTGCCATTATATTTCCTGTACGAGCCATTTTCCAGGGGTTTTAATCTTGACAATAAATATGTTGAAAAATGTGGTTTATCGGACTAGTCTATACGGGTATGTCTACACTACCACCCTAGTTCGAACTAGAGAGGTTAATGTAGGCAACTGGAGTTGCAAATGAAGCCCGGAATTTGAATTTCCCGGGCTTCATTTGCATATTGCCGGGCGCTGCCATTTTTAAATGTCTGCTAGTTCGGACTCCATGCCCGCGGCTACATGCGGCACGAACTAGGTAGTTCGGATTAGGCTTCCTATTCCGAACTACTGGTACACCATGGAAAGAGCACTGCTTGCTTCTAAAAATGTTGATTTAGAAAGCAAATTCTATGAGAGCATGTTAATTCTTGCTTGCATAGATTGAAATATGAATTATGGCAATTTCCTTAAGCAATTTCACCAAGATGAGTTTTCTCTATTACTAGTTGTATTAAGTACTCTAAATGCTGACCCCAAACAAAAGAAAATAAACACAAAAATGAGTGTTCAGTTATGTATTTGACTTAAAACCACAAGCAAAAAAAGAATGTTCTAGTTAAAGTACCTATTGTCCTTGTTGGGTAATATTATAAACATATGGGCCTTGCAACATATATTATGATCTAGGTAACAGCACATACTGTTTTCAGATCATTTTAATGGTCAGCCTCACTGGATGCATAACAGACCTAATGCAACATGATGCCGATTACCTTCAAATCTTACTGGACCAGTTCTGCAACTAGTATAAATCAGCATTGGTCCCCTGGAGTCAGTGGAGGTGTTCTGATTTACAATAGTTGAGGAGCTGGTTTCTAATAACATCAGTGAAATTAGAGGGAGCTCAGATCTTTGCTGGTTTGGATTTAGTAGGCAGAGAACAAGCTTAGCTTGGAGTGCCCATGCTTTTGGAAATACAAAGCATTCTCATTACAGGTGAGTTTCTGTCTATTTTTAAGGTCCCTCATTTAATACATCCATTATTTTCTATTACCATATACAAAGCTGAGAGTATTTTTCCACCTACTGATATTGTCATGTTCCAGTTGGCAGACATTTCCTCCCACCGTTTCTTGACTTTTTGTATTTGGAATGTAAGCTGTCTGGGACATGGATTATCTTTCACGGATTATTTTATGGAGGCTGTCCCAATGGGACATAGGTCTTGGTGCTGGGCCTCTAGGCAGTACTGTTATTCAAATAATAGGAATAACACTTTCCCTAGTTTTAAAGGTGTTGAATATAACATTACTTTATCTGCTAATCAACAATGTCAACTGTGTAAATATCTTCAGATGCTAAAACGTGGGTCAAATCTTAATTGCCTTACTTTTGTCTAATCTCACAGAAGTCAGTGGCTCAGGTACACTTATAATCATTTCTCCAGGATGAAGGATTAGTGCATCAACCCAGAGTACTGACCATACTTTCACTATCTTTTTCTTCTTGGGAAGCTTCAGGGGGTAGCCGAGTTAGTCTGTACAGGATAAACTTAAAACAACAAATGGTCTGGTAGCACTTTATAGACTAAAAAACATGTAGATGGTATCATGAGCTTTCATGGGCTGTGCTGAGAGGGGACATGATAGGGGCTTTCAAGAGCTCATGATACCATCTACATGTTTTGTTACTCGTAAGTGCTACCAGACAATTTGTTGTTTTTAAAGTTTTTCTTTTTTGTTGCTGGATCATGTTTTATGGTATCTGTTTTAAAAAATGAACAACAAATCATACAATCATAGAACACTAGAATTGGAGGGGACCTCGAGAGGTCATCGAGTTCAGTCCCCTGCCTTCATGGCAGGACCCAGTACCATCTAGACCAGTGGTCCCCAACCATTTGGGGTTGCCAGGCGCCAGGGGGCATGGCCGTTCGCCCGCCGGGCGCCCGGGGGGCGGGTCCCCCCCCGAGCGGGGCCCCCCCCATAGCCGCATTCCCGGGGCCGGCGCTGGTGCTCTCTTCCTCCTCTCCCCCAAGCGCCGCGCGCCCGGGGCTGGCGCTCTCTCCCCCCCCTCCCCCATGCGCCACGGGGGGTCAATCCGCGGCGCCCCCGGGGCCGGCGCTCACTGTGCGCCACGCGCCCGGGGCCAGCTCCGGCACCGCGCATGCGCCACGTGCCCAGGGCCAGGCCAGCCCTGAGCACTTGGCGGGTGCAGACAAATGCCCCCGCGGGCTCCATGGCGCCCACGGGCACCGTGTTGGGGACCATGGATCTAGACCATCTCTGATAGATGTCTATCTAACCTGTTCTTAAATATCTCCAGAGATGGAGATTCCACAACCTCCATAGGCAACCCATTCCAATGTTTAACCACCCTGATAGTTAGGGTATATCTACACTACCACCCTAGTTCGAACTAGGGTGGTTAATATAGTCAATCGAAGTTGCAAATGAGGTGGAACGAGGTGTAATGGTCTAATTCAAACTACCTACTCCGTGCCGCGTGTAGCCGCGGGCACGGAGTCCGAACTACCGGGGATTTAAAAATGGCGGCGCCCGGCAAGATGCAAATGAAGCCCGGGATATTTAAATTCCGGGCTTCATTTGCAACTTCGATTGACTACATTAGGGTGTAGTGTAGACATACACTTAGGAAGTTTTTCCTGGAGTCCAACCTAAACCTCCTTTGCTGCAATTTAAGCCCATTGCTTCTTGTTCTATCATCAGAAGCTAAGGAGAACAATTTTTCTCCTTCCTCGTGACACCCTTTTAGATACCTGAAAACGGCTATCATGTCCCTTCTCAGTCTTCTACTTTCCAAACTAAACAAGCCCAATTCTTTCAGTCTTTCTTTATAGGTCATGTTCTCTAGACCTTTAATCATTCTTGTTGCCCTTCTCTGGATCTTCTCCAATTTCTTCACATCTTTCTTGAAATGTGGTGCCCAGATCTGGACACAATACTCGAACTGAGGCCTAATCAGCGCAAAGTAGAGTGGAATAATGACTTCCCGTGTCTTGCTCACAATACACCTGTTAATACATCCCAAAATCATGTTTGCTTTTTTTGCAACAGCATCATACTGTTGACTCATATTTAGCTTATGGTCCACTATGACCCCTAGATGCCTTTCTGCAGTTCTCCTACCTAGACAGTCGCTTCCCATTCTGTATGTGTGAGACTGATTGTTCCTTTCTAAATGGAGCACTTTGCATGTGTCCTTATTAAACTTCATCCTATTTAGCTCAGACCATTTTTCCAGTTTGTCCAGATCATTTTGAATTATGACCCTATCCTCCAAAGCAGTTGCAACCCTTCTCAGCTTTGTATCATCTGCAAATTTAATAAGCGTACTCACTATGCCAATATCTAAATCATTGATAAAGATATTGAAACGAACTGGTTCCAAAACAGTCCCCTGAGAAACCGCACTTGTTATGCCTTTCCAGCAGGATTGTGAACCATTAATATCTACCTCAAAAAAGGAGGTATAAAGATCTTGCACAAAAAGGGTTTTTTGCACAAAAAGGAAACGTTCACACTGCTTGTTTTTGTGCAAAAACCCCTTGTGCAAAAAAGGATTGGAAGAGATTATGCAGATGAAGCTCAAGAAAATGCTAATCCATGGTTCATTTGCATTGCCTCTTCCAGGAAAACATGTAGTGTAGACGTAACCTGAGCTTACCGAAGTCTGTCTTCCTGAAATCCATTGTCTCTATTTTGCTGGTCTCCCTTCTACCATTCCTTAGAATATGATTTCATGATCACTTTCACCCAAGCTGCCTTTTACTTTCAAATTCTCAACCAGCTCCTCCCTATTTGTTAAAATCAAATCTAGAACAGCTTCCCCCAGTAGCTTTTTCAGCCTTCTGAAATAAAAAGTTATCTTCAATGCTGTCCAAGAACTTATTGGATAGTCTATGCCCTGCTGTGTTAGTTTCCCAACATGTCTGTATGGTTGAAGTCCCCCATCACCTCCAAATCCTGCACTCTGTGTGATTTTGTTACAAAAAACCTCATCCACCTCTTCCACCTGGGTAGGTGGCCTGCAGTAGACCCCCCAGCATGACATCACCCTTGGTTTTTTTTTACCCCTTTTAGCCTAACCCAAAGACTCTCAACACATCTGTCTCCTATGTCCAACTCTACCTCAGTCCAAGTGTGTACATTTTTAATAGATAAGGCAATACTTCCTCCCCTTTTTCCCCACTTATCCTTCCTGAATAAGCTGTACCCTTCTATACCAATATTCCAATTGTGTGTATTATCCCACCAAGTCTCTGTGATACCTACAATTTCATAGTTGTATTTATTTATTAGCACTTAAAGTTCTTCCTGCTTATTACTCATACTTCTTGCATTTGTATATATGCATCTAAGATACTGATTTGATCTTACCTCCCAGTTCTGCCTTGACCCTCCTTTTTCTCTGCTATTATAAGTGTAGCGCCCCCTCTCCACCTGGTTACCTTTTTTTAAAGCCAATCTCCTTTCAGGTTTGGATGGATAGGTCTGGGTTCTTCTGGATCCTGCCACCCACTCAATTATAATCTTTCTGATTGATGTACTTGGCGGTGCCTCCACCCCCCTCACTCCTTCCTGGCAGGGTCACCAGGGCAGCCTGGGAGGAAAATTCTAGCCCAGGGCAATCCCCACATATTTGCCAGATAGTTGGAGACTCCCAGAAAATAGCACAAACACATACACTATAATAAACACAATTATATTAAACAAGAGACAATTATAACAGAACAGTAAACACTATTTTTAGGGTCACCGGTATCCAGCAACTGTAAGATCAGTGTCCCGTTGGTACGCATACTTTGATGGGGCCCTTGATGACTGTTGACCACAAAATACTTCTCTGCAGTGGGTTAGCAGTGGGGCTGACTAGGTCCAGTACAGCCCAAAGGACTCACACATGGGAGAAGACAGCAAATCCCTCCCCAGGTTTAATATGCAGCAGGTAATAAAATCCCCAAACAAATTCCCTGACTTACTAACTAAAAATTGGTGAACTCACACACTGCATGAACGAGCCTCAGGTTGAGAGATGACTCAGTCACTGCAGAGGGGCTGCTCTCTTCTGGCAGGGATCCTCTTCAGGCAGGAACCAGGCTGCTTCGGTCCCAGAATTTCCCCTCACCGCGAAGGGGTGCAGGGCTCAAGATGCAGACCACACAACTGCACCAAAATTCAAACTATAGCCTCCCAGCCCAGCATTCAGACCCACCCAGCAGGCAGCAGCCCTCAACTTGCTGCTAGAGTGCAGCTGACCCTGCGGTGACTCTCTCACCCAGGGAGCTGGAGCCAGCTCAGCCTGGCTGGGGAAGCCTCCCAGCAAACTCCACAACTGGGAATCAACAGTGGAGACATAAACCCAGCGGAGGGATCCTGCCTTCAGGTCCCTGGAGGCCAGTTCTCAGGGGGAACCCTGCATGCAGGCCTGGGGCTCACTAGCTCCCACACAGCCAGCCCTCCCCTTTTCCTGGCTGGCTCCAGACTCCCCTCCACAATGGCCTCTCCTTCCCCCTGGGAGGGGCAGCTCATTCCCTATGAGTTGCTGGGCAGACTCTGGCCCTGGTAGGGAGGGGGAGCCAAGGCAAACTCAGAGCCTCTCCCTGAGCTGCCAGCAGACAAGGCCCCAGGAATCCAAGTAATCTCCTTGGGGGTTACATAGGCCACACTCCCTCCATTTCCGACCTGTCTCCATGTTCTTCACTTACCTGTGAATTAATCAAGATACTGTATTGTTTTAATGATATGGGTCAGCAGTTGTGAAGAAAGACAACCTGCATGGTAATAAAGAGAATTAAAGTATTCCAAAGCTAATATACCTCTGAGCAACCCCTTTAAAAGTACCATTTCTGAAAGCAAGCCCAATTTCACATTCTCTCTTTGCTGTGCTGTGAACACAGAAGCAGGAGTTCAAGGCAGGTGTGTAAGATTCCAGGCCCTGGGCCAGTGAAATCTTCAGGGAATGGGTTATGAAACAGTCAAATGCATCACTGCTGTGGCTGGCCTATACATTTAAAAACATACCAGTGGGAATCAGAATACAAGACAGTAACAAACAAGAGGGAAACATGGAGCTAAATCTGCCTTGTTTTCCAATTACAATGAAAGTACAATACAGCACCTAAGACTTCCTCAATCCACGTCTGTAGAAGAATATGGAGCCATTTTGAAATTGCCTGCATGACACTGGGGTAAATCATTTACCGTAGAAAGATATAGGCTTGCTCAGGAAGGACAGACAGGGAAAAAAGGGAGGAGGGGTTGCCTTGTATATTAAAAATGTACACACTTGGACTGAAGTGGAGATGAACGTAGGAGATAGCTGTGTAGAGAGTCTCTGGGTTAAGCTAAAAGGGGTAAAAAACGAGGGTGATATCATGCTAGGAGTCTACTACAGGCCACCTAGCCAGGTGGAAGAGGTGGATGAGGCCTTTTTTAAACAATTAACAAAACTATCCAAAGCCCAAGATTTGGTGGTGATGGGGGACTTCAACTATCCAGACATATGTTGGGAAACTAACACAGCGAGGCACAGGCTATCCAATAAGTTTCTGGACTGCATTGGAGACAACTTTCTGTTTCAGAAGGTTGAAAAAGCTACCAGAGGAGAAGCTGTTCTGGATTTGGTTTTAACAAATAGGGAGGAACTAGTTGAGAACTTGAAAGTGGAAGACAGTATAGGGGACAGTGATCACGAAATAATAGAGTTCATGATCTTAAGGAAAGGTAGAAGGGAGACCACCACAATTGAGGTTATGGATTTCAGGAAGGCAGATTTTGATAAGCTCAGAGAACTTGTAGGTAAGGTCCCATGGGAAGCAAGACTGAAGGGAAAAACAACTGAGGAGAGTTGGAAGTATTTCAAAGGGACGTTGTTAAGGGCCCAAAAGCAAACAATTCCGCTGTGTAGGAAAGATAGAAAATATGGCAAAAGACCAGCTTGGCTTAACAAGGAGATCTTGCATGATCTCAAAATAAAAAAGGAGTCATATAAAAAATGGAAACTAGGACAACTAACAAAGGATGAATATAGGCAAGCAACACGGGAATGCAGGGGCAAGATTAGAAAGGCAAAGGCACAAAATGAGATCAAACTAGCTACAGGCATAAAGGGAAACAAGAAGACCTTTTATAAATACATTAAAAGCAAGAGGAAGACCAAGGACAGGGTAGGCCCACTGCTTAGCGAGGAGGGAGAAGCAGTAACAGGGAACTTGGAAATGGCGGAGATGCTCAATGACTTCTTTGTTTCGGTCTTCACCGAGAAGTCTGGAGGTGTGCCTAACGTAGTGAATACAAGCAGAGAGAGGGTAAGTTTAGAAGATAGGATACACAAAGAACAAGTTAAAAATCACTTAGGAAAGTTAGATGTCAGCAAGTCACCAGGTCCTGATGAAATGCATCCCAGGATACTCAAGGAGCTGATAGAGGAGGTATCTGAGCCTTTAGCTATGATCTTTGAAAAATCATGGCAGACAGGGGAGATTCCAGAAGACTGGAAAAGGGCAAATATTGTGCCCATCTATAAAAAGGGGAATAAGAACAACCCAGGAAATTATAGACCGGTCAGTTTAACGTCTGTCCCAGGGAAGATAATGGAGCAGGTAATTAAGGAAATCGTATGCAAACACTTGGAAAGTAATAAAGTGATAGGGAATAGCCAGCATGGGTTTGTGAAGAACAAGTCATGCCAAACTAATCTGATAGCTTTCTTTGAAAAGATAACGAGCCTTGTGGATAAGGGAGAAGCGGTGGATGTCATATACCTAGACTTTAGTAAGGCATTTGATACGGTCTCGCATGATATTCTTATTGATAAACTAGGCAAATATAACTTATATAGGGCCACGATAAGGTGGGTGCATAATTGGCTGGATAACCGTAGTCAGAGAGTTGTTGTTAACGGTTCTAAATCCTGCTGGAAAGGGATAACAAGTGGAGTTCCTCAAGGGTCTGTTTTGGGACCCGTACTATTCAATATCTTCATCAATGATGTAGATATTGGGATAGAGAGTACTCTTATTAAGTTTGCAGATGATACCAAACTGGGTGGGGTTGCAACTTCTTTGGAGGATAGGGACATAATTCAAAATGACCTTAGCAAGTTAGAGAAATGGTCAGAGGTAAACAGGATGAGGTTTAATAAGGAGAAATGCAGAGTGCTCCACTTAGGAAGGAACAATCAGTTCCATACATACAAGATGGGAAGCTACAGTCTAGGAAGGAGCATGGCGGAAAGGGATCTAGGGGTCATAGTGGACCACAAGTTGAATATGAGTCAACAGTGTGATGCTGTTGCAAAAAAAGCAAATATGATTCTAGGTTGTATCAACAGGTGTGTTGTAAGCAAAACTCGTGAAGTCATTCTGCCGCTCTATTCTGCACTAGTTAGGCCTCAGCTGGAGTACTGTGTCCAGTTCTGGGCGCCACATTTCAAGAAAGATGTGGAGAAATTGGAAAGGGTACAGAGAAGAGCGACAAGAATGATTAAAGGTTTAGAGAACATGACCTATGAAGCCAGGCTTCATGAACTGGGCTTGTTTAGTTTGGAAAAAAGAAGATTAAGGGGGGACATGATAGCGGTTTTCAAATATCTAAAAGGGTGTCACAAGGAGGAAGGCGAAAATTTGTTCCTCTTGGTTTCTGAGGACAGGACAAGGAGTAATGGGCTTAAAGTGCAGCAGGGGAGGTTTAGATTGGACATTAGGAAAAAATTCCTAACTGTCAGGGTGGTCAAATATTGGAATAAATTGCCAAGGGAGGTGGTGGAATCTCCCTCTCTGGAGATATTTAAGAACAGGTTAGATAGACATCTGTCAGGGATGGTGTAGACGGAGCTTGATCCTGCCTTGAGGGCGGGGGGCTGGACTCGATGACCTCTCGAGGTCCCTTCCAGTCCTATTATTCTATGATTCTATGATTCTATGATTCTATGATAGGTAATGCTGATCAAAACACAAAATAACATAAATGGAATATAATTAAATTAACATATACACATAGCTGTAGAAAATTATGTGCCTCTGTCCAAGCTGCGCAAATAACTTGTAATGAAAAGTGTATTTGAGAATGTCGGGGGCTTTTCATAATAAATTCTCTGCCAACTAATTATGGCTTTTCTGAGTTTCATGTGCCAGTTAAAATTGTTCACAGAATGGTTTCCAGGAACACCATGGATCTGTACTTTTATTTTAAACCATTTTTGTAATTGTTTATTATGTACTCTTGAGGGGTGAAATTCTAGTGGTGCTAAAATCAGTAGCAATGGGGTTCACTGGCTCATTTTAGCCTCCCACACAGTAAATTCCATGTAAGTACTATAAATTCCCGTGGCCAAAAAGTGCCCCATTGATGTGATACATGAACATGTGCTTAAATGATTCTGGGGTGGGCTTCTCAAAAATAATGTAGGAGCAAATGCCACATTGAAAGTCAGTAGAACTGATGTTGCTAAATCACTTAGGTATTTTTGAAATCTCACCTGTGCTTTTTAGGATTATATTCCCAGTGTGAATGTTTGTGAATAG
Source organism: Pelodiscus sinensis (assembly GCF_049634645.1). Classification (NCBI taxonomy): domain Eukaryota; kingdom Metazoa; phylum Chordata; order Testudines; family Trionychidae; genus Pelodiscus; species Pelodiscus sinensis. Next base: position 11,964,009 of record NC_134716.1, read on the forward strand.
ATGTGGCCATAAAAACACAATTTTGAGGCTTATTGTTGATTAACATTTGAAATTTCTACAACAGGTTTCATCAACTTTTCACTAAAATAAATAAACTCAACTAAGGTAAAAATACTAAGTGAAATATCTGTACAGTCTTTATTAAATGTTTCATTCTGTTCAGCAAAATTTTGACACTAAATTTTGAAAGGTTTTGCCCAACTCTAGTCATGAGCATGCACCCAAAATTTGATTCCCTTGAATATTTAATAACATTCTTTCACACTATGACGTTTCAGCTAGCCTCTACATAGGTTCACTAGAAAATATGCAGAAAGCATCAAAGACAACGCAACAGAAATGAAGGTGCACACACAGCTGAAAGGTGTTTGCTTTAATAGTCAAATGAGCATTTTTTAGAGATTATCTGCAAAATTCACTCACCTGCTGTCTCACTCTTAGCACACCTACAAAGATGTGGTGCGGACATCCACAATGCATTAACTCGTACTTTTCAGCTCTCCTGCATTCTACTTAGAATCATAAGTTTGGAAGAGACCTCAGGAGGTCATCAACTCTAACCCCATACTAAAAGCAGGACCAACCCCAACTAAATCATCCCAGCCAGGGTTTTGTCAAGCCAGGACTTAAAAACCTCTAGGGATGGAGATTCCATGACCTCCCTAGGTAACCCATTCCAGCACTTCACCATCCTCCTAGTGAAATAATTTTTCCTAATATCCAACCTAGACCCCCCTGTCCCTGTAACTTGAGACCATTATTCCTCGTTCTGTTATCTTATCCAGTATGAGACCCTTGCTCCTACTCCAGGCAAAAAGACCAGAGCAATGTAAAAGGTTCTTAAGAGCCCTGTAGATGAAGGGAGGGGACTCTCCTAATGTAGACAGTTCAGAAGAGAGTCTTAAGCCTGCCTCCTGAGGACCTCTCTCACAAGCCCTTTGAGATAAGGTTTGGAGGGTACATGACAGGTTCAGGGTCCTAACATATAATGTGGCAAAGATTCCATTCATCATAGCAACCCATAGGGCAGCTATATGTGGCTGCCATACCTCAGGCTTCCAGAACTCTCTATGGGTATGTCTACACTACAAAGTTAATTCGAACTAACAGACGTTAGTTCGAATTGACTTTGATAGGCGCTACACATACAAACCGCTAGTTTGAACTTAATTCGAACTAGCGGAGCGCTTAATTCGAACTAGGTAAACCTCATTCTACGAGGACTAACGCCTAGTTCGAATTAAGCAGTTCGAATTAAGGGCTGTGTGGCCACTTAATTCGAACTAGTGGGAGGCTAGCCCTCCCCAGCTTTCCCTGGTGGCCACTCTGGGCACCACCAGGGAAACTCGTCTACCCCCCTCCCGGCCATGGAGCCCTTAAAGGGACACGGTCTGGCTACGGTGCCCGTGCCAGGTGCAAGCCTGCCAGCACCCAGCCAGCAGACCCTGCACCTGGCACGGCACGAACCAGCCACCCGCTGCCACCCAGCCCTCCGCCTCTTCCCGGGACCAGGCTGGCGGCTCCCGGGAGCCTGCCCGGGTCCACAAGAGGCGGGCGCCCACCTGGTCTGGTGCGGACATCGTGGACCTCATCCATGACGTCCACACTAGGCACAGGAAAGTGGCCATCTAGGGCAGGATAGCTGCCAGCCTGGCCACCCAGGAGCAGGTTTGCATGAAAATCAGGGTGGTCCAGGGAGACCCCCGACCCTGAGCCCTGAGCTTATAATGGCCGTACTGGGTCAGGCCAAAGGTCCATCTAGCCCAGTAGCCTGTCTGCCGACAGTGGCCAACACTAGGGACCCTGGAGGGGATGGACCGAAACAATGACCAAGCAATTTGTCTCGTGCCATCCATCTCCAGCCTTCCACAAACAGAGGCCAGGGACACCATTTCTACACCCTGGCTAATAGCACTCCATGGACCCAACCTCCGTGACTCTATCTAACTTCTCTTTAAACTCTGTTCTAGTTCTAGCCTTCACAGCCTCCTGCAGCAAGGAGTTCCACAGGTTGACTCTTTGCTTTGTGAAGAACAACTTTCTGTTATTAGTTTGAAGCCTGCTACCCATTCATTTCATTTGGTGTCCTCTAGTCCTTCTATTATGGGAACTAATGAAGAACTTTTCTTTATGCACCCTCTCCACACCACTCATGCTTTTACAGACCTCTGTCATATCCCCCCTCATTCTCCTCTTTTCTAAACTGAGAAGTCCCAGTCTCTTTAGACTCTCTTCATAAAGGACCTGTTCCAAACCCCTGATCATTTTAGTTGCCCTCCCCTCTTCCACCCTCTCTCTTCCCCTCTCCCACCTCCTTTTCCCAGTCTCCCCGAGTTTTGTTCAATAAAGAGAGTTTCTATTTTTGAACACACGTGTCCTTTATTTTGTACATCAGGAAGGGGGGCTAGGGAGGGGTAAGTGGAAGGAGGTGAGGGAGGAATGGGGTACGAGCCCCCGATGGGGAAGGACTGGGGTGGCTTTGCGGGCTCCTCGGGGTGGAAGCTCTCCTGCAGCCCCCCGATTGACCCCCCCCCCGCGGATGGCAGCCTGCGGTAAGTGCAGCCGGGCTGATGACCGAGTGCTGTGATGTGCCGAGTGTGGGCGCTCAGGGCACTCCAAGCCAGGACTGCTTTGCAGGCAGGGAACCCCTGAGAACTGTCTGTCCGGGATGGGGGTCGGGTCCCTTTAAGCACAGCCCTCGGCTAGCCTGAGACAGCAGCTCCACGCTCTAAGTCCTAATCTGATGCCCTGCCGGCACTGCTTCCGGCCATCCTTAACCTCGGTTCAGGGTCCACTCAATGTGGAAATGCTAGTTCGAATTAGCATTTTGCTAATTCGAACTAGTTTTTAGGTCTAGATGCACTAATTCGAATTAGCTTAGTTCGAATTAACTAATTCGAATTAAGTTAGTTCGAATTAGTGCTGTAGTGTAGACATACCCTATATTATGCCAACGATCTCTGCAGTCCTCAGAGCAGCCCAGGATCAGAGGAGTAGCAAGTGTGTTATGGGCCTGGGGGCAAAAGCAAAATTTGTGCCGTTCCTTTCTTCCCCCTTTCTCCCCCCACCCAGCAGCACGGCAGGGCCCTGAACCTTGCACATGGTTGAGCCGGACCCTGGGGTGAGGCGGGGGGGGAGGGGGGAGCTTGTACCACATCTTCCCCCACCCCCTTCAGTTTTGAGCCAGGCCCCCACAGGGCACTAATCCGCCGGTGGAGATGGAGGAAAGTTGGGCTGGGGGTTGTAGCCTGATCGAAGATTATGTTTAAATACTAATTACCCACCTTTAGGGTTGACAGGTTCTCTGTCCCAGAATCAGTCCCAGTATTTAATTATACTATGATTGGGAACCCTGATGTGCAACACTCACAATATGGAGACTCTTGTATATTTACAATATTTACAATTAATTAATATGGTTAGCACAGTCACAAACACCTCAATTTCATAAGACAGGGAATGTACATTCGTATTTCCTTACCATATACTTACATCATTCCTTCTAGAACAATCTTCGGTGTTAGCCCATCATCTTTCTCATTACCTTCAGTTTCCCCATGGTCACCAGGGGCCATCATTCTGGCCCTTCCAAATTCTACATCCTCCCTATCGCCCCTCGGCTGGGGTCCCACTTATATGCCAAGTGACGCTGATGATAACATGTTTTATGCATATTCTATGGGGGTTATTTCTAATGCTGAAGTGTTCTTTTCCTATTGGTCAATATATCATTGCTCTTAACTTATTATCATATGCATTAGTTCGTTGCCATGGGTCTTTGTGGTTATCTATCGCAACCTGTGTCCTAATTGCTTAACTCACCTGAACCAATTATTTGGGACTTATATTTAATAATACATCTGCTGAGTCTGAGGTTATTGTTCCCGCCATCCTGTGTGGGTGAGAAGTCCAGACCTAAGTTCCCCTTTTTCAGGCCCGGGAAACCATAAAAAAGTTATGACCAGTATCTGGGTGAGATTGTGTCCCAACCATGGAAGTCTGTAAACCTCAGCTCCTGCTGATCTTGCAAACGGCCTGTTGAAGCATGGACAAAAGATAAAATACAACCCCATATTACTTGACCTGGACTGTGAGCTTATGTATGTTCTCTCATTCAAGTGCAAGCCTGTCCTTTAATTGATTGTAATGCAGACATGGCACTATTGGAAAGTGCATTCAGAGGCTGTACCATCTTGTTATACTCTAGAGCAGGAGCCACTGCGCTGCAGGGGAACCCGACTCACCAGGCATCCTAGGACTGGGCTGTACTGTTCTCAGGTGGGTTAATAGCAAAGCCCTCCCCCAAGGAGTTGAGTGCTGCTGTGTTAGTATTAGCGGCCTTCACAAATTTGGACAGACATAAGGCCTAGTGTATTACACCTGAACCCAGACATCGGTCAAGCTAACACAAAGGGCCTATGGGAATGCTGAGGGCAGCTTTTAGATTATTTTAACTATTATCAAATTAATCTAAATTAACACTAACATATTATTAGCATGATAGGAAAGTAACTTGATAGGCTACAGGGTGGATAGGTGGGGAGGAGATTCCAGCTGGCGGCGGTGGGCGGAGGAGGAGCAGGCGAGCTGAGGGATGACAGGAGGAGCAGAGGGGGACTAAATTGGCACCCTCCTAGTGTGGTGCCCGGGGGAAAATGCTCCCCTCCGCCTCTTATCACCACTATGGCACCATATTTTCTTAAGCCAGAAGTGTTACACCTTTTAGAGTAAATAGGGGTACGTCTACACTACAACGTTAATTCGAACTAACTTAGTTCGAATTAGTTAATTCGAACTAAGCTAATTCGAACTAACGGATCTAGACTAAAAAACTAGTTTGAATTAGCGTTTTGCTAATTCGAACTAGCATGTCCACACAGAGTGGACCCTGAACCGGGGTTAAGGATGGCCGGAAGCAGTGCCGGCAGGGCATCAAAGGAGAACTTAGAGCATGGAAATGCTGTCTCAGGCTAGCCGAGGGCTGCGCTTAAAGGGTCCCGACCCCCACTCCGGACAGACAGTTCTCAGGGGTGCCCCGCTTGCAAAGCAGTCCTGGCTTGGAGTGCCTGGACTACCCACACTGGGCACATCACAGCACTCGGCCATCAGACCGGCTGCTCTTGCCGCAGGCTGCCATCTGGAGAGAGGGGACAATTGGGGGGCTGCAGGAGAGGTCTCACCCTCAGAAGCCCGCAGAGCCAGCCCAGTCCTCCCCATCGGGGGCTCGTACCCCATTCCTCCCTCACCTCCTTCCACTTACCCTTCCCTAGCCCCCCTTCCTGATGTACAAAATAAAGGACAATTGTGTTCAAAAATAGAATCTCTCTTTATTGAAGAAAACTGGGGGAGACTGGGAATAGGAGGTGGGAGAGGGGAAGAGAGAGGCTGGAAGAGGGGAGGGCAACTACAATGATCAGGGGTTGGGAACAGGTCCCATATGAAGAGAGGCTAAAGAGACTGGGACTTCTCAGCTTAGAAAAGAGGAGACGGAAGGGGGACAGGATAGAGGTCTCTAAAAGCAGGAGTTGGGTGGAGAGGGTGCATACAGAAAAGTTCTTCATTAGTTCCCATAAACAGAGTTTAAAGAGAAGTGAGATCAAGTCATGGAGGTTGGGTCCATAGAGTGGTATTAGCCAGAGGGTAGGAGTGGTGTCCCTGCCCAAGGTTTATGGAAGGCTGGAGAGGGATGCCACGAGACAAATGGCTTGGTCACTGTCTTCGGTCCATCACCTCCAGGGTCCCTAGGGTTGGCCGCTGTCGGCAGACAGGCTACTGGGCTAGATGGACCTTTGGTCTGACCCAGGACGGCCATTGTAAGCTCAGGGCTCAGGGTCGGGGGTCTCAGTGGACCCCCTTGATTTTCATGCACACCTGCTCGTGGGTGGCCAGGCTGGCAGCTCTCCTGCCCTAGCCGGCCACCTTCCTGTGCCTAGTGCGGAGGTCGTGGACGAGGTCCACGATGTCCTCATGAGCCCACGTGGGTGCCCGCCTCTTGCGGTCCCGGGCAAGCTCCCAGGAGCCGCCAGCCTGGTCTCGGGAAGAGGGGGAGGGCTGGGGGGCATTGGGTGGGTGGCTCGAGCCGTGCCAGGTTCAGGGTCTGCTAGCTGGGTGCTGGCAGGCTTGCACCTGGCACGGGTACCGTAGCCAGCCCGTGCCCCTTTAAGGGGTCCGGGGCCGGGAGGGGGACAGACGAGTTTCCCTGCTGTTGGCCAGAGTGGCCACCAGGGAAAGCTGGGGAGGGCTAGCCTCCCACTAGTTCGAATTAAGGGGCTACACAGCCCTTAATTCGAACTAGTAAGTTCGAACTAGGCTTAATTCTCATGGAATGAGGTTTACCTAGTTCGAACTAAGCGCTCCGTTAGTTCGAATTAATTTCGAACTAAGGGAACGCTAGTGTAGCGCCTAGGAAAGTTAGTTCGAACTAACGTCCGTTAGTTCGAACTAACTTTGTAGTGTAGACATACCCTAGATCTTTACCAATTTAGACCAGCTGAGATTCTAGCTCAGTAATTATAGTAGTGATTCATCCCCTGTTACCAGGGAGGGAGAGGGGTAAGGAAGATTACAGTTAGAGTACGTCTAGACTACATGCTTTTTTCGAAAGATGCTTCTTTTGAAAAAAGCCTCTTTCGAAAAAGAGCAACTAGATTGCACTAAGCGGATTGAAAAAGTGATATGCTTTTTTGAAAAAGAGCGTCCAGACTGCCTGGATGTTCTGTCAAAAAAAGGGCACCTGGAAGCACTTCTGCCAGGGCATGGGGGCAAGCCTTTACTTCTGGGTCCTGCAGCATGCTCTTTGCAGAGATGCGTGCTTAAAGGGACCCCCTGAACAGCCGTTCCTCTGCTCCTGCAGCTGGCTTGCCTACCTCCTAGAGAGACAGCAAAGCTTCTGCTGTGCTTGTTCTGAGTGCCCTGCTTTCTGGGACACCACAGCAGTTTGTTTCCTGGTTGGTTTTTGTGCTTTGAATAGTATTTTTTTGCCATGGAGCCGGAGCTGCCCCTGGGCAGGCGATGGCCCCACACTGTGATGCTTGAAGTTCTGCTGCATCTTCATGAGACCATCATGATGTTCGTGGCAGATCTGGGTTCAGAACCCAACTTTGAACCCCTCACTCGGGCTGCACCCCACTGCCCTTGCCACCTAACTCATTCCTGGAGAGGCAAGTTTGGAGGCTGGACACCAGTTCAGACTGGTGGAACCGTCTTGTTATGGAGCAGTGGGACGACGAGGCTTGGCTCCAAAATTTCTGTATGAGGATGTCCACATTCCAGGATCTGTGTGCCTGGCTTGCCTCTGTGCTACAATGCCAGGTGTGACGGGGCGCGCCGCCCCCGCACCCCACCCGGCGGCCCGCCCCGCACTCAGCCCGCGATCGCGCTGTCCCTCCTGGGCGCCACCCAGGGAGCGCGGCAGCACTGCGGGGCCTGCTCCCTTGCCGCGGCCCGGATAACGGGCAGCGCGGCGGAGGCGGGGCTACGCCCGGACAATGACGCACGGCGGGGGCGGAGCCTCGGCGACGTGGCGTCTGACGTCACCGGGCACAGACGCACGGCGGGGGCGGAGCCTGGTGACATGGCGCACTGCGTCACCCGGGCCGGACGCCGGCGGGGAATTCAAAAGGGGGAGGGAACGGAAGAACAAAAGGGAGGACGGAGGAGCAAGGAGGGGAAGGAGGGAGACGGAGAGCGAGCAGAGGAGGAAGGAGCGGAGAAGGAGGAGAGAGCGGAGGCGGAAGAGAGAGCGGAGGAGGAGGGGAGGACAGAGGAGGAAGGAGGCACAGGGCACTGAAGGAGAGGCACGCAGCACGAGGAGGAGGGAAGTGGAGGAGCACAAGTGGTGAGGGGGGAGCAAGCAGAGGCGGCGGGGAGCAGGACGGGCTCCCGCGTTACACGTGGTGGAGAATGTGGGTGATGAACTCTAGATAAAAGCACACAACCCCAAAACAACTCACCAAAAAAAAAAAAAAAAAAAACACTACGGGTGGAGGAGGTGATCACGCAGCTGGTCGTACCGAAGCTACATCACAGGCGGCTGTTGGACCTGGCCCACAGCAACCCCTGGGGCGGGCACCTGGGGTATGAGAAAACGGTGCAGCGCCTATTGCAGCGGTTCTATTGGCCTGGCATATACCGGGCGGCTAAAGACTTTTGCAAATCTTGCCCGGAATGCCAGAGGATGGGACCGGGGAGGGTGACCAAGGCCCCGCTCGTGGCAATGCCGGTGATAGATGTCCCATTCCAGAGGATCGCCATGGACCTGGTAGGACCCTTAGAGCGGACGAAGAACCGGTACCAGTATATCCTTGTGGTAGTGGACTATGCAACCCGCTACCCCGAGGCCGTACCACTTCGGAACGCAACCGCCCCCACGCTCGCGAACGAACTGATTAAGATCTTCTCACGAGTAGGCATACCAGGAGAAATCCTCACCGACCAAGGGACGAACTTCACCTCGGCGCTTATGAGGGAACTATGCCGCCTGCTGAGGGTAAAAACCTTGAGGACATCGGTCTACCACCCACAAACCGACGGGCTCGTGGAGCGATTCAATCGGACGCTCAAGGGGATGCTCCGGAAATTCATGGAAGAGGAGCCTAAAGAATGGGACCGAGCCCTGCCTGCACTCCTGTTTGCAGTAAGGGAAGTACCCCAAGCCTCCACGGGGTTCTCCCCGTTCGAGCTCCTGTATGGTAGGCAGCCCAGAGGGATCCTGGATATAGTGAGAGAGGCCTGGGAGGCGCAGGAGACCCGAGTACAAGGGACAGTGCAGTACGTCCTGAGGCTCAGGGAAAGGCTACGTCGGGTGGGTGAGTTCGCTAAGCGTAACCTGGAGGAGGCACAGGGGAAACAGGCCCGCTACTATAACCAGAACGCCCGGTTGCGCACCTTTCAGCCCGGGGATAGGGTTCTCCTACTGTTGCCCGAACAATCCTCAAAACTGTTAGCTAGTTGGCAGGGCCCCTTCGAGGTGATCAGGAGAGTCGGGGACGTGAACTATGAGATTAGGATGCCCGGGAAACGGAAGACAACCAACATTTATCGCGTCAACCTGCTTAAAGCGTGGCGGTCCCGGGAGGCCCTGGTGGGGTGGGTCTCGGAACCGAGGGAAGAAGAGGTGGCCGCCCGGCCTCACCTGGGCCCAGGCCTCACGCCAGGGCAGAGCAGGGGGCTACAAGAAACCTTGTGGAGGTTCTCCCAGGTCCTGACAGAGACACCAGGGCGGACCGACTTGGTCCAGCACCCCATCGTGACCGCACCCGGTCGCCCCGTGAGGGAGCCGGTCAGGCCGCTGCCCAGGAAGCTGTGGGGGACGGTACGTGATGAGGTGGACAAAATGCTGCGGTGGGAGGTGATTGAAGAATCCCGCAGCGCGTGGAGAAGTCCCATCGTACTGGTCCCTAAGAAGGATGGCACCACCCAGTTCTGCATCGATTTCAGGAAGGTCAACGCAGTGTCTGTGTTCGATGCCTACCCAATGCCGAGGATAGACGAGTTGTTGGAGCGGCTGGGGAATGCCCGATACTTGTCCACTATCGACCTATCGTAAGGGTACTGGCAAATCCCACTGACGGAGGAGGCCCGCGAGAAAACCGCATTCTCCACGCCGTTCGGCCTATACCAATTTAAACGGATGCCCTTCGGCCTCCATGGCGCCGCCGCCACGTTCCAGAGGCTAATGGACCAAGTGCTCCGGCCCCACGGGGCGTACGTGGCGGCCTATATCGACGATATAATCATCTTCAGCGCAACTTGGACCGAACACCTACAGCAAATAGAGGCGGTATTGTCCTCCCTTCAGGAAGCCGGGCTCACCGCTAACCCCGCGAAGTGTCAGTTTGGCCAGCGGGAGGTGTCGTACTTGGGGTACACGGTGGGGGGAGGGCAGATACGGCCCCAAATCGGGAAGATGGAGGCACTACGAAATTATCCTCCCCCCAGCACGAAGCGCCAGGTCCGGCAGTTTTTGGGGCTCGCCAGTTATTATAGGCGTTTTGTGCCCGACTTCGCGACCGTGGCGGCCCCGTTCACGGACCTAACCAGGAACGCGGCCCCTAAGAGGGTGCGGTGGGACCCCGAGTGCGCCCAGGCCTTTGAGACCCTAAAGCAGAGGCTAACTCAAGCCCCCGTGCTGGCACAGCCCGACTTTTCCCGCCCATTTATTTTACAGACGGACGCCTCCGAGCGCGGGCTCGGTGCGGTATTGTCCCAGGGAGAAGGAGAGGAAGAACATCCTATAGTATATGTGAGCCGCAAGCTGCTCCCGCGGGAGCAGCAGTATTCAACGATAGAGAAAGAGGCCTTGGCGGTTAAGTGGGCCGTTGACATGTTACAATATTATCTCCTAGGCAGTACGTTCACGGTGGTGACCGACCACGCACCCCTCCGGTGGCTCCAGGCTATGAAGGACGCCAACCCCCGCATCCAGAGGTGGTACCTGGCGCTGCAGCCCTACCGGTTTAAAGTGAGCCACCGGGCGGGGAAGGACCACGGGAATGCAGACTTCTTTTCCAGAATACCCGAGGAGACCCCGGAGACACGAGGGGAGGAAGGGGCGAACCTGGAGGGGGAGGTGTGTGACGGGGCGCGCCGCCCCCGCACCCCACCCGGCGGCCCGCCCCGCACTCAGCCCGCGATCGCGCTGTCCCTCCTGGGCGCCACCCAGGGAGCGCGGCAGCACTGCGGGGCCTGCTCCCTTGCCCGGATAACGGGCAGCGCGGCGGAGGCAGGGCTACGCCCGGACAATGACGCACGGCGGGGGCGGAGCCTCGGCGACGTGGCGTCTGACGTCACCGGGCACAGACGCACGGCGGGGGCGGAGCCTGGTGACGTGGCGCACTGCGTCACCCGGGCCGGACGCCGGCGGGGAATTTAAAAGGGGGAGGGAACGGAAGAACAAAAGGGAGGACGGAGGAGCAAGGAGGGGAAGGAGGGAGACGGAGAGCGAGCAGAGGAGGAAGGAGCGAAGAAGGAGGAGAGAGCGGAGGCGGAAGAGAGAGTGGAGGAGGAGGGGAGGACAGAGGAGGAAGGAGGCACAGGGCACTGAAGGAGAGGCACGCAGCACGAGGAGGGAAGTGGAGGAGCACAAGTGGTGAGGGGGGACGGTAAAAAGGGAGCAAGCAGAGGCAGCGGGGAGCAGGACGGGCTCCCGCGTTACACCAGGTCAACCACTTGTGGCTCACCATCCCCCTGGAGAAGTGGGTCGCTATTGCCCTGTGGAAGCTGACTACTCCAGACAGCTACCGCTCAGTGGGACACCAGTTTGGCATGGGGAAATATACTGTTGGAGCCGTCTTGATGGAGGTAAGTCATTCTCTGGGGACAGTCCATGGGGGAGAGGAGCGGATAAGAGGGATGGTCAGGACCGGAAAGAGGGAATGGGAGATGGGGTGGGAGTGGTAGAAGCCCTCCTGGTCTCACCCTACTGTGGTGGGGGGGCAGGTGTTGCTCTTGGGGTCTGGGAGGAGAGGGGTAGGGGAGCACCTCTCATCAGCTTAGGCAACTCCTCTAATTTCCTGTTATGTGTGTTTGTATTTGTCCCTTTCTGCAGGTGGTGACAGCCATCAATTCACAGCTGCTTCACAGGCCTATCCGCCTCGGAGACCTGGATACCATCGTGGCCAGATTTGTGGGGCTAGGATTTCCGAACTGCGGTGGAGCACTTGATGGGACTCATATCCCGATATGCACACTGCCCCATTGAGCAGCCCAGTATATTAATAGAAAGGGATACTTTTCCATGGTGCTGCAGGCCCTAGTCAACCACCAGGGACAATTCACAGGCATTCGTGTCGGGTGGTCGGGCCGGACACATGATGCCCACGTATTCTGGAACTCCTACCTGTACCGCATACTGCAGGCTGGGACATTCTTTTCAGAGTGTAACTTTGCAGTCAGGGATGTACAGATGACTATGTGCATCATGGCTGACATGGCGTACCCCCTTATGACCTGGCTCATAAAGCTGTTCACTGGACACCTTTATGCAAGCAGGGAACTGTTTAACTCCCACCTGAACCGGGCTTGCTTGCAGGTAGAATGCACCTTTGGGCATCTGAAGGGCAGGTTTAGATGCCTGCTCACTCGGCTGGACATGGGGGAACGCAACATCCCTGATGTGTTTGCTGCCTGTTGTGTGCTGCACAACCTGGTGGAAAGGAAAGGGGAGGCCTTCCTTCTAGGGTTGGGGACACAGGCTAATGTGGAGGGGAGGAAGTTTGAGCAGACCCGGACAGCTGCCATCTGCCAAGCCCACCAGCTGGGATTGCGAATTCGGGAGGCCTTGAGGGAGAGATTCTCTCAAGGAGCCCGATGACTTTCCCCAGGGCCTTCCAAATGTGGGTTTGCTCCATGCCCCCAGTGCCTTCCTCCCAAACCCATCCCTGCCCCACTTTGTACACATACACAGAGAAGAGAGACAGGTGTGGTTTACAAAATGCTTACAGTTTATTGCACTGTTGTATGTAACAAAAATAGTATAACACTTTTGTAAAGAAAAATAAACTGTTAACAAATTGGGATTGGTCCAGCCTATAGCAGGGGGCTGGACTTGATGACCTCCTGAGGTCTCTTCCAGCTCTATGGTTCTATGATTCTATGAAATTAAAGTGCTTCCCTTACTGACTCTCACTGGTAGGAAGGGGGATGTAAACCTGGAAGGGGGGAGGGAAGCTCAGGGCTGAGGGTGCCGCCTGGATGAAGAGCACCTCAGGTACGGGGGCCTGCTCGGAGAAAGCCATGCATGCAGGCTCGGACAGTAGGGGGCTGGTCAGGAAGTGGGGCTGCACCTGGTCTTGGATGGCAGGGGGCAAGGGGAGGTAGGAGATGGGGGGGCAGGCTGAGCAGGAGGAGCAGGAACAGGGACAGGACCTGGGAAGGCCATCACATCCCAGATAGCAGCGCAAATTGCAGTGTGCTGCTGGAAAAACTCGTCCAGCAAGCGACTACGCCACTCTGCCTCTGCCTGCATCCTCTGTGTAAATGTCTCCTACATCCCTTGCAGAACTGAGATGTGCTGGCGTGTCAGGTCCAGGTATGTGCTCCAGTGCTGATGGGTTCCCTGCAGCTGTCTGGGTGGTGGGGCAGGTGCAGCATGCCCCTCCTGGTCAGCTGGTCCGGCTGTGGAGGACAAGAGTGAAAAGTCGTCAGTCATGCATGCTCACACTTTCCCTGAGAGGGCCTGCCCTCCTGCTCTGCAGGCAGTGCCTGTCCTAGGGTCAGGGGATGCTCATGTGGTCTCAGCAAGGCGTGGTGTGGCCTGGCCAGCAGCCATGGCCTCCCTGGAGCCCAAAAGGTGTGCAGGCCACCATCTTGCGCTCCCACCCCACACACACACCATGGCCAAGCAGCACAGACAAGTCTCAGGCCACAGTTGGGATTCCCACAGGTTGCTGAGAGGCCTGAATCTGCGTGGCAATCCCAGAGTCCCCAACCCATGCCTCCACCTGGCATCATTGCCTGCAGGTGCCTCGCAGCCATGTGGGTGCAGGGATAGAACGGCCCTCCCAGCGGTCGGCCATGTATGGCTCCCTCCCCCCGCAGGATGTGATCAGCATGACACATCACAGCACTGCACCATCCACTTTGCTTCCACCTCCCCTGCCCTGGGTGTGTTGGACCCTCACAGCACTCACCTGATGTTCCCTCCCCAGTGTCTGAAGTTGTCTGGGAGGCCTCCTGCATCCGGGTGTCCGTCTCCTGGGTAAGGGTCACTGTGCTCCTGGTGTCCTCCTCCTCGTCTTGGAGCTGCTGGTCCTCTGGGGTGTCATCCTGGAGCTGCGGCCGCTGCTGCACAGGGGTCTCCATCCTGGACTCCACAACCTTCTCTGGAGACAGGGGTTCCCCTCCCTGCAGGATCCAGTCCAGGTCCTCATAATATGCACAATAGTGTGCTGCTTCCCCAGAGCAGGAGCTGCGCTCACGGGCCCTAACATACCCCTGCCACAGCTCCTTGACCTTTGCTCTGACTTGGTCTAGTGTGCAGGGGTGGTGGCCTTTCTTTGCAAGGCCATCAGCCATTCTGGCATAAATGTCCGCATTTCTCCTCCTGGACTGCAGGGCCAGCAGAGACTCCTCCTCAGACCAGCGCTCCAAGAGGGTTTTGATATCAGGCCCAGACCGTTTGGTGCCCCTGGCTTGGTGTCCCTGGAAGGGGTAGGGAAGTCTCGGGGGGCTTGTGCCTGGGACATGGCTCTGAGTGCGCCTACCAGTAAGAGCTGAGCAGTCAGGGTCCTGCTTGGAGCTGGCTTGCTGCCATAATGCTACTCCTAGGTGCCTGTGCCTTTAAAAGATGGCTACAGGCAGAAACAATAGAGGTGAAAGGTCTGGCAAGGAGTGTCCACCAGGGCTTCTTCCAGAAGGCCTTTATTTAAAAAAAAAAAAAAAAAAAAAAAAAAAAAAAACCTTCCCCGTGTCCACACATACCTTTTTTCTACAGATCTCTGTCGAAAATAGCGTTATTCCTCATAAAACAAGGTTTACAAAACCACCACATTTTTTTGATTTTCTGTCAACAGAACATGGTGGCAATCTAGTCACAAGTAGATTTTTCAAAAAAAGGCCACTTTTATTTTTCTTCAAAAAATCCATGTAGTCTAGACAAAAAGACTAGCAGATTGAAAACCTTAAAAACTCTCTTTAAAAGTGTAGCCTGCAGGTTACTTGTCTTAAATTGCATTTTAATATACTCATCTTTGAGTGCTTTTAAACTTTATTGTTCATAATAATACAAAAAGGGACCCTTTTATTCAAGGTAAAGATGGCACACTGCAAGAATTCAACTAACATCTGGGTAGTGCAATAGCTCCAGAGAAGGAAGAATTTCACAGTCAATCATTATCAAAGCCTATGTCAAAGTTGTCTGTGAGTCTTACCTTGCCCTCTTTAATCTTCTCTCAGAAAATGTGTTGCAGATTTTACATGCCAGCAAAGGTAGGTTTCATCTTGATATTCAATCTAAATTTAGCTGGGAATTAAAAGGGCAGCCCTTGCTCTTTCCTCTATAAAACCTTGTTTTCTCAGAATAAAGTCTTCCTTCCCCTTTCCTAATCTGTGGCCTATCACCCAAAAGAGACATCTTTTTACTTTCAAATTCCCTAATTTTCTTTTTCTTTGCTGCCTAAAAATCCCCCCCCCCCCCACACCTTATCTCATGTCAGTGAAAGAGGTTAACACAATCCTGATCCATATGGCATGGCAAGTTGGGATTTTGTCACACTATTCCATACAGGAGATCATCTTCAACATTTAAAAGTAAGAAGCTTAACAAATACAATAACAATGTGATGGGCCTTTCTTTGTTGGTATCTCATCCCTGTTATTCTTCCTTTTGCTTGGTTTTCCATTTTCCTGTTCCAAGGCCTGATCTACACACAGAGGGTATGTCTAGACTACATGCCTGTGCCGACAGGGGCATGTAAATTAGACTACCCGACATAATCAGTGAAGCGGGGATTTAAATATCCCCTGCTTCATTAAAATAAAAATGGCCACCGCTTTGTGCCGGCTCAGCTGATCGTCGGCACAGCATGGCAGTCAAGACGTGGATCGGTCGACAGGGAATGCCTTTGTCAACCGCTCCCTTATGCCTCATGAAATGAGGTTTACAGGAGTGGTCGACAAAGGCGTTCCCTGTCGACCGGTCCACGTCTTGACTGCCATGCTGTGCCGATGATCAGCTGAGCCAGCACAGCGCAGTGGCCATTTTTATTTTAATGAAGCGGGGGATATTTAAATCCCCCACTTCATTGACTATGTCGGGTAGTCTAATTTATAAGCCTCTGTCGGCAGAGGCATGTAGTCAAGACATACCCAGATTGTCTAAATGCTGTTGGTTAGGGAGGTGATTATTTTGTTACTGATGCAATTGTACCTGCACAGCTTCTAGTGTGGAGGCAGTGATGTTCATTCCCCTTCCCATATGTGAAAGGCCATAGTATTAGTACTGAGTCAACACTAGGGATGCTATACTGCTTTAAGTATGTCCCTATAATTAAAAGGGGCATTTTGTGGTGAAGAGAGGGCTACTTGTTTTCATAAAGTTAAGCATGCAGTTTGTACGATGCTTAATTTCTGATCTTTGCAAAATGATCAATAAGGGAATTCAGTTATGCCCTCACAGCATCTCATGTACTGAAATGGGATGTACTCATGTACTCTGCTGTGCATATGAGACTCCTTTGAAGTCAATAGCGGTGTTACGTTCTAGTATATATGTCTAGACTAGCAATGTCATTGTATTGTGGTGGTGAGAGGAGTTCCAAATTAAGCAAGTGGCTTAACTGTGAATATGAAAGGACACAAAAATAGTACAGAAATAATGTAAAATGTGTGTTCACTGAAACATGGATATAGCTAGAATATGTGATGGAAAGAATGATATTGGCACTTTTGTAAAATGACTTGCAAAGGGCAGTTTTGGATTCACTGCTTTATTATTGTGGTAATCACAAACGCAACAGATCCTTTATACAACACCATAACACCATTCTGTGTCTACCTACACATGCATGTGTGCAGTGTAAAATGAAAACAAACATGCTGCATAGAAAAGTCTAGCCAAAAGGCTCTGAAATGAACAAAAAATGTCAGTGAAATACATTTCCTAGTGCCAGGTGGGAAAAACAAGACAATACTTTAATTTGCTAGACAAAAGAAGAAAAAAGCCTGGCATATTGCCATGCAAGATAAGTTTAGGATTTCCACCATACCATTTATTTAATTACAAGCACCAGCTTCACAGAATGCTGCCATTAGAAAGGGTATTGAGGAGTGTTGAAGTAAAGTAGGTTTAAAATGTTGTGACTGCCTTAATGGCTATATATCCCATAAAATGCATTAGTTTTCAAGAGGGTGATTATGGTTTGCTTTTTATGTGCCATTATGTCTAATTTGTTTTATGCTCCAGCAGAGAAAATTATTTCCCCCTTTCCAATTTATATGACAAACACAAAAGAATAATCAAGTGAAAAATATATTGATTTAATATGATCATACTCAGCTTCCCTGTGTAAGTACATACCACTCGTGAACTGCATTAGTGACAATAATAACTATGCTTTTTAAATACATGCAATTTTCCATTCTCTAAAGGGTAGATTTTAAAATAAATGAATCTTGTTATTGAAAGGAGGTGCAAATGTAAATATTTTTGATGAAAACCAAGGGTACATTAATTCTGAGAAATTTAAAATGGTGACACTTGAGAATGGATCTGTTTTGGAGTTTACATTTATGATTTATTTTTGGTTTGAAAGCACTGCAAGATATCTGCATAACTTTTGCCAACGTAATTTTGTGTGGCATATTTTGTGTGGTAGGATATTGTGGAACAAATTTTCTAATGGCCTGACTCCTTTGGTTTTATGATTGAATTATGTCTGCTTGTATTTTTGTTTGTTTCTTGTCACTTGTATACAAAATTATAGGGCTAGATCTTCCAGATGGGCCAAACTATGACCATTAGGTGACTAGAAGAAGACATCAAAAAGTCACGTTAAGCCAATTTGCACGACACCTCACCCCCAGTCCTGGGGCCGGTCCCCAATGTTAACTGGCATAATCATGTTCTTTTTTATGTCTAGCTGCCCAGGGCCCTCCAGAGCTATTTCAGCAGTCAGTAATTAGCTGGGTGTCGTTTATCCTGGTCACGTTCCCTTTATGCTCGAAACACCCCCATAGAAGACAGAGATAGGAACTATTATAGCAGGGCTATGATTTCTGAAAGTTTCTCTACACAGGGATGTTGTTCTACAGGGTTTTAGAATATGTTTTTCAGAACTCTGTTAAATTTCTAGAGACACCAATTGGCTTCATTCCTATTTATTTCTACAGGGCATTTCCATAAGGGCTTTGAAATCAGAACTTTGTGCATGATAAACTAACATCTGTGCAAAATTGCAGGGGAGTTGGAGCAAAAATTATTCATCTTTTTTTGTTAAAAAACACGGTGGTCTCAGTATTCATTAAAAGAGAAGCTGGCACCAGCTGCTACTTTTAAAGGTCATATTTTGTTTGACTGAAGAGGATAAAAGAGCTGTCGCAAGGACTGCAAAAGGGCAGTGAGGATGCCATATGTATGTTAATGAGCATGGATAAACGCATCTCCCTGAACTTTTCAAGATCCTGATAAGATGTTGTATGCACAATTTAGGACAAGTGCTTAGGAGTACAGATAGGCAGCATAAATCTCCTTTTGAGTGTGCATTATTAATAATAGTCTAGTACTAATACAGATTGATGGCACTCATATTTAACTGCCTTATATCTTCAAAGCAGTTTACAGACACTATGGGTCTTGATCCTTCATGGTACTGTGTGTGTCCCATGAGTTAATAATGGACAGCTTTTTAAGGCATTTAGATGCCAAAGATATAGATAGGTGTTTAATAGGATTTTCACATGAACCCAGAGTCCAGATTTTAAAGGTATTTAGACACTATAATACTCAGCATTTCAAAACCTGTCTTATTCCAATGACTGATTTAGGTCAATGGGATTTAGGCTCCTTAATGCTTAATTCAATTCTGGAAATGAAATTTAGGATTTGCTATGTTGGGTGCATCAGCCTTTAAATACTTTTAAAACTCTGAGCCTTTGCATCTCCCAGGCAATCCAAAAACGCTATACTCCCTAACTAAGGGAGAACATGTCTTTCTCTGTAACACACAAATTAACTCCAAGCTCATTCTTTTCCATGAACACTTTACCTATAATATGTACCTCACTGTTCACAGAATTGCACTGTTGAAGTGTGTGAATGTGACATGTGCACTATTACTGAATTCAGAGTTAAGGTTTTGTGTTGAATTGTGTGTTACAGGAATTTTGTGTTTGAACTGGAGGCGAGCTCTAAAGAGAGGAAAGTCAGTGAGTGGTTAGTATGATGTTAAAGTATATGAACGGAGGTCTCCTTCTCTGCTGTTGCCTGCTTCTGACAGGTTAGTATTGATATTTCAGCCTTTTGTCTGTTTTCCACTGATGTTTTAGGGGAAGGCAGGGAAAGGTGAGGAGTGAGAAGCACAATACAATACAAAGCACAGTGGTGCAATTAGTCACAGAGGAAAAGAGGGGCAATTTGCCTGGTGAGTGTAGACACTGGAATCATTTTAGTTCTTCCCTATGGCTTCTGTCAGATGGCAGGAGCTTTGAGCTCACTCTGGGGTTCCACAGTAGCTCCAAGGGAGGATCCAAGGAGAACTGGCAGGTTACCCTGGCCTCCCAAGCCCCAGGCCACGCCCAATTCTTTTTGAGTTGCCTTGGTCCAGCTCTGGATTTTCTAACAGTGCAAAGGTTGCAGGCAGCTTGGACTGCACCACTGGGGAAGACTTTCTATTTCCAATGCTTCTTTGGCTGTGTCTAGACTACATGCCTCTGTCGGCAGAGGCATGTAGATTAGACAGATCAGCAAAGGCAAATGAAGCCGCGATTTAAATGATCGCGGCTTCATTTACATTTACATGGCTGCCGCGCTGAGCCAACAAACAGCTGATTAGCTGTTTGTCGGCTCGCGCACTAGTCTGGACGTTCCCCCTGTCGACATCAAAGCCCTTTGTTGGCAGCCCCGTTATTCCTCATGAACAAACAAATCTACATGCCTCTGCCGACAGAGGCATGTAGTTTAGACGTACCCTTTGAGCACAATTACTTATGCCTATTCCATCTATCATTTATTTAATATTTCATGGAGTCATGTAGGTTTCGAATTCAATACTGTAACCACCGAACAGAACAATTTGCCCTAGAGGTTTCAAAGTTAAAAATAAAATAAAATAAAACAAAAGAAAAGAAAAGAAAATAAACCCCCATGGTATCATTTCACTGATCCAGACCACATGGTCTTCAAAATAAGATCATACCTTCCTGGGTCAATTAATCATTCTAGATTAAACATTTCCTCACTTGTCTGAAAAGTTTGTTTTCTGAATTAACTCTCTCTTGTAATAGCTAGGAAACTGGGGTTGTTGCATGCATATTGCTATGAAAATAGTACATACAGTTCTTAAACTGTGGCTTGCCTTACTTAAGACAAAACTTGAGCCAGGATACATCAGCTGTTCAGGCTGCATTAGCAAGAGAGGGTCCAATGATAATTTTAACATTGCTCAAAAACTTATCAAAATGCATATCAGGGCCACACACTGCAGTGGAAGACATTATATTGCATCAGTGCCATAAGAAGTAAGAGAAAGTTGGGAAAAACCTAAGGCTACGTCTACATTGGCACGATTTTGCCGAAATACTTTTAATGCAAGTTTTTGCATTAAAGTATTTGCGCAAGAGAGCGTCTACACTGGCATGTGCTTTTGCCATTTTCAATAGACCCGTTGAAATCTCATTGGACTCACAGTCTTCTGTGCATGTTTTAGAAAGGCTAATGTAAGCATTAGCAGAAGTATGCATGGACAGGATGTAATTTGAAGAACCTTGTCATGGAAGAAATTGCCGCAAAGTTACTTAGTGTTTCACTATTTTCTCACAAATCTGTCAATGGTTTCCAAGTCCCTCTGGTCTGATTACTTCACAGCCTGTTGAACAATTTGCAACCATCACTGATAAAATGGAGCACCAGCTGCTCTGAAACTGGAATGGGTATTTGTCATGGTTGCATTATTTTTTAAAAAATTATGTTTAAAATGGGAAATCAATTAATTTACTATAGCTAAAGCCAACTAGCAGTGGAAGGATCATTTTTTTAAATGCATTCAGCAGAGAGATGCTGGACCATATGTTGTTGTCTGTTTATCTTGCCCCTTAACTTTGCTCAGTAACATAGCATATGGGTTTCATCTTCTGTTAGTATATCAGTGACAGAGTGCATGATACATAACATTAAATAAATCAATCAATTCTCCTTCTTTCCCACAGAACCCCTCCTCCCAAACAGTAGCATTCTACACCAGACACAGCATGCTATTGCACATTCTGAGCTCCCCATTATGGGCAGTGGCTTCAGAAGTGGTTAATTGCTCCTGTTTGACTAGATCCCCCACTGGATCTAGAACTACAGTGACATCAGTGGACTTACATTGATTTAGAACAGCTTAGAATGACCCCTTGTTCTAATTTAAGTTAAAACTGTAAATATTTGGAGTGACCAGCTAGAAACTGGTGTGTGTGTGTTGGGGGCAGCTTCAACCCTAGAACAGGAGGTGCCTCAGGTGGAAGGGGCAGGACCAGGGACAGCCTGGCCTCAGCACCACCCAGGCCTCAGGGAGCTGCATGGAATGGAGCTCTGGCAGCAATTCAAAGGGGCCAAGGATTCCAGCCACCAACACTGCTACTATAGTTGCAGCAGAGGCTAGAACCCTCGGCTTTTTTGACTCACCAGGGCTCCCTGTGGGCAGGCCTGCCTCAGTTAATCAAATCTGGCCCATAACGTAAGTCTTCCAGGAATTGTAGAGATGCCATGCTTTCTGTATCCTGTGTCTTTATGCAGTTCTTGCATTCTGGGTAATAGAAATAATACAAGAGCACAGCAAGAAGCATAATCACAGGCTACAGTTTGCGAAGTTTTATTACCACCTTATTTCTGTACATCATTTCTTTTCTAAGAAAACGTTTAGCTTTAGAACAATCTTACCTGTCAGTAAGATACAGTGCTTGTCTAGTGTGAATCTATTTCAAACTTACCATATTTAGTTTATTTTAGCTTGAAGTTATGCTTCAGAAAAGATGAGTCCTTGAAGATGTTGCTCTGTGTGTAGCTAACCACGGAGTTGATTTATCAGTGTTTGAGGTTGGTACAGATTAAATCTGCAGCAAAAGCTCACTGCTAGCAAAACACTGCACAAAACATGTTTTTACAGTTTGCAGGTTCTTCTCGGATGGTTGCTAGTTTCTGGTAAAAATGGAAAATAATAATCAGACAAAACTAAAAATAAAACCACAAAAATCATTGTGCATTGGTGGAGGTAAGAAAGAAAAAATTATGTTTCTCTGTAAAAATGATTAGATTTCACTAAATCATGGAAAATTCAGGAACTTTAATACTTGCTATAGCAAAATTTTACCATCTCCTTTTCAGTGGAATAAACTGTAAAATGTTGTCCAGAAGCTAACATGCTTGTGAATACTGATGAGAATCTCAGCTTTTCATTTGAACATTTGAAATGTCTTTCCAGGTTCTGTCACAGTCTCTTCCCTACTCTGGTAGTTTCCCACAAATCACCTGACACACACTACTGATCTTCTGAGCCAGATCCAGCAGAGGAAGATGGGGTGGATTTGTCATGTTTCATGGATCAATGTTGACAGATGAGATTCTTGAACAGAATGAGTACCAAGAAAATGATCAGTAACTGGGTAGGAAAAGTATTGGTATAGCAAAGCAAATAGGGCTAGAGTTAAATCAGAAAAAAATGTAGCCTATTAATATAGGATATTGGCATTACAGAGAGTAAAATAGGAACAAACTATTTGAAGTAGCAAGCAGTAGAAACAGAAAGGGCACGATTAGCAACAGCATAAAAAGGAACTAAAAACCTTTCCAAGTTAGTTTATGGGAATCATCCCTGGACTCCCCAGCTTAAGTGATCAACAAACAAACATGCCGGAGGGAAGGAAGCCAATACCAACAGAGTAAAATTTCATCCAATGAGTTTTTCCTGAAGGAAAGCAACTTGAAATTGACTCAGCTGTTGATATATTTTTTCTTATGTTAAGCTATAATGTCAGTTTCAGGTCTTTAACCCTGAATGTCTTCCACAATCTAGAGGGAGCCAACTGTGACAACACATTATGAGATTGCTTCAGGATACAATTTGTAGGCTTTCTTCCAACTCCAGAAACTTTCAGAGTGACAAATATCATAAAAACAAATCCTAATATGTTTTAAACAGAAAAGTTATAGACTAGCTCATTCTTTTATTCTGTGTGATGTTGCACCTGTTTACATAAGTGATCCTAATGATTCCAAGTCTTTGTTATTTCCATTTATCATACACAATCAATGGTATTTTCAGAGACTGTACTTTTTTCCCATTCAGAAGAATCTCCTTAGGCACTCGATCTTGTCCTCAAGGCCTTTATGTGGAAGTGAGATGTGTATATGCAAACACGTGCTCACTGGGAGTGAACTTCACATTGGTACAAAACACCTGTCTAAGGCTTTGTGTATGGATAGACAGAGCTGGATCAACAGGGTGGGGATCAATTTATCATGTCTAGTATAGACATGATCAATCAACTGCAGATCGCTTTCCTGTTGACTCTGGTACTGCACCAGAATGAATAGAGCTCCTGTTGATTCACAGTAGTGAAGATACCAAGGTAACTAAGTTACAAGTTACAGTGGGAGAGGTCTAGGTTGGATTTAGGAAAAACTATTTCGCTAGGAGGGTGGTGAAGCACTGTAACGGGTTACCTAGGGAGGTGATGGAATCTCCATCCCTAGAGGTTTTTAAGTCTAGACTTGACAAAGCCCTGGCTGGGTTGATTTAGTTGGAATTGGTCCTGCCTTGGGCAGCGGGCTGGACTTGATGACTTCCTGAGGTCTCTTCCAGCTCTATGATTCTATGATTTTATGAACTAAAACTAAGTAAGTCGATTTGAGCTATGCTATTGATGTTTATGAGTTTTTATACCTTGGATTGATCTCCCTCCATGGAGTAGACCTGCCCTAATGTCTGTGTACCACTTATGTCCAAGTTTGATTGTCCACATGGTTTGTACAATGTGCACTGTGCACAGTATAACTAATTGGCACCTTCAAGTCCTTCCTTATTGGTACCTGCATTCCAAATAGGGGTATATATAGATTTTAAGGCCAGAAGATTATCTAGTCTGGCCTCGGTATAACACAGGCCATGGAATTTCATCATGACTAAATCATGCCTTCTGGAAAGGCACCTGATCTTAATTTGAAGACAGCAAGAGTTTGGTAACTTATTCCAATAGTTAAAGACTCTCACTACTAAAAAATTGTGTTTTATTTTTCATTTGAATTTGTCTGGCTTTAAATTTCCAGTAATTGATTCTTGTCCTGCCCTTCTCCACCAAAAAGCCCTTCATATTAAGTGTTCTTACCTTAGGGTATGTCTATACTAGCTCGTTAGTTCGAGCTAGGTAGACAAATGAGGGCAACTGGAGTTGCAAATGAAGCCTGGGATTTAAATATCCTGGGCTTCATTTCCATGTTCCCGGGCGGTGCCATTTTTAAATCCCCCTTAATCCGAACTAACTGCCCATGGCTAGACGTGGCAGTTAAACGTTAATTCAAACTAACTCCTTAGTTCAAATTAACTGTTACTCCTCGTGGAATGTTACTCCTCGAGGAGTAACAGTTAATTTGAACTAAGGAGTTTCTTGCTAAAGAAAATGAAGTGTATTTCTCACTGCATGCCAGATTGTGATGACTGGAAATGCAGAAGATACTTAATTAAAAGCACTAAATTTGGGAATAAAAAAATGTCAATCACAGGCTTTTTGATATACCCTGAAGTTTGTCAGAGATTTATTTGCATAGACTTTGTAGTAAGGGCAAATCAGTTGTCCTGTTGAATAAAATGTTAAATATGTTTGAATACATGCTGCGGGTCTTTACATTTTCTTCATCAGTATTTTTAAGCTGAATTTATATTTTAAATATACTCTTAAGCCTTCATAAAGTAATCATTCCAGATTATTAGATATTTAAGCTCAGTGAAACAGAGACATTATTTTAAACTAAACAGTTAAAGCAGTTTAATGTATTCATAACAAAGGTAATTGCTTTTAGAAAAAGTGATCACTAATTTATTTTTTTGTGATTTTCATAACAAGGCATGTTTATAAAATGTCACTATATGTTTATCTTAAAATAAGTTTCCAAAGATTTTAGGTACATCAAAGGATTTTACATTTTATTAACATTCTGATTTTGTCAGAGGGTTCTCTTAAAACTAGTTAATCAAATAGAATTAAAAGGGAAACTCATTTTTCCAGCTATCTGGAAGAAAAGGAATGATGTCCCTTGAAGCGCTCTCTTCAATATGGTGGAGAAGAAGAGGGGACGGTAAAGGAGAGTAGGGATGATAGAAAGGCTGCCACCCAGCCTTCCACCTCTTCCCAGGACCAGGCTGGTGGCTCCAAGGACCCTGCCTGGGGCCACAAGAGGTGGGCGCCGTCCTGGTCTGGTGCAGAGATTGTGGACCTCATTGTGGTTTGGGGAGGGGCCTCCAATGTCCACAACCTCCGCACTAAACACAGGAAAGCGGCCGTCTATGGCAGGATAGCTGCCAGCCTGGCCACCAAAGGCCACATGCAAACCCAGGAGCAGGTTTGCATGAAAATCAAGCTGGTCCAGTGAGACCCCTGACACTGAGCCCTGAGCTTAGAACATAAGAACATAAGAATGGCCGTACTGGGTCAGACCAAAGGTGCATCTAGCCCAATAGCCTGTCTGCCGACAGCAGCCAGCACCAGGTGCCCAGGAGGGGATGGACCGAAAACAATGACCAAGAGATTTGTCTTGTGCCATCCATCTCCAGCCTTCCACAAACAGAGGCCAGAGACACCATTCCTACCCTCTGGCTAATAGCACTCCATGGACCCAACTTCCATGACTTTATCTAACTTCTCTTTAAACTCTGTTATAGTTCTAGCCTTCACAGACTCATGTGGCAAGTAGTTCCACAGGTTGACTATGTGCTGTGTGAAGAAGAACTTTTGCTTATTAGTTTTAAACCTGCTACCCATTCATTTCATTTGGTGTCCTCTAGTCCTTATAGTAAGGGGACTAATGAAGCACTTGTCTTTATGCACCCTCTCCACACCACTCATGATTTTATAGACCTCTATCATATCCCCCCTCAGTCTCCTCTTTTCTAAGCTGAAAAGTCCCAGTCTCTTTAGCCTCTCTTCATATGGGACCTGTTCCAAACCCCTAATCATTTTAGTTGCCCTTTTCTGAACTCTTTCCAAGGCCAAAATATCTTTTTTGAGGTGAGGAGACCACATCTGTACACAATACTGAAGATATGGCATAGCATAGTTTTATACTTCTCCTCCTCCTTCTTCCTCTGGCTTCCCTCTTCCAGCTCCCTCCTCCCACGTTTCCCCCTCCCCTCTTCCACCCTCTCTCTTCCCCTGTCCCACCTCCTTTTCCTAGTCTCCCCAGAGGTTAATCCCCCGCCCCCCCCAGTTTTGTTAAATAAAGAGAGTTTCTATTTTTGAACACACATGTCCTTTATTTTTTACATCAGGAAGGGGGCTAGGGAGGGGTAAATGGAAGGATGTGAGGGAGGAATGGGGCACGAGTCCCAGATGGGGAGGCCTGGGGTGGCTCTGCGGATTCCTCGGGGTGGAAGCTCTCCTGCAGGGCCTCCTGGCGAATTAACTAATTAAGTTAATTTGAATTAGTGCTGAAGTGTAAACATACCCATAGTGAGAAGGGAGCACAGCCCCCTAGAGGTAATTGAAAATAAGTATATTTTAGATAAGATGGTCTTCTGAAGAATTAAGTCTTCTCAGCTTTTGGCGCTGTCTACATTGCAGGAAGTCGAAGGAAGAACACTGCTCCTTCGACTTCCCTTACTCCTTGTGAAATGAGGGCTACAGGAGTTAGAGTAAGAAGTCCTTCAGCTTGACATTATTATTTTGAAATGTCAGTTATTCCGAAATAACACTGTTGTGTAGACATACTCTAAGATGGCAATACTACAACCCCCCCCTACAATTGCCTTTTGACACCCTCATCTTCCATGACTCTGTTTTGGGTCAAGATCCTTGCAGTTACAATTTCATGACATTTCAAATTTATGTATCTAAAACTGTGAAATCTAAGATTTTTAAAATCCTCTGACTGTGAAATTGACCAAAAGGAAGTGTAAATTTGATAGGGCCCTATTTTATGTGTATAGATTAAAAGTTAAATTCAGTGTGTATGTTTGTTTTTGACATTACCAATAGTGTAACTTAATCTAGCTCTTTATGGCTACCAACTCTGAAAGCCTGCCTTTTTCATAAATTCTTCTGTCATTGAACATTTCTAAAATTAATGGATGGAGAACAGAGAGAACATGTATGTATGATAACAAACAGACAGGGTTTATTTCTCTTCTGCGTATGGTATGAGAGCAAACTCTGACCATGCAAGACTGCATGTTTTAAACTGATTTGAAAATGCCTTTCAGCTTGATTAATGAATCATTCTTCTTGACAGAATAAAAAGGCTCGAAGTCTATATCACTAAAGGCAATGGAAACTTTGCTATTGACTTCACAGGGCACCAACTCTGCCCCTGAAGGCAGGTCAACACTACAGGGCAATGTTGACATAAAGTAAATAGCTCTAGCTACATGAATAGTGTAGCTGAAATCCCCATACCTCAGATCGAGTTGCAGCAGGGTCACCACTGAAGGGAATAATGGGAGAAATTTTCCTATCAACTTTCCTTATGCTTTGCGTTCTGATGGAGTACAGAGTTGACAAGAGAACGAGTGGCAGGTGATTTAGTGGACTAGACTAAATCAACCCCAGAGGGGGTCGATTGTCACAGCACTGATCTCTCAGTAAGTGTAGACATAACCTAAAAGTTGAACTATGTTATCTGCTCTGTTTCTTCCCCTTTAAAAAACATGCATATAGAAAAATATCAGTGCATGGATCTGAGTACGTTGAATAAAGGGTACTGGAGTGAGAGATAGGGGACCTGAGTACTACGATGGCTTTGGATTTAGATTCTGTGTTTGATGCTTCTTTACCTGTCTTATCATCTGTAATACAGAAATTTTATTTGTGCATCTTTCTAAAGGTCCTTGCAAACATCTGTGGAGATGATAGATCAGGGGTGGGCAAGACTTTTTGATCGGGGCCACTCCAAGAATTTGGAAAGTAGTCGCAGGCCTTCCTCTTCCATGGGTATTAATGGAGAAGGAGAGGGGTCTGAGATGGAATTTGAGTACAGAAGGGAGCTTGAGGTAAGGGCTTGGGATGCAGGAGGGAGACTGGAGTCTGGGAGGGAGTTTGGGTGAAAGAGACACTTATGACCCAAGACAGCGGACTGGGATGCAGGGTTTTGGGATGTGATCTAAGGTAGGAGAGGTTTGTGATCCTCTGATTGGGGTGTCAGATCTGGGAAGGAGTATGGGTGTAAGAAGGGAACAGAGGGTTGGGTATGTGAAGTAGCAGGGCAGGAGTGGAGGGGCAGAGGATCAAAGAAGGGAAAGGCTGGGGTTCCAGAGACAAGCTCTGGCCAGGAGACTTACCAGCCAGCAGCCAATTCTGCCTACCTGCAGAGCTAAAGGTTTGCAGAACTTAATATGTTTCTTCCTGCCAGGTCATGTGCTGGAGTGAGTAACTGAGCAAGAGGGGAGAAGGGGCTATGCTTCATGGCTACCTGTTATTCAAACAGGCTGCTCCCATTGGCTAGTTTCTGGCTAATGAAATTGTGCTGGGGGAGAGAGCAGCATCTGAATCTTCCCTTCTTCCCTCTAGTTTTTAAAGAGAAAATGCCCCACAGCCATGTTTCTGAGCAGCGTGCGGAACTGCGTGGCAAGAAGAGGAGCTTGTCTGGGGCTCCCCACTGCCTCCGCAGGCCAGATCTGGTGGCTTGGTGGGCCAGATCTGGTGCGCAAGCCATATTTTGCCCAACCCTGTGATAGATATATTGATAACATGCATGTGTTATTTGAATAAAATATTTACTTCTGTTGCCTCTTTGTTTTGTCTAAGATTGCAAAGAGTTCAGAACGTGGCATAATTGTGAATTTCTCCTCGGTGTAACAAGGACTCCAATGAGAATCAGAAATGGTAATATTCCTATTAACCCGTT
This sequence comes from Pelodiscus sinensis, assembly GCF_049634645.1. NCBI lineage: Eukaryota > Metazoa > Chordata > Testudines > Trionychidae > Pelodiscus > Pelodiscus sinensis. Next base: position 11,992,756 of record NC_134716.1, read on the forward strand.
CTAATTAACATCCATTAAAGTTTTAATCTTGTGATCTTGCTCGGATGCTTGAACAGCATTTTAAAAGGCATTTCATTTAAGACGGAAATGAAAGCATGTCCTAATAAATCCAAGTTAGCTCAGCCTTTTAAAGTCTAATGGGTGAAAAGAAAGGAATTATGGTTATTTATTTTTTTCTAATGTATAGTTAAGTGCCAATTGTATCCCATAGGAATATGAACAACAGAACAGAAAAAAATCCATCCATTGAAGTGAATGGATTTTCAACAGAGACTAATCTGCTCCAACAACTATGGATTAATAATATACTCCTCCCTGCTCTATGCACTCCTCAAACCATCCTTTGAAATAAACCTTGAAGAAACAGACCTTGAAATGTGTCCTGAAGATTTAAGCACAGTTGAATGAAGAAAAGACAAGAGATTAGTTCTTCTACACACATATGTTATAGATACCAGAAAGGATGGAGGAAAGGAAGGCTTTTATTTCTACATCAATAATGTCACCTATATAATTGCCCTGGTGGGGTCACAAGAAATGTAACTAAGAGAACATGTGGATAATCCAAGAGGATAATGAAAATGAAGAAATGTGGAAACTATGCTACCCCGAAGGAAAAGTGCAGTTAGATTCTACTCAGAACAAGAGAGCAGTCAGATTGCCAACAGCAATGATCTGAGAAGAGGAGCAGAAAATCATAATGCTCAAGAATTAAATTGCAATCCTGGTCCCAATGGAGCTGCTGAGCTGCTAAGACTGGTGAGGAATGAAAAGATCAGGTACCAAATGATAATGCAATTGTAATTGGTATTCTAAAGGGTAGCGGAGAGACTGGTGCTTGAGAGATTCAAAAGCTACTGATGAACATACAAGAAAAAAAACCCTAACAAAACCCAGTAACATTGTGCCACACACACACACACACACACACAAAAGTGACAGACAGGGCACTACCGACTATGAATCCATACTTGCCCCAACTTCTGAGTTCACTGCCTGGGCCTCCATCCCAGAAACTTTTTAAACTCTAAGTATGTTTTCTTTTTCTCCCCCTCCCCCGTACTCCATCCTTCCTACATTAAAGATTTCAGCCATCTTCTGTAAAGTGCTTAATTATTTGTGCTTGGGATACTTGTGTAACCCCCAAGGAGATTACTTGGATTCCCGGGGCTCTGTCTTCTGGCAGCTCAGGGAGAGGCTCTGAGTTTGCCTTGGCTCCCCTCGCTACCAGGGCCAGAGTCTGTCCGGCAACCCATAGGGAGTGAGCTGCCCCTCCCAGGGGGAAGGAGAGGCCATTCTGGAGGGGAGTCTGGAGCCAGCAGGGCAAGGGGAGGGCTGGCTGTGTGGGAGCTAGTAAGCCCCAGGCCTGCATGCAGGGTTCCCCCTGAGAACTGGCCTCCAGGGACCTGAAGGCAGGATCCCTCAGCTGGGTTTTATGTCTCCACTGTTGATTCCCAGTTTGTGGAGTTTGCTGGGAGGCTTCCCCAGCCAGGCTGAGCTGGCTCCAGCTCCCTGGGTGAGAGAGTCACCGCAGGGTCAGCTCTGCTCTAGCAGCGGGTTTAGGGCTGCTGCCTGCTGTGTGGGTCTGAATACTGGCCTGGGAGGCTATAGTTTGAATGTTGGTGCAGTTGTGTGGCCTGCACCTTGAGCCCTGCACCCCTTCGCGCTGAGGGGAAATTCTGGGACCGAAGCAGCCTGGTTCCTGCCTGAAGAGGATCCCTGCGAGAAGAGAGCAGCCCCTCTGCAGTGACTGAGTCATCTCTCAACCTTGCCAGAAGAGAGCAGCCCCTCTGCAGTGACTGAGTCATCTCTCAACCTTGCCAGAAGAGAGCAGCCCCTCTGCAGTGACTGAGTCATCTCTCAACCTGAGGCTCGTTCATGCAGTGTGTGAGTGCACCAATTTTTAGTTAGTAAGTCAGGGAATTTGTTTGGGGATTTTATTACCTGCTGCATATTAAACCTGTGGAGGGATTTGCTGCCTTCTCCCATTTGTGAGTCCTTTGGGCTGTACTGGACCTAGTCAGTCCCACTGCTAAACCACTGCAGAGAAGTATTTTGTGGTCAACAGTCATCAAGGGCCCCAACAAAGTACGCGTACCAATGGGACACTGATCTTACAGTTGCTGGGTACCGGTGACCCTAAAAATAGTGTTTACTGTTCTGTTCTATTTGTCTCCTGTTTAATATAATTGTGTTTATTATAGTGTATGTGTTTGTGCTATTTTCTGGGAGTCTCCAACTATCTGGCAAATACGTGGGGATTACCCTGGGCTAGAATTTTCCTCCCAAGCTGCCCTGGTGACCCTGCCAGGAAGGAGCGAGGGGAGTGGAGGTACCGCCAAATAAATCCATCAGAAAAAATAAAGTTGAGTGGGTGGTGGGATCAGAAGAACCCAGACCTATCCATCAAAACCTGTAAGGAGATTGGCTTTAAAGAAGGTAACAAGGTGTAGAGGGGGCGCTACACTTGAAAAACAATCATGACCTCTATGAGGTAGGCCATGGTCAACACCTCTGCTTCCCAGGCATAATAATCAGAACTTTTATGAGTGTCATTTCACAACTATGAAACCATTGGCCATGGCATCTAAGAACTAGGTCATGCTTCATCACCTTCCATTCCAAATTCAAGATGTGCTACTTCAGTATGTTCACACACCATACAATAAAAACACACAACACAGCTGACATTAATAAACATTTAATATAGGCTCCCTTTTACTATAGGAGCCTCTGACTTTCCTAGAAAATCCTTTGTGCTACAGCCTGGTCCTATGGACTATAACTCTCATGAGCCTTTGGGAAAAAGGGGGGAACCGTGGCTCTTCCAGACAGGGAGAGAGGAGCCAGGCTGCTGGTGTGGAGCCTTTTTCAGGCCCGGAGCTGTTGTGTTGCAGCTAGAGCCTGTTGCTGAGAGCCTGCTGGGGCTTAGATCTAGCAGGCTGCTTCAAGGGCTGTTGCTGATTGTCCCTGAAGGGGAGAGACTCTGGCTGTGCCTGTGGCTGAGAAGGGCCTGCATAAACCTGCCTAGAAGGTAACTCTATGTAACTGTAAAAGCGGCGAGGGGTCCTGTGGAACCTTATAGACTAACTGAAGTGTTGGAGCATAAGCTTTCACAAAAGGTGCCACAGGACTCCTCACCGCTTTTGCAGATTCAGACTAACACAGCTACCCCTCTGATCTACGTAACTGTGGCTCTTTGGGGAAGTGCTGCCAGGGACAGAGCACAGTAAATCAACTGACTTTAGATCCAAAGAGAGGCAGAATGTCCAGCCCAGTGAAGCGGAGCTGCTGGCATTTGGTGGGGCCTGCTCCTGTGGCAGAGGGATTGTGCAGCTGGCTGCCTGCCTGGACTGACACACACCCAACCTGCACAGCACTGTCTCCACTCCAGCTACAGACTTTCAAGTGCATGCACACAAGCAAGTGCACACTTTGGGGTAGGATAAAAGGCGGCAGTGTATATGCCAGTTAGATAAGTTTCCTTTATATCTGTGTACTTTAATTGAATGTATTCACTTTTAATCTGTTAAACGGTGTTTCTTTGAGTTGTTAGGTAAAGGTGTGCTAATTCTAATTTAATCAATTAGATGTATATTATTTATAATTGTTGTTTTTGGAGTTAGATCCAGATTATAACTGGAATAATTATTCCTGGAGGCTACCATCCAGGAGGTCCATCTGGGGGCTGTCAGTATCCAGGAGGCCCTGCGGGAGAGCTTCCACCCTGAGGAGCACTAAGAACCTCTCTGGTCTGCCCCACTGGGGGCTTGTGCCTCATTCCTTCCTCACGACCTTCCAGTTACCCCCCCCCCCCCAACCTCCCTTCCTAATGTAAAATAAAAAACACATTTTTTTCATAAATACAAACTCTATTTAACAAAACTGGGGGGGGGGGATGAAACTATGGTGAGACTGGGGAAAGGAGATGGGAGAAGGGAGGAGAGAGGGTGGGAGAGGGAAGGGGGAAACCTGGGAGGAGGGAGCTGGAAGGAGGAAGCAAGGGGAAGAAGGAGAAGGGGAAGTTCAGTGGTGGGGGGTCTCCCCTGGCCAACTGTCTCCCAGCACAGTGGATGCAGGGGCCTCAGTGTCCCCAGGGGGATGGGGAGGAGGGTGTGGAGGTTGAGAAGGGAGAAGCGGGAGGAAGAGAAGGAGTGAGAGGAGGAGCAGTAGCTGGGGAGGCAACAGGCGCTAGAGCGGCAGGAGGCAGCACGCTCTGCACCAGGGTCTGCAGGTGTTGGCAGATGCACGACCCTGGGAAAGCTGCTCCCACTGGAGCTCCAGATCTTCTTGCACCCAATTCTGGAGGGTGCAGTGCAGGGCTCGCAGTGCCCCCAGGTGCTGCTGTCAGTACCCCTGCACTGTTTGGGTGATCCTGCGGAGCCCTCGAGTGCGGGAGCATGTCCAGGGTGGGGTGGTGCACCCTGTACACACAGCTGATACGGCTGTGGAGAAACAAGAAAAGTGGTCAGTTATCCCTGGGGACACAGTGGGTAAAGCCCAGCCCCCCTCTGCAAGGCGAGGATGACCGTTCCCTGCACCATCAGAGCCAATGTGCTTGCACAGAGACCATGATCAGAATAACCCCTGGGAGTGAGAGTTACCCTGAGACTGCACCCATGCCTCTGTGCTGTGTATAGTGCAGCTGAGGTGGGGGGGAAGATGTCTCCTGCCTCTGTGTAGAATGGCCTTGTGGAGGGCCTCCTGCTGTGTCCCACCCCGGGGTCAGGAGCATGTCATGTCTCTTCACACACATGTGTGGCTAACAGGCCAATGCCCCTGTGTGGCAGCTGGCTGGAGCCACCTGCCCAGGGGTGGCACGGCACGTGCTCGCACTTTCACAGGTTGCTGCGTGATCCGTGGTAAACAAGGGGACAGTGATGGCACTCCCATGTTGTTGCCTCCCCGGATGATCCTGGTGATTTGGCTGATGGGACGGCTTGGAGGTCCTGGCAACATGGCACACTCCATCTCGGCTCCTGCAGCTCCTGGCACTCCTCCTCCATGCCCTGGTCAGGGCCCTCTGCTCCCGGATTGCTGCACCCCGGGTTGGCACGGACTGTCCTGCCCCCCAGAATGCGGTCCAGGGCATCAAAATAGGGGCAGGTGTCTGCCCCTGTTGGGGAGCTGCCCCATGTGGCCCTGGCATATGCCTGCCGTAGTTCTTTTATTTTCATGCGCACCTGCTCCTAGGTGTGCATGTGGCCTTTGGTGGCCAGGCTGGCAGCTATCCAGCCATAGACGGACACATTCCTCTGTTTAGTGCGGAGATCATGAATGTTGGAGGCCTCCCCCAAACCTCAATGAGGTCCATGATCTCCGTACTAATCCAGGAAGGCGCCGCCTTCTCCGGCCCCTGGCTGGCTCCTGGGAGCTGGGGAACTGGGTGGTGGACGGCTGGCTGGCACTGGCTGCCCGGCTCATTGTGGGGCCACTGGGTCAGGAGCAGCGACTGCTAGCAGGCCTGGAGCTGGCACGTGCACTGTGGCCAGAGTCTGTCCCTTTAAGGGCTCCAGGGCTGGGGGAAAGGAGATGAGTTTTCTTGGTTTGGCTCAGAGTGGCCACCAGGGCACACTGGGAAGGCCTGGAAGCCCCCTATTTCAAAATAAGCGTCTACACAGTGCTTATTTCAAATTAGCTATTTTGAATTTGGTGTTATTCCTCGTGGAATGAGGTTTATGAAATTTGAAATAATCGCTCTGCTATTTCGAATTTATTTCGAAATAGTGGTTTGGCTGTGTAGACTCTAGGGAAGTTATTTCAAAATAACGGCTGTTATTTTGATTTAACTTTGATGTGTAGACATACCCTATAAGATTTCATTCTGCTGCAGCTCTGTCTCCATATTACACAAGTATTCTGTATAATAATTCCATCCCTTAGGCCTATCTGCCTCTTCAACTAGCTTCCCATTTCCCTTTTTTCTTTTTTCCTCATTGTAGGTCAGTGGGTGTACACAAATGCTTAGATTTTTGTTGGATCAGGGCCCAAAGGAGTCATTTACAACTGTGGCATTCACTTCCTCACGTTTAGTCTGGGTTCAGCCTTCTCTTCTCCAGTGAAACTACTCTCAACAGTCTCAGATGGCTAATCTCAGGACTTCTTACTCCATCTTGATATTTCTTGCCCTCGCTGCTGCTTTTGAGTAACACCTACCTGGTTTGTCATTTGGTGAGGAACAGATCTGAGGCAGATGTATAGTTTGGATGACAGAAGTTTCTTATCACTGTAGGAAGATTTGAGAATGCTAAAGCCACAACATTTTAGCTTTATCAGTAGTTAGAAAAATACTGTGCCTTCTTGGAGGTAGAAATTACACCTTCAGGCACTCGGGTGGAGTTGGGAAGGAAGGTTCACCCCTTTCAGAAGCAAATTGTGCTTTTCTGTGCATCTTTTCCTAAAGCTTCCAATGAGAAAGAACACCTTTAAGTTGCACATTGGTGTTCTGTCAGTTGAGTCAACCTAGGCAGTGAATCTTTACAACCATTGGTTTTCTGAGCCATGCCCCTCAGTGGCTAATACTGTCCTTTAGTGAGACTTTACTGGTAGCTCGCAGGCCCCTGGAAGAATGGAGGTTGTGTGGGCTTTCTACCACTAGGGGCCTGGATCCTGGATTTAATTTGGTTATAGCAAGGGTAAACCAGAATCAGGGTGCCAATTCCTGGCTATTTGAAATGGACATTGCACCATTTGGCTTCAACAGAACTTCATCTATTTATACATGAGCAGAAAATTTAGCTCCAGTCTTTCATTTGTAACCTGTTTATTAAGAGGCTACTTAAGCATATATTTGAGTGATGCCATTCTTCAGACAACTGGAATAGCTGCTTTGCTTTTGACATACAGCTGCTGAGCAGCTACAATCTTGATCAAACCCAGTAAGTGCCGTATCAGTCTGTGGAGCTATAGATAATCCATTTAGATAATTAACTCCCCTTCTAAAAGATAGGGCAGGATATGAAAACCATTTAAAGGTGAAATAAAAAAGAAACGCACACAATTGAATTGCATTTGAAAATATGGCATTGTTTTCATGTACACCTGTCACACACAAAGGGCCCTTGGAAAATGAACAGAAGTAATTGGGACGGGGAGGGGAAACAAGGCAGGGGTGACTTAGCTCAAGTTGCAGTTAAGCAATAAGATCAAGAGGGCTAGAAAGCTTTTTTACTGACTCTCCTAAAAAACCCAGTTACTGGGAAATTTTTCTAGGAATAGGATGTAGGTGAGACTGGTCTCTCTACTTCAGTCTGGTTGATTAGGAGACATGAAATATTTTTGAAGCAATGTGGCATAGTTAGTCTGCTGCATAATATTTATAAATTCATAGATTCCAAAGCCAGAAGGGGCCACTGTGCTCATCTTGTTATCTTATTTTCCCATAATTCCTAGAGCATAACTTCTAAAAAAAATCCAGTCTTGATTTAAAAATTGTCAGTGATGGGAAAAAAATCCACTATGCCCTCTGGTAAACTGAGGCTCATCATTAAAAAAATCTTATTTTCCAGTCAAAATGTATCTAGCTTCAACTTCCAGCCAATGAAACATGTTATCCCTGTTTCTGCAACACTGAAGTGTGCATTATTAAATAGTTGTTCTTCCTGTAGATACTTATAGACAGTAATCAAATCACCCTTAACCTTTACAGTGAGATAGCAGAACTCTTGTTTTTCCCTGCTTACAAAAATCATACAATAGAGTGTGAAAGCTGCAAGGAAAAATCATAATGTTGCTATAAGTAAATAAGGCTGGGTAAAACCAAGGAAACAACACCAGAGCTTTATAGATATATAAACATTATAATTGAAGCAGCCCAAATATTGAGACTAGATACCTGCATAGGCAATATATATTCAGTAATGCCCCTAAGGCAAAGAGAAATTATCCAGCTTCAAAATGTTTCAAAATGGAACTGAAGAGAATGGTGACAATAGATTCCATACATGAATAAAATATGGATGTTCACAGCTGTCTGTGTATTTGGCCAGGTTAAGAAACACATAGGAGTTTTTCAAAACAGAACTTAAATTATTGGGACATCTGATGTGTCATTCTACAGTGGCAGCATGAGAGCTCCCATTTGTGGGCTCATGACAATAATGAAGCCTGGAAGGGCAGTAAGAAATGTGGAGTCTCTTGTAAATATAAAAAGACTGTCATTTCAGAGCCCATTAAAAAAATCCAACAACATTTTGATTTTATTTATAAAATCTAGTTTATAATAACAGTCAGGGGAAAGACAAACAGGAATTTGACTGAAATACTTGAACTAACCAATTTGAACTAACCAAAATTTGCCCTGCTCTAGACTGAATAAATAGCTTTGGAGACACTCTATTGTTCCCATATTGGTGTCATCCAGTTAGCCCCCACCCTACTGGTTTTTTTTCCTTCCTTCTTTCCCCGTTTGTTTGTGGATTTTGAGCCTTGTAAAAAACAGCTCCATCTTACTTCCTTTGGCTAGAACAACCCAGAATTTGAGCCTTGCGCTAATATACACAATTTCCTCCTCCACAATAGAAAGCTTCAGGGCCACCCTCCTACTAACTAAGGGTATGTCTACACTACCCTCCTAATTCGAAATAGGAGGGTACTGTAGGCATACCGCAATTGCAAATGAAGCCCGGGATTTGAATTTCCCGGGCTTCATTTGCATAAAGCCGGCCGGCGCCATTTTTAAATGCCGGCAGTTCGAACCCCGTGCCGCGCGGCTATACGCGGCACGGAGTAGCTAGTTCAGATTAGGCTTCTAATCCGAACTAGCTGTACTCCTCGTGGAATGAGGAGTACAGCTAGTTCGGATTAGGAAGCCTAATCCAAACTAGCTACTCCGTGCTGCGTGTAGCCGCGTGGCACGGGGTTCGAACTGCCGGCATTTAAAAATGGCGCCGGCCGGCTTTATGCAAATGAAGCCCGGGAAATTCAAATCCCGGGCTTCATTTGCAATTGCGGTATGCCTACATTACCCTCCTATTTCGAATTAGGAGGGTAGTGTAGACATACCCTAACCTATTACTAACATCAGATGGTGCTGGTAAAGTATAAAAATAGAACTTTGCAGGTACCTCTTCCATCCCAATCATCCACAACTTGAGCCCAACAGAAACTGGGAACTCATTCTTTTTTCTTCTTCTTTCAGAGAAAACTGACCAAAGATACTGTCCAGAGATTAGAGTGCTCAGGTCTCTTGAATTTTGGGAGTAGTTGGAAGAAGGGAAAAAGAAGCCAGTTCCACAGTACACACCATGCAGTTGGGTTTACTTTCCTTATGTTCACATATCACTCTGAAAGGGTATTAAAATACATTGCACATAATCTTTTGAATTAGCCCTTTAACACATCCAACTTTTGGGTGCTCACAGCTTCTGCTGTGGCTTGCTCTGCTTTGCAGTGTATATTGGCACAGACCTACAGTAGCCAGACATTTGACCTCTGTGGGGCAGTCTAGAGGTCAAACAATTTAACTGCCACCTAGCTGAGTCTTTAGTAATCAACTGTGTGGGGAATGTTTTATCTAAAATAGCAAAAAATGGAGGGTTCTTAACTGAGCTAAGATTTTCAGCCAAATATTGTGACAAGGTATGATTTTAGAAGTTAATCCCCTGAAAATGGTAATAATAACTATTTCTGATGTACATCGGTAGATCTTAGTAGGTTTATCAAAGGAGGTCAGTCTAATTAACCTATTTTGCAGATGGGGAAACTGAGGCACAAAATGGTGCAAGGTTGCCTAATAGGCCAGTGGCAGGGCCAGAAATAGAACTCAGTTCAGTGTTCTGTTCATTTGGCTTCAAAGGCAAAGGAGTCATTCCAGTCTAACTAGCATTTGCACATGTTGCCCCAGGTGCATTAATAATTAGGCAGAGGCCAAACCAGAAAGCTATTTTATATTGTGCTACTGGTTAGATATAAATAATTGGATAAAAATGGCGATCGGAGCAATGAGAAGAGATGCAAGGTTAGTTACAGCACTTTTAGGAAGCTTAACATCATCAAGAAAAATACACCCTGGGTGCCCAATTACCTTTTGCATTATTACAGCAGGCTGAACAGGGATGGAAGGGAAAAGGCAGTTTGGGCGTGATTCACAAAGGCACTTAGGTACCTATCTTAAGGCCCTGAAAAACCTTTGTGAATCACCACCTTTGAGATCATCTCAGTAAATATCTTCACATGTTGGTGGAGTTACACCAGTGTAAAACTAGATGGCTACGTCTAGACTGGCATGATTTTCCGGAAATGCTTTTAACGGAAAGCTTTTCCGTTAAAAGCATTTTTGGAAAAGAGCGTCTAGATTGGCACGGATGCTTTTCCGCAAAAGCACTTTTCGTGATCGGGGCTTTTTTGCGGAAAACAAATCTGAGCTGTCTACACTGGCCCTTTTGTGCAAAAGTTTTGCGCAAAAGGACTTTTGCGTGAACGGGAGCAGCATAGTATTTCCGCAAGAAGCACTGACTGATTTCTCACAGTAGGAAGTCAGTGCTTTTGCGGAAATTCAAGTGGCCAGTGTAGACAGCTGGCAAGTTTTTCCGGAAAAGCGGCTGATTTTCCGGAAAAACTGGCCAGTCTAGACACAGCCGATGTGTGTGCTGGTGAATCCATTCAAGAAATTGATTCCAATGTATTTATGCAGATAGAGAAACAATAGATTTTAAGCAAGTCCACTGAGAAAATGCTTCAAATACTGCTGGTTTTACTTTTAGATCTCTCCGCAGCTGTTGATTCATGAATGTATTAGGGGCTGACAACTTAATGCATGTCTGTGATTGATAAAGCAAGGTTGTTTATTGCACTACAGGCCTATGCTACCAGCAGACTCCACATAGCACAATGCAGGGAACAATCCAGGGCCATTGTTCCCTTTTCCCATTCAGGAGGGTGCAGAATAGATGCACTCTTGACTTTACCCTCCAAGAACCACTCAGCAAAGCTGAGCCACAGTTCCAGGAGCAGTAATCTGATAAGGTCTACTCTATTCTGTGAATGGAGGGTGGGGGAGCAACCAAGGAATGAATTGTAATTGTCAGATTCTCTTTCTCCTCTGCCTCCAGAGCAGTGCAGATATGCGCTGACCTTTACACAAGGAAGATGTGTTAAATTACAATCTGGCTATCAGTCTGTGAGCAACCTGACCTACACAGAATACATCCTGATGTCACAGCTTGTACAGATTTGATCAGCACTCATTTGGGCTGACCTGCTTCAGTCATTCTTAGTTTTGCCTGTCACAAGGTGCTTGGTTCAAACTCATGCAGATCAAAGCTGTACATAACGATCACGTGTTTTTCAAATCTCTATACAGAGAAAGAGAGGGTGTGTGTGTGTATGTATACACGAATATATGTTTGTATATGCATGCACACACATACTGACATTATTCCTGAATATACAGCCATTCTGCTATTGAATGGTAGAATTTAGTGTGGTTTATACTTAATATGATATTCCCTACTGTGTGATTGTGACTGAAGAAAAGTAATGAAGCTCATAATTCCATGCAAATATAGGTATCCTTGGATACTGCTGACACAAATTGCTGTTGGGATAATAAGAAAACGATGATAGTGAGCCCAACAATGTGACTTAAATACCAGCAGCGGATGTAATGAATTGTTCTGTCATTTCTTTATTGCCAGAGCTGGCACTAAAGTCACAATCATATGGCCAGGTCCAATTAAATGTCTGTGATTAATTTAAAGCTTGTAAAAGGTTAGTGTCTGCCTGTGCCAGCCTGAAAAATGAATGTTTTCTGCTTATCCTCATGGCACGCACCCTAGATGAGCAGGCTGGAAACTTGGCAGGTTTACCTCATTTCTAGAATGGTGAGAGGGGAGTTGCACAGCTTGTACAGTCACTCAAGGCAAAAAGGGATGGTATGTATTTTTGGGTGGGCAGGGTTAGATCTCTCCTGTACTTCTAGCGTGCTGATGTGGCAACTGATTCTTAGCTTGAGTAAATTCACATAGTTTTTGTTAACTTCAATGAGCCATGCCAATTGAAACCCACCGTCATTTTTTCTTAATCACCCTATTGTTTTACATTAACACCGATGGCATTAGTAGGAATGGGTTTGTTGGTAGCATGCTTAATATCAGAGTGTGGATGTAGTCAACACACTTGACATTTTTAAATAGAATCTTCTTGTTTAGTCATTTAAAAGCATAGGCAGTGTGGGTGTCAATATATGATGCATCTTGTTAGACTAGTGGTCTGCCGGTAGATCTTGAAGCCTCTGACAGGTGATCCTGACTGATTTGGCCAGGAGGCTCTCAGGTGCTGGCACTTCAGTTTCCCCTCCGCCCACTGTCATTCTGTTCCTGTCCTCTTGCCTTGGAACTGCCCCTTGGAAGCCTCCTGCTTGCTGTGCAGGGTGCGGGAGGGAGAAGGGGGAGGTGCTGATGTCAGGGTGTCCCTCCTCCCCCAATCCTGTACCCCATCTCCATGCAGAGAGGAGAGGATGGAGGGAGCTTGGCAATGCAAATCTCTGTCATTCTCATAAACACACATCTCCTGACCCAACACGAACATGGGGGGTTGTTACTACTTTTACTGCTTGCAAAGTGGGTTAGTTTTAGTTTTTGACTGGTCTGTGCATTTCACAACTTTCATTTCTCTCTTATGCCTAAATTTAATTCTTTGACTACTAAAATGCCTAACCTGTCCTGTCTGCAGTAATTATCTCTACAGCTGGTTGTGCTCTTGGAGGTGACTGACATGGCCCTGCAGCAGGTCAGAGCAGAGCCTCTACATGTTGACCTTGCCAGCAGACACTTCTCCTGCAGCTCCCATTGATCAATGATGGAAAACTGTGGCCAGTGGAGGTCAGTGCAGCACATGGAGCAATTGCTGCACATGCCAGCTGCCTTTGGGGGTGGGGCAGGGCATGGCTGCCTTGGCTCTGCTGCTCCATCCCTGGGGCAGCTGTCTAGCTGATCCCAGGGTGGATAGGGCTTGAACCCACCTCCCTGCTCTGCAGGCAACTGCCCTATCCCTTAGTCCATTCCACCTCCTTACTTCCATAGAGTCTCTTATCCTGTGTGTGGTCCCTCCCAGGGTGGGTGGAGGCGGGGGGGGGGGGGCTTGAAGGGCAGGAGGTGGAGTGGGATTGCCAGTGAACTTGGGGATGGGCATCAGCCTCTGGAGCACAGGGTGGTGGGCTCGATCCTGCCACCCTCCACCCACTCAATAGCTCGGCTGCCAACACAGGCTATCTGAGGGATGGACCTGGCTCCTGTATTAGGAAGGCAGGATAAGGGACCTGCTGAAGATAAGGTGGTGATGGGGTGGGCTCTGGAGTGGTTTAGGAGCTAGGACATTTGTCGGGGAACACACAGTGGTAGGGTCAAGCCCCATCACCCCCCAGGCAGCCCAAAGCTCCCCCACCCACCCTGGGAACAATCAGACACAGGATAAAGGAGCCCCCAAAGGCAGGAAGGTGGGGTGGGCTCTTGAGTGGACCAGGATACAGAACTTGCCTGAGAAGGACAGGTATGTGAGTTGGAGTCTCCACCCAGCAGCCCAAGCCCTGCCCATCCTGGAAGCAACCAGACAGACAACACAGAACCTGCTAAAGGCAGGGAAATGCCATAGACACAACTCTGGAGTGGCCTAGCGAAAAGCACATTCACCTGAAGAGTTCAGGATGGTGGGCCCAAGTCCTGGGAGCAGCTGGACAGGCTGCTCCAGGGATCAACTAGGCTCCTGCATTAGGAAGCAGGATATGGGACCCCCCCAGAGGTGGGGGGATTGTGCCTCTCAACCCTTAGGGGTACTCAAGAGAAGTCTTGGGGGTGAATCAACACAACTGAAATTTGGAGAAAACTGAACTTTTGTTTTAAGTTTTACTGCATTTGTATTATTTTTATTATTTTTGTACTTTTTACACACAAATATTTCATCTCCTGCCCAAGTATAATTAAGTTGTTTAAACAAAATGTGTTGCAACAGTAAAAAAAAATGTGTGTGTGTGAAAACTGCAGATGCTGGGAGTACTTATAAATGTTTATAAAAATAGGTTGAGAAACACTGGCCTAGGGAATAGGGCATTTGCCACACACCCAAGACTAGAGCTTGCACCCCTACTCCAGCCTGGTGAAAGTGAATGAGATTTGGGGAGGAAGGGCAACAAAGCTAGCCGAGTGAGGCCTCGGAGAAGGGGTGGAACAGGGGCAGGGCCCCAGAGAAGAGGGGAAGGAAGCCAGGCAAGGGTATTTGCGGTGGAGTTAGATCTTACATTGCATTTAAATTGAAAAAGTGATCTTGTGCTTAAAAACGTTGGAGACCCTGTGTTAGACTATAAACTCACCCTCTCTTAGCTATCCAGCAAGATATAGTTGGATGGATCCTTTGTGGGTCCATGTTTTCTGAAATGAACATATGAACATAAAAATGGCCATACTGGGTCAGACCAAAGGTCCATCTAGCTAAGATCCTGTCTTCCAACAGTGGACAGTGCCAGATTCCCCAGAGAGAATGAACAAAAGAGGTAATCATCAAAGGATCCATTCCTTGTCATTCACTCTCAGCTTCTGGCAAACAGAGGCTAGGCCCACCATCCCTATACATCCTACATAGAAGCCGCTGATGAACTTGTCCTCCATGAATGTATCTAGGTCTTTTTTGAACCCTGTTATAGCCTTGGCCTTTACAACATCCTCTAGCAAGGAGTTCCACAGGTTGACTGTGTGTTGTGTCTTTGTTTTAAACCTGCTACCTATTTATTTCATTTGGTGACCCCTTCTTCTTGTGTCTTGGGAAGGAGTAAATAACACTTTCTTATTTCCTTTCTCTACACCAGTCATGCTTGTATAGACCTCAATCTTAGTTATCTCTTTATCTAAGTCTTAATCTATCCTCATATAGAAGTCGTTCCGTTCTTCTAATAATTTTGATGCCCTTTTCTGAACCTTTTCCAATTCCAATATATCTGTTTTGAGATGGGGATGATCACATCTTGATCGAGTATTCCAGATATGGGCATATCATGGATATAAATAGAAGCAATGTAATGTTTTCTGTTTTATCTATCCCTTTCTTAATGATTCCCAAAATTCTGTTCATTTTTTTTTGACTGATGCTGCACATTGAGTAGACGTTTTCAGAGAATGATCTGTAATGCTGCCAAGATCTCTCTCTTGAGAGGTAAAAGCTAATTTAAAACCAATCATGTTATATGTATAGTTGGGATTATGATTTCCATTTTGCATTATTTTGCATTTATCGACATTAAATTTTATCTGCCATTTTGTTGCCTAGTCACCCAGTTTTGTGAAATCTTTTTGTAGGTCTTTGCAGTTTGTTTGGGTGTTAAGTATCCTATCATAATGGTGCTACATCAATTTATATCAGCTTAGGAGTTAGCCATGTATATATATGGAGAGAGAAAGAGAGAGAGAGTTGCAAAAAAAAAGCTGTCTTTTTCTCCTATGTTTGTAAGAATTGTTTTATAGAGATGTGTTGTATGGTTCTGAACTAAATATATATTAGTTTGTAATGTAGATTTTTCTCATTCCTTCCCTTAGCTTAGGTACAATATCTAAGGCTATGTCTATACTACAGAGTTTTTTCGGAAAAACTGCCATTTTTCTGGAAAAAAAACCCTTCAGTTATGTCCACACTGCAATCATGGTCTTTCGAGAAAAAAAATGAAAGAACAGAGGGGGTTTTCCAACAGCAGTAAACCTCTTTCTATAAGGAAGAATGTCTTTTCTGAGAGACCTCTTTTGGAAGAGAGCGTGTGTGGACGGGGAAAAGGGTTTTCTTTAAAAAGAAAAGGCCTCCAGGAAATAACACAGGTGCCCTGGTGGCCACTCCATCCAAAGTAATCACAACTCTATAGTTCCTGTCTCCTGGCCCCTCTTAACGTTTCAGGCACCCTGGACAAGTCTTGTGGCGGGAAACCAGCCTTGGAGCAGCAACCTGACCGTGCCGCTTTCCCTGTCACAGGCCTGCTCACCCATAGCGCAGCCACAAGCCCCCTGAGACCCTCCTGGCCCTCACGGGGAGCAGCACCAAGGCTCCCAGGACGCACCGAAGGGGACCAACTGGAGGGCACCCTCGTGGTCTGGAGCAGAGATCCTGTCCTTCCTCGAGCTCTGGGGTGAGGAGGAGACACTACAGGATCTCTGCTTCAAATGCCAGAATGCCAACATATACAGGCATATGTCCAAGCGCCTGGTGGAGTGCGGACACCTACCCTGGACCTTAGAATAGGTCCAGAATAAAGTGAAAGAGCTCCACCAGGAATACGTGAGTGCCAGAATGCGCAACTCTGGGATAGGGCCCCTCACCTGCCCCTACTATGCAGAGCTCACCATATCCTGGGGTGTGGGGAAGCCGTTCCTCCGGCCTGGAGGAGGAGGGTGACACTGCCACCATCACACTGTCCCTGGAGCCGGTAGCTGTGGTCCAGGACGTGTTGCAGGCATTGTCTGACGCTGGGGAGGGATCTTCAGGTGAGGGCTCTCATTTCGTCACACACACAGGGCGGGGAAGATAGGCACAGAGGGAGAGGGGTGCAAGCATCGCTTGGCCTGCTCAGGCTGGACATTGTGCTGCAGTCGGTGCATGTGGAACCACATGCAGCATTATTGTGTGCCACACGGACTCAGCAGGGAGCCCCTGAGCCCACCCGGGCTTCTGCTCCTAGGCTCAGGAGAGGCCCCACACATGTCTGGCCATGGGTGGGGGGGAGAGAGGGGGATGCACTCCCACCACCTTCCACAGCTGGAAGCAGGGTAGCCACAAGGAAGTGAAGGTGACTCAGAAGGCTTTCTGGTCAGTTGCCTGGGACCAAGTTTCTTCTTATTCCCTATTGTGGGTAGTTGGGGGGAGGGGGAGAACCTAGGCACACCTGCTCCTCTTGATCTCAGCTCAGGGACCCTATATGTAGCAGTTGCCTTCTGAGTATCATTGGAGTCTATTGTCTCAATCCCTGGGCCACTTCCCCAGAAAGCTGCACTGTCCAGTCGTTTCTCTCGTGGCTTTGCAGTCAAATTCTACCTGGCTCCTGTCCAGGGTTCTGCAAGGTGTTGCTGTCAGTTATCGGCTAGTCTTCAGCTGCTTGACCTGGGTTCTGATCCCGTATGAAATCCAGTTCCCAGTCCGAGCTGTCCAAAGTGCTGCTGTGCTCCCAGTCAGCCCTTAGGTCTGCCTGCATCAATATCCATCAAGGAACTGCCAGGCCTTCGCCCAGCAGCTTGTTTTAAATCAGCTTGCTGGACCCTGAGTGGCTGGCAGAGACGCAGCCACTCTAGCCTATTTGGAGGACCTCTTTTCTGCTCTTCTCCCTGGGGTGGGGTACAGCAAGGTCTCCAGCCTCCAACTGGGGGGCATCCGGCCTAGTCCACCCCATCACAATGAGTTTCAGCTCTGCTCAGGAATGTTCTAGCTTTTGGCTGTGTAAACCAGACCTTGCACTTCTAAAGCCCATCTCAAACATTTGAAGAGAATTTTTTAATTTGCTATTCATGGCTGAGTTCTGCAAGAGCTCAATGGTGTTAGAACATCTCACTAAATCTGATCTTTCAAGATGCTGGGAATTCTGAACTGTAGTAGATTTCAATAGTAGATAATGTACCCAAAGCTACGTAGCACCCCTAAAGGTGAGAGAGTTATCCCATCGGTTCCAGAAAGGCTAGGGGCATGACAGAAATACCTCTTTATTTACACAAAGCTCTCCACCTCCACCCAACAGGAAACCTGCTGCCGTGGCAGGTAAAACAATTCAGGTTAGTACAACCTCTCTCCTTGCTCTCTGCTCCCAAGGTGGTCTTTAACGCAATTGACCATTGGATCATTGTAAATGTACTTTGCTGCAGGCTTATATGGCTGACAACAAGTCTCAGCATCTCTTTTCTGTTTCAGTAGCACTCTACTCTGTGTTCAGAGGCACGGAGAAGCACACATAGAACATTCCGACAAGTGAGGGAACTAGGAAAGGGAGCTACTGGGAGAAATGGGGGTTGAGAGGAATAAAAAAAGAGAAAATGGAGGAAAAAAGGAGAAGTGAGAGGAAAAAGAGAGAGATGTCAGCCACAATGGGAGGGAATGATGCACAAGGACTTCGCTTTTGGGCTCCCCATGACCAATCGTATCCCAGAGGAGAGGTGTACCTTGCTACAGCTTCCCTCAAAAATCAGGCTCTGGTAAAGTCTCTCTGTTTTGGTGTCCAAATTTATGGTCACTTTTGTAAATGTAGCCCATACTAGGCCCCATTTAGAAATTCATTAACAGGTGAGCCTGTTTACAAGTCTGAGTAGTATGTGTTAGAAATGGGTACAAACGCATTGAAAGAAAGTGTTATAATTTGTTATAAAAACAGGTTTTACACTAGATATTTGTTAAAAGTGAGTAACCATCAGGAATGATAAAAGGCATGCTGTCAAAGCTGTTGTTACAAAATAATGATTTACTTCATGAAACATATCCGCTTTTTGAGGAAAATTTTAAGATTTTGTTGAAAACTTTTTGGCTGAATACTTTTTGTTTTCAATTAAAAATTTAAAATATCTACAGGGAAAAATGTTTTCTGATTAGGTTTTAAAACATTTTTTAAAACATCTATTAATTATTAAGTTTTTCTAAACTATATTTCAATAGAACCTAATATACAAATTGATTCCATAATCTGTAACTAATTATTTTTACCTTTTTCCATAAGTTGTTTTAAAATAAGATTCTGCTAGCCTGTTTTGAGAGGACATTATTTTACATTATTTCCAGTAATGAAGCTAATGATAACATGAAAATGGTTTGGTCAGGATACTGCACATTCAAATGCACTGTTAAATCAAACAGGGAAAAATGATTAAATTAATGTTACCCCATGCCTTTACTGGCATGCTTCCCCTTAGTTAATTGGAGCATTGTGTTCACATTTACACTTTGGCTATTTTAATAAGGAGAGTCTAATACACTGTTAATGATTTGCAGAAAGATGGTCAAGACAATAATAATAAGTGGGCATATAAACATTCAACCTATCAGGGAACATCACTAACTTTCAGAGACAAGTAGATAATTTTAAGCAAAGGGAAGAGAAATTGAGTTCAGTGCTTATCATCCATTCAGCTATGAGTGTCACACTAATAATGCTGAGTGTGGAAACGATGCCATGCATCTGGTGCAATTGATTTCACAAATGTAATGCTAAGTGGCATATAAATATTATAGAGAATATTTGGGCCTGTACAGTGACAGGACAGAATATGGTGTTACTACTATTCAGAGTCCAAACTTTTGTCTATCACCACTGTAGTATGTTCATTAAAGGCCTGATCTAGGCTCTTCTGTATGCAGGGATACATGACGCTCAAAAGGTCTTGGAGAAAGGCTTGCTTAGGATTAAGAGATTGGGTAGGGGAGATGGACCAACTGTACAGAAGAGAAATGAAATGAGATGAAGATGGACAGAAACTGTTAAATTATCAGAAGATGTGCATTCTTTTCTTTCCCATGTTATAGCTGTGAGACCTGGCATACAGTGAATAACATCACTCCTGCAGAGTTGTTAATTAAAGAGTAACTTCCACATGTTCATGCTTGATGCTGCATATAACTATGGGGTTGTAAAGCAGACCTACATAGGAAACAGATTTCTCATTCCACATCAGGATGAAACTGAGACTGTTTGAAATTCTAAGAGGGAGCAAGAAACGTCTCATCCTCTAAGAACCAGGTGGTTAGGGCACTCGCTCGGGAAGTAGGAGAGTGGTTCATGTCCCTACTCTGTCTGATCTAGAGCAGGAACTTACCCAGATGTCCTATCTTCCAGACAAATGCCCCTAAACCACATGGTTATTGATTATTCTGGTTGGGTCTTTCATTGAAGTTTTCTTACTTTGTAGAAATAATTAAATAAGATGAGGTGGTGGGTGGAAAGATTGATTTATTATTGCATGAGTTTGCAGTCTTGGGCTTATGGTACATACCAGACATGTGGGAAACACTGGTTTGAGGCCCTATTTTAGTGAAGATTGTTGGCTTTTATGTGGTTGGTGTGTGTGTCTCTCTCTCTGTCACTCTCAAAATTCCATCCTGAATCTGGCAAAAGTTTAACTAGAACTGCCCCTTTCCTGCAAAACATTGGGTTTCGATATGCATTTTCTGACAAGAATCCTCAGCCTAACAAGAAACTTCCTAGCCAGCTATATTGCAGTGTCACACTAATAATGCTAAGTGTGGAAATGATCTGGTGCAATTGATTTCACAAATGTGGCATATAAATCTTATAGCTTTGAATACATCCTAGCCTTGAATGTAGCTTAACTTGGAATTTGTCATCTGGACACTTAACTTCATAAATTTGAGGCTAAGTGTCATTTACACAAACTTATTCATTTTCTAACATTGTAAAACTAATTTCCACATTAAAGGAAAATGCTAAGTTCCAGAAACAGACCATCTCTTATGAAATATAAAGCAATAACAGGCATTCCCATGGCTAAGAATACTGGCAAACCAAGTCATGCTTGGTACTGCTTTAGAAGGTCAATACAAATTCATTACATACAGTCTGTTCTTCTCAGAGCTGGCTCTCTTCTGGCTGCAACAGCACTGAGGAGGCATGATAAAAATTCCTTATCTTTTTATCTCTGAGTTAGTTGTTATATACAATTCTCAGTGGACCTCTGTGAAATCCAGCTTTATGTTATGCCTGCAGTCCTCTCAAAGGCATCTTAGATTTTCCTCAATGAATGCAGAGATGGAAGCAAAGATTGCTGGTCATAATGCTGGCCTCATCAGTGGCACATAAAGTCCTCATTTTCTTGTCAAACTAACAGCAGATTTTCAAATGGAAAGCATATGCAACAGAAAGGCCCAAGTAAGGTACAAAGGCCTCATTTTGTAGGCTCTTACAATTTGTTTAGGTGTTTATTTGCATTCAGTCTTTGGAAAACAGATGTGCAAGGCTACCAAGTCAGAATAGATGTTAACATGTAAATGGCTCCAAAATGTTCATGTCACTGGAGAAACAAATATCTTTAAAAAACACCAAAGAGATATTTACCACTGATACATTTTTCAAACCCAAGTGATGATATTCCATTGTCTTTTCTTGCACAGAGTAGCAAGAGCAAGTTAACATCAGTAGATATTTCTCTGAAAACTCCTGCTCAATGTACAGCAGTGGTTACAGCTACTACTATATTAGGAACTATTAGGAAAGGGATAAAAGTAAGGCAGAAAAAATCAGAATGCCCCTCCATACATCCATGGTGTTACCGCCCATTGAATATTGCATGCCATTCTGGTCACCCTGTCCCAGAAAGGATATAGACTAGAAAAGATTCAGAGAAAGGTAACAAAGGTGAGAGAGGGCACAAAACAGCTTTCATATGAGGAAAGCCTAAAAACACTAGGGGGAGGACTTAGAAAAGAGAATACTAAGTGGAATATGATAGAGGTCCATAAAAATCATGAATGGTGTGGAACAATTGTATAGAGAAATATTATTTCCCCTTTTGCACAATACAGAAAACAGGGATCACTCAATTCAATTAATAGACAACAGGTTTAGTGAAAATAAAAGGAAATACTTTTTTATACAATGCACAACTAGCCTGTGGAACTGGTTACGATGGCCAGAAATATAACTCAGTTTAAAAAAGAACTGCTAAGTTCATGGAGGATAGGTCCATCAATGGCTATTAGCCAAAATGGTCAGGGACACAACCCTGTGTTCAGGGTAACCCTAATTCTCTTAGGCTGCGTCTAGACTGGCATGATTTTCCGCAAATGCTTTTAACAGAAAAGTTTTTCCGTTAAAAGCATTTGTGGAAAAGAGCATCTAGATTGGCACGGATGCTTTTGCGCAAAAGCACTTTTTGCAGAAAAGCGTCCATGCCAATCTAGACGCGGTTTTGCGCAAGAAAGCCCCGATCGCCATTTTCGCCATCGGGGCTTTCTTGCACAAAATGGTTCTCAGTTGTCTACACTGGCCCTTTTGCGCAAAAGCATTTGCACAAGAGGGCTTTTTCCCAAACGGGAGAGTCACTGTATTTGTGGAAGAACACTGACAATCTTACATTAGATTGTCAGTGTTCTTGTGCAAATTCAAAGCGGCCAGTGTAGACAGTGGCAAGTTTTTCCGCAAAAGCACTTGCTTTTGCGGAAAAACTTGACGGTCTAGACGCAGCCTACAGGTATGTCTACACTGCAATCTTCTTTCAAGAGAGGAATGCAAATGCAGCTGAGCGAAATTGCAAATGAAACGCGAATTTGAATTTCCCGTGCTTCATTTGCTTAATTACGTCCGGGCGTTATTTCTAAATACCCTATTTCAAAAAAAGAAACACTGTCTAGATGTGGTTATTTTGAAAGAAAACCCTTCTTTCGAAATTACCCTTACTCCTTATAAAATGAGTATAAAATAGGGTATTTCAAAAAAGCGCCCGGACGCGATTATACAAATGAAGCATGGGAAATTCAAATTGGTGCTTCATTTGCAATTTTGCTTAGCTGTATTTGCATTCCTCTCTAGAAAGAGGAATGCAGTGTAGATATACCCTTACTCCCAGAAGATGGGAGTGAAAGGCATGTATAGATCATTCCATAATTGTCCTATTTTGTGCATTCCCCTTGAAACTGTGGTATGGGCCACTGTCAGAGACAGGATACTGTGTAACATAGGCCATGGGCTCACCCAATGTGGCAAACCTTACATTGTCATGTACATCAGGACTTCTTCATTTCTTGTGTCAGATGCCACAGCGTGTCCAATACATCACAGTTGCAGCTACCACATAAGATTCTAATTTCTGCTTCATGTTAGATTCAGTAAGTTCTAAGTTCAGTCACTACCTTAAGAGCCCATAGGTGATGTGCAACTTTAAATACACCAGTATAGTTAAAGTGCAACGATCCCCTAGAGCTGACTCAGTTATACAAGAATAATGTGCTTTATTGTATCAATACAGAAGTTCATAGATAGCAAGGAGAATAAGCTATCCTGGCATATGACTTCTTGAAACTGATATAACAGTATCCACACTTTTTTTTGATAAAACTATAAAATGGTATCACAAGGAGGAGGGAGAAAAATTGTTCTCCTTGGCCTCTGAGGATAGGAGAAGAAGCAACGGGCTTAAACTGCAGCAAGGGAGGTTTAGGTTGGACATTAGGAAAAGCTTCCTAACTGTCAGGATGTTTAAACACTGGAAAAAGTAGCCTAGGGAGGTTGTGGACTCTCCATCTCTGGAGATATTCAAGAGCAGGTTAGATAGACATCTATCAGGGATGGTCTAGACAGTACTGGGTCCTGTCGTGAGGTTAAGGGACTTTACCTGATGACTTCTTGAGGTCCCTACCAGTTCTAGTGTTCTACGATTCCATGATTCTATAAACTATGTTGCTAAAAAAATCAGCCCCTTGACCAACATAGTTATACCAGCACAAAAACTGTGTGCAGATCAGGCATAAGATACCAATGGGATCTTCTTGAATGTAAATATTTGCAATAAACTTTGTAGAATCTTTTTCTTGTCCCAAAAAAAGAGGGGCTGCTGAAATATTTAAGTAAGGAAAATAATATTTTAAAAGTACATATCATTGCTACAATGCTGCAAATTGACATGGCAGAGCAAAGCATGTTTCCTGCCCTGAAGAATTCACAGTCTGAATTCATATCCTTCTATCTTGTGTGCGGATGATTTTTCTTTTGAACTAAATAAGCAACCAAAAGCAAGGACAAAGCGACAGAGCAAAGGCATAGAAGTCAAGCCTTCGGGGGACAGAGCACAGTGTGTGTCACAAATGGTAGTAAAATCCAGAGTAAAATGGCTGTGCCTGTGCAGGCACATAGAATACATTGAGATGTAAAGGCGCAGTGCATTAAAAGAATAATGAGATAATCTCACAGATACAGGAAACACAACAGGACATTAGACCAAATATGGGCACATGAGGGGATTATTGTTGATGATAAGGGAAAGACAGGAAAGACTAGTAGAAGAGATGGAGTCTGGGGAAGAAGAGAGAGCCTGTAAGTGAAAGGGTGTGGAACATCTACAGTAGACTTCTGATAATCTGGCACCTTTAGGACTCGGGGTGCTGGATTATCAAATATGCTGGACTATCGGAAGGGGGGGCTATGAGGGGTCTGGGGTTGGGGGGGGATGCCACCCCAGACCCCTCATAGCTCCCCCTTCCAATAGTCCGGCTCTGCTCCAGGCGACCCCAATTCAGCCACTGCTGGTCAGTTTCAGCAGCAGCTGAATCGGGGACGCCTGTGGCAGAGCAGCTGGGGTGCTGCCGGGTTGGTCCCGCAGCCCCGAGGGGCGGCGCTACTGGACCAACCCGGCAGCACCCCAGCTGCTCTGCCCCCGGCTTCCCTGATTCAGCTGCTGGTCAGTTTCAGCAGCGGCTGAATCGGGGAAGCCGGGCACAGAGCAACTCCAATTGTCCGGCTGCCCGGAGCACTTCTGGGTTCCCAGTGGTGCTGGACCATCAGGAGTGCCGGAGCATTGGATGCCAGACCAATGGCGTTTTACTGTACTGCTGTACATGCATATCCAACATGTGAGTACTCCACACGGGATTAATGTGGGGTGTTCTTATTCCCTTAGCATGGATGCACATAGGGCTAGATTTACAAAGAAGATTTGGGCGATGCAACATTTAGCATTTCAATGGTGGTGTTTAGGCACCTTGCCCCCCAGTGGAATCCTCAGGCCTGTAGTGGCTGCCTAAGCTCCCTATTCAATGCAGAGGGAAGGTGAGCTGAGTAAGCATGGAGTCCACAGAAGCCAGGATGCTGGGGTGAAGGATGTCGGCCAACAGGAACTATAAGGAGAGAGGTGGATCCTGTCTCAAAGAGATGTCTCAGTGTGGGCTAGGAGGCACCCATCTCTGCTTGGGATTTATGAACATGAAAATTTTCCTGTAGTTTTTGAAAAAAAAAAAGAACAAAACCCACAAATAACAACAACAAACACTGGAGGACCAGGTGGTGGTGCTTCCTCTTATGACATGGCATCTAAGACTTTTCGCTACACTCACTGTAGATGTAGGAGAGTCCTCCC
The DNA here is from genome assembly GCF_049634645.1 of Pelodiscus sinensis. Taxonomy (NCBI): domain Eukaryota; kingdom Metazoa; phylum Chordata; order Testudines; family Trionychidae; genus Pelodiscus; species Pelodiscus sinensis. Next base: position 12,017,778 of record NC_134716.1, read on the forward strand.
ACTGCCTGATGTGGAGCAGCAATTTGAACTTTGGTCTCTCTGCTCCCAGGTGACCCTATATCACTGGGCCACGGGGTGTTGCCAGATGAATCTCACTCAATCTCTTTCATTGAAGCTGTCCTATATTTCATCTGGGATGAGTGATTTCACACTAAGCTAAAAGTTATAAGGAGGCACCATCACCTCCATCATTCTGCTGCATATTTACATATGGTTGGAAAATGCCTACACATTGACACTGGAATGAATCCAGCAGAGGTTTAGGTTTGAGATAGTTGCTTGGGTCCCTAGAGAGAGGCAGCTGTTCATATGGTCACTGGCAGAAAACTAAGGGACTTGAAGAGGAGAAATGTAGGTGCCTGGAAACTTCAGTTGCTCACAAAATGAGGCAGCAGCTGAGCAAGGTTTTGAGGATCATTGTGGGGTCTAAAGTGGTAGTGGGGCACTTAAAGCCTTTACCTCAGAAATATTGTAAAGAATGTTATGACTACAGTGAACTTGAGTGGAAGCAATGTGATTCATTAAGGAACTCTTCTGCATCCCAATGTTGTCATTAATCAAATCATACAGCTTGTGTTTTATCACTTTTGGTACAGAATAGCATATTCTCATGAGTGAGTAATGGATACTATACTGCCATGCAGATTGTTTAAGTTAATTAAAAAGTTTTGAAAGTAGCCTCCAAAAAAGAAGGAGGTTAGCTGATGGTCTTGGCCTGTTTTCAAGTTAGATTGTTCTGATCTCAATTTCACACCTAATTCTACGCAATTGACTCTGGTTTGATTTTTTACAGTGTGTTCCAATTAATGTTTGAACTTTTCACCCAAGCCCTTGTTACATCTTGTAGCTGTCAAGGGAATGCCAAGATAATATACGCTTTGAGTGTCACTGTATTAGGAAACAGTTCATGGTTTTTTACATTTCTCTCTGTTTCATTTCCAATGTGTGCTTTATCAAGAAATATAAAGAATATGTGTTTGTCAATGTGATTATGCTGTTTCAGGGACCAATGGATTTAACATCTCGAGTTGGTGTTATTTTCCTCTAGTTTTTTACCAGTTGTGTCATCTTTGTGTAAACATTTCTTTATAGATTTTAAGTGGCACAAAAGGTGGTTTTAATCAAAAGAGTGTGTCACTACAGCATGGAAAAATGCTAGACAAAGATTTTTTTAAATACCTATAAAACAGCTATTTACCATGGAAATCTGCATGAAAAGTGTCTTATACACAGATAAATTTGTGTTTCCAAAATATTTGGCTAGATCCTCAGATGGTATAAAGTGCTATGATATGCAGTTTTGTGTAGTTGTCAGAGTTGTGGTTAGCAAGTAATGCAGTGTAGTTGGATAATCTGAGCAGGAACTTGGAGCATTTTCCTACCAAGGCTGCGACCATGGCTATCAAGTTTGGCTGAGGGTGGAGAAATAAAAAATCCATACTCTTGGATGGAACAAAATATTTTCTGTCTGACAGACCTCATCCACCACTTCCATGATTGCTTCATATATTGGAAGGGCAATCCTTTATTTTGAGGCCATTTGAAGGTTTTTTAGGAGTATGTGGTGTTTCTCCTATATCTCAGATAAAACAACCTCCTGGCTGGTGGCGACTCTTTTAAATAAGTACTGAAATTGCTTCAGTTCATCTGTGGGCAATGGGTCATCTGGAATAACCGTTTTGTCTGGTGAGGAGGAGGACTTTTCAGTTAAGGAGCCATCAAGTTGTTCTGCCTCTGCCTTCTCAGTAATTTGGCCATCCTCTGTCTCGATGTCCTCAGTCAGCTGAGGAGAATCACGAGGGTGAGAGACAGGTATCAACCTCGGAGCTGGTGTTGATGGTGCTGCTGGTCGGTGCCATGCCCAATGGAGACATGGGGAACAGCAAAGAGAGTAGTGAGAATGGTAGGACCAGTCCAGGTACCACGGAGGATGTCTGTCATAAGACACATGCTCTAGAGAGGGTGCCTGAAAGATACCAGGGCAGGGGATTTTACTCAAACTATTTCCTTACAGAAAAGAGAATGGGTAAATGGAGACCGATCCTCGATCCTCAACAGCTAAACAAACACCCCCACAAGCACTGGTTCAAGATGATTACACTCACATTGATCAGCACTGGATGAGGGAGATTGGTTTGCTGCCCTCAACCTCCAAGATGCCTACTTCCACATAACTATCCACCTGGCACACTAACGTTTTCTTTGATTTGCAGTCATCTCAGAGCATTTCAAATACCACCTCTTGCCCTTCAGACTCTCTTCCACTTCCAGAGTCTTCTCCAAGATGCTGGCAATAGTTGCAGAATTCCTACGACTCAGAGGAACCGTGATTTTTCCCTACCTGGATGACTGCCTCATTTGGGGTCCTTCCAGACACTCCACAGACAGCATGTCTCTATTTGCTAAGAGGCAGTTCACTTCTTTCAGCCTCATTATAAACTACCAGAAGTCCACCCTGAACCCTACCCAAACTTTAGAGTTCATAGGAGCCTGATTGGCATGCATCCTCACCAACAATATGACCACAATGTTTTACATCAATCGTCAGGGTGGTGCCCACTCTTGTTCCCTCTGTGCTGAAGCCATGCACTTCTGGAACTGGTGTATGTAGACCAGTATCACTATCATTGCATCATATCTCCCTGGCATCATCAATATTCTAGCAGATGTCCTCAGCCATTATTTTGTGATAGACCACGAATGGGAGATCCACATGTAAGTTCTACGAGAAATCTTCAATTGTTGGGGTTTCCTGTCTGTAGATCTCTTTTCAACCACCAGAACATCAAGTGTGCCCATTATTGTTTCAGAGATGGTAAAGGTTCCAGATCACTGGCAACATCTTTCTAATCCATGGGAGGCTCCTCTTCATTATGTTTTTCCTCCCATTCCACCCATAGCCAGAGTGCTGAGGAAGATCAAATCAGTCGTGGCCCAAGTCATCTTCATAGCCCCGGTGTGGGCCAGACAGACCCGGTTTCCCTATATCTTTCAAATATCTCTTGACCTCCTTACCCTCTTCCAACTCACCTAGACTTCCTATCTCAGAATGGAGGCCCTCTTGTCCATCCCCAACCAGAGTCTCTCCATCTGACGGCCTGGTAAATATCTGGTTCTCAGAGGCAGAGAATAGATGTTCTCAACAAGTAAATGCTGTTCTACTCTACAGTAGAAAGCTGACCACTCACAATAACTATCTCTATAAGTAGAAACATTTCACATTCTGGTGTGGGACCGAGGGCATCCAACCTTCTGGTTCTCCCGTTCATGTAATCCTCGACTATATGATGCACCTGAAACAACAAGGCCTGTGAGTTCTATCTCTAAGATAGCTGTACTATCAACATTCCACTGCCGGTTGATGGGGTTTCAGTCTTTGAGCATCCTATTTCCAAGGGGTTCCTTAAGAGACTGGTCAATCTCAATCCTACATGTAGGCCTATTGGAGCTTGTGCTTAGTATTTGTATTAGATCATCGTTTGAGCCCCTAGCCAAGTGCTCCCTTTTTCCTATTAACAACAAAGACAATATTTCTAATAGCAATCACATCTTCAAGATGGGCTAGTGAGATTGCAGCTCTTATAAACTTTCTGACCTATACTGTATTTCATAAGGATAAATCCTTCAACCTCATCCTTCCTTTCTGCTAAAAGTGTTCTCAGATTTCCATATTAATGAACCTATCATCCCTACTGACCTTCTATCCAAAGCCTCATGCTTCCCATGAAGAGACCATTCTACACCCCCTTGACGTATGCAGGGCTCTATCATTCTACATAGACCGCATGCGATCTTTTCTCAAATCATACATGTTCTTTGTTTTGCTTGCCAAATGTTCTCATGGAGCACCTGTGTCTTCCCAGCACATCTCCAAATTGACTTCATCCTGTATTGTTCAGTGCTACTCCCTCTAAGGCACACCACTTCCTACCCTGCCTCCCCCAGGGCTCACTCTACACAGGTCATAGATGCCTCAACATAATTCCTTAGAGGAGTCCCTCTTATGGACATTTGCTGTGCGGCCACTTGGCCATCTAATCATACCTCTATGAAACATTATGCAGTTTCCACAAGGATGGCCACAACTTCCAATGTTGCCAACACAGTCCTTTCCACTGCATAAAAGACCTAATCTGAAGCCCACCTACCAACTCTGGGGCACGGCTGTGCAGTCACCAACAGTGGAGCATGCATGGGGACATCACTCAAAGAGGAAAAGGAAGTTACTCACCTTGGGTATGTCTATACTACTACCCTAGTTTTAACTAGGGTGGTAGTGTAGACATACCCCTTGTGTGGTAATGACAGTTTGAGATGTGGCGAGGAGTCCTGTGGCACCTTATAGACCAACTGAAGTGTTGGAGCATAAGCTTTCGTGGGGAAAGACCTACTTTGTCAGATGAATGTAGTGGAAATTTCCAGAGGCAGGTATAAATATGCAGGCCAGAATCAGGCTGGAGATGACAAGGTGGATCCAATCAAGGAGGATGAGGCCCACTTCTAGTAGTTGATCTGGAGGTGTGAATTCCAAGAGAGGAGAAGCTGCTTTTGTAGTTAGTGAGCCATTCACAGTCTTTGTTTAATCCAGAGTTGATTGTGTCAAACTTGAAGATGAACTGTAGCTCAGCAGTTTCTCTTTGAAGTCTGATCCTGAAATTTTTTTGCTGCAGGATGGCTACTTTTAGACCTGCAATTGTGTGTCCAGGGAGATTGAAGTGTTCCCCTACAGGTTTTTGTATGTTGCCATTCCTAATATCTGATCTGTGTCCATTGATTCTTTTACGTAGGGACTGTCCAGTTTGGCCAATGTATATAGCAGTGGGGCATTGTTGGCACATGATGGCATATATTACGTTAGTAGATGTGCAGGAGAATGAACCAGTGACAGTATGGCTGATCTGGTTAGGTCCTGTGATGGTGTTGCTGGTGTATATATGTGGGCAGAGTTGGCACCGAGGTTTGTTGCATTGATTGGTTCCTGAGTTAGAGTTATTATGATGCGGTGTGTAGTTGCTGGTGAGAAAATGCTTCAGGTTGGCAGGCTGTCTATGGGCAAGGACTGGCCTACCTCCCAAGGCCTGTGAAAGCGAAGGATCATTGTCCAGGATGGGTTGTAGATCACTAATGATGCATTGGAGAGGTTTTAGCTGAGGACTGTAGGTGATGGCCAGTGGTGTTCTGTTGGTTTCTTTCTTGGGCTTGTCCCAGAAGGCTTCTGGGTACACATCTGGCTCTGTCAATCTGTCTCCTCACTTCCTCGTGTGGATATCGTAGTTTACAGAATGCTTGTTGAAGATCTTGTAGGTGTAGGTCTCTGTCTAATGGGTGACATGCATCTGACGAAGTGGGTCTTTGCCCACGAAAGCTTATGCTCCTATACTTCAGTTAGTCTATAAGGTGCCACAGGACTCCTCGCCGCTTTTGCAGATTCAGACTAACACGGCTACCCCTCTGATACTTGATATTTTTTTGCAGTTCATCTGATTTGAGCTGCAACTTCCATGAGACAATGTGCCAAATATGATTAATCACTGAACTAGCTCAACGTTGAATGTTTTGTGTTAGTCGAACAAAGCAAAAGAAAACAGCTTGATTTGTGAATACCAGATGTTCTCTTTTAGTCCAAAATGCTGAAACAAAATATTGTGTTATTTCTGAATTAACCTTTACACCAACCCACAAAAAGTCAATGGAAAACCATCAATGATCAAGTATCAATGGTGAACCACTTGGAAGGGAAAAGGAATGACACGACACCCTGTCTGTGAATAAACACAAAAGTCTGACTCACTATATCAGAGGATGGAGAAAGACTCAGTTATGTATCTATTAACTGAGCAGGTACCTTAATGAGTGGGTGCTTCATGAAAAATTGGCTCCTGACTCCTGGCTCCTTGGGGCCAGCAAAGGCTGCACTTTCAGGTGACAATCTGTTTCATTCAATAGGACAGGCAGCTATTGCTAGGGGTAGGCCCTGGTTTGTGTTTTATAATGTGTTTCATATGTAGCCATGTTTCCATCACCAGCACGCCACTCCACTTCCCAGTCAGAGGCAGCACAGGCCTCATGACGCTTTTCAATGGGTCCTTTCAGTGAATCACCCACTTGCATCTGCCAGTGAATCACCCACTTGCACCTCTGTGTACCTAGAGGGCGACCTAGTGCTAATGTTACAATCCACAGGGTGACAGACCACTCTAGCTTCTCTATAGTAAAGTAACTAGACACCAGATGATGTAGAAATTGTTGCAAAAATAGTCCTCCAGAGAGTCCATGGGGAAACAATGCAGTGTATAAAAATTATAAACATACCAAGCTGGAGTGGGGGAGGGAGCTAACAGCTTCTGTAGCCCCCCTGGGCAAGGTGGGGGGGCTGGTTCCATGCCATCAGAAGGGGAGGGGCATTGGGGTAGAAGGAGTGGGGCAGGGAGCCACCCTTCAGTGCCACCCAGAGCACGGTGCTGGGCCCTCAGAGCCACGTGGAGTGCCCGGTGCAGCACTCGGGTGCCTCAACAGTGTCAATGGCTGGGATCCCTGAGCCCCTTTGAATTGCTGGGCCCTGGGGCAATTACGCCCTTGACTCTCTTTGTTGGCAGGCCTGTCCAAAGCCCATGAATTCTAGACGGTGTTTGGTATCCACAGCTGTGAAATATCCAGGGCCCTGCCACAACTCCTATATCCTGTCAGTTCACCTGCCAGCAGAAGCTCATGCTGAGAAGGCGGGAGAGTGAGCATGCCCTAGCCAGTTCATTGTCAAGAACAGGCCATAGCTGTAATCAAGGAATCTATGACAGGGCGTTCTCTCCCGGCACTGATCAGGAGGGGACTAAACCAGCCCTGAGGGCTGAGAAGGCCACACCCTCTGGGCCTTACTGGGCATGCTTGAACTTCACCGCTATAAAAGGGAGCAATAGAGGCTGGTGGCAAAAGGGAGAGTATGTGCCTTGCCAGCTCCAGGCAAACCACAGAGACTACCCAACACCAAGCTGCTACCATGCAAGCTGGAGGCCAGATGTACCCAGAGACCTCACAGGTTCCAGGCACAAGCAGATGCAGCCAGGTCCAAGAGGAAGGAGGGGAGCTGGAGATCCATCAGTGAGCAGAAACACTTGAAGCAGGAAACAGGCCAGTGATGACTACAAGGGAGAGCGAGCCAGCATTGGAGATTCTCTGTGTTGCACATGGAACTTTTCCCTGATGACTCAGTGGCTAGAGAAAGCTACTAACAAGGCGCTGGTCTGGGGTACACTGGCGTGGGAGGGTCTGGACTCCCCCTGTTGGGGGATGTAAACCTTTCCCCTATCTACCATCCATTCATAGACTCTGACCGTTGGGTCGCATTTGGACTATTGAGCTGTGCTGCCCTGACAATGGGGGCAAATGAAAGACTCTGACTGGCACAAGGCAGACACCCTCACCCTGTCCTGAACAGGTCTTTTCCCCAGCCATGTGACAGCATCACTTTCCAGATCAGTCTTGTTGTGCTTCCCCTTGCATGTTTCATCCAGCCTCCTTGCCACCTCCCATATAACCTGTGCCTGCCCCAATTCTTCTGGGCATGCCACTGCCCCACAGTGTCTGAAAGCAACCTGCTTTTAAACAGCGCTCTACAGGAACTCATTAGCAGATGGACTTCACTAATTTCCACATCCTCTTTGGCATTTCTGCTTGGCAGCCAGGTTATTTGCATACGTGCTTCTGAAATCCTTCTGAGCACCGGATCCTCAAGCAACGTGAGACATGATCAACCACCAACTTCAGAAATCCTCTGGGAAATGCATTTGCATGTCAGCTCTAGATGGCTACTTCAGAAATGGCTCTTTGTGCTTCCCTAAGCTTTTGGCCAGGAGTCCACATTTTCTGAGAACAAGCACCACCTTCACTCTGCTTTGAAAACTCCCTTTGTTTTCACAAGAGACTAATGATGAGGGATAAAATTCTCCAAAGAGCTTACCACAGCCCCCTCTTTTTTCTCTTCTGGTACTAAAATACTTAATAGCAGCTCACAAGGCCACTTGGAAGGATTAATTTTTGTACATTTATCTATTCATTTCAGCTATTATGTACATAGTTACACATTTATCTATCTGCAATGAATTCTGTCGCATCCCTACACATTTCCAATTACAGGATCAGGGCAGATGGCTGAGCCAGACACAAAAACCTAAGGAAGTTTGTCTCTGTTTCTGAACTGTGCAGTCCACTTCTTTATCTAAACTGTTGAGGTTGTGGAATGAAAGTTGCTATGTTTATGGTATTAATAATAAAAAATATTTTTTTTTAGAAAAAGAAAACAAACTTTTATTATCAAAACAAAACTATTGTTGCAAACATAGTTGAGGTGGCTAATAGGTAAGAGCCATCAATTGATATACTCAGAGAAAATTTCCTGGCTTAGAAAGTTTCATTACAAAAGAGAGGGGGAAAAACAGTTTTAAAGAAAGAAAATACATTTTTAACAGCACAGACCTCAGTTCCAGATTCCCAAACCAGAAAACAATAAAACCTGATGGGCTAACTAAACTTTGTCCTACTTACACATTGTGAGAAGACTTTTCTTGGAGAGAGATGACCTCCCATCTCCCTGTTACTTGGAAGAAAAACACTCTGACTCAGATAAAGGAGGGAAAAGATAAAAATTCCTTTGTCCCAGTTTGAAATCTCTACCCGCATTACTATTGGCTAACCAGATACCTGATTAGGGACAGGAGACATAGTTAACTCCTTAGTCCCCAGGTGATGGTCAGCCCTCCTGGTTATGATACCTCCCCTCTATCATAACCATAATAGGATCCACAGAACATTGTTCTATAAAATCAGTCTGTTTAGGCAGCCAGAGAGTTTCATTTCCATTGTATGCACTGATCCAAATTACTCCTTTCTCTTCCTGTCTCCCACACTTCAAAAAGGGTTACAGTTGTTTTCTGCCAATTCCATCTACAGGGAATGCCATATTGGCCTCCTTTGGCAGCAGTATAGTTAAAATCTGCATTTAAATGGAGACATTTAGAAAAATAAAATGCATGGGAACTTGGAGCTATTAATTTTGTTTCTTTCATTAAGGCATTTTATGACAGATTTTATTGAAAATATGTATGGCCTGCGTAAAATAAGAGAAATATTCTTATGGGGACCCAAATGTAATTCCTTTTCCCTCATTGTAAGTATAATTTTATGTTTGTTGTTAAAGTGACATTCTGTGCCTTTCATAGCCACACTTTGCACTTCTAATCCACGGCTGTCAAGTAATTTACCAACTTTAATGGTCATTCTTAGCTATTTTAAGATAGTAACCAGAAACCCTACAAAGACCAAATATAACATTTTCTAAAGTGCCTCCATAGAGCTATGATGTTTCTCAGGGCACTCAGGGCTGTGCAGCACCGTGGTGCTCACTAGCTCAACCAGCCTGTCAGCCACCCCGCACACTCTCCTCTAGGCTATTCCAGCCTGCCATTGCCGTGCAGGTTGACAGTGGAGGGACTGCAATCCCTGAGTCTCCTTCAAGTGTCCCTTCGTCCCCATGGTATTCAGGCTTGATCACTGAATGCTAACAGAAATGCCAGATCTATTCCCAGAGGAATGGAGTGCACTGTTTACCAGTTTTTATCTTAGACCACAGTCCTATATGACTCTCTGCACTGAAGTTCAATTAACAGTCAAACATAATGAAATGTGCTTACTAAAGAATTGAGATTAAAACAGAAATCCCTTATCCTCCCAGTAATCTCTCATGCCCTTGGTAGTTCTTGGGAGGAGTCTCTAACTTTCCATGAACTGTAGCTCAGTGAGGTAGAGAAAGGTGCTCTGGGCCCTGTTCAGTGGGTACAGGCCCCTCCTATGTTGAGACAGGGTCTGCTTTTCCTGCCACCTCTCTGCCCTGAGGCCTCTCATGAAGTAGCCTACACAGGCAAAATGGGCACATGCTGCCTCTCCTCTGTGCTTCCTTCCCCATCATCCCTTGCATTAATGCCCTTTTCGCCTTCCACCTTCACCCTTCCTTGTCCCACCCATAACCCTACTCTGCTCCTCTGCCCATTCTGTAACCCCTCACCTCAGTGAGTCCCGTGTGTTCATCTCTGTCATTCAAAAACACTTCCTCCAGTGGCTGTCTGTTTGGAGAGGGAAGATGATGCTGCTCAAGTACTTTATTTGGTGACTCTCAGATTGGTTGTGCTTCTAACTTTGAGGCAGCTCTTGGAAGCTTCTGTACATTCTGTGTGACCTCCACTTATGTCTAGTTTTGCTCCTTCCCCCAAGGATGTGGGCAAATTGCAGAGAGTCCAGCAGAAGTTAATGAAAATGATTGCAGTGGCACACGATATGTGAGGAGGGGCTGAGGGATTTGGGCTTGTTTAGTCTGTAGAAGAAAAGTATGTGTGTGGAGGGGGAATTTGTTAGCAGCCTTCAGCTGCCTGGGGGGGGGGGGGATTCAGAGAGGATGGAGTCAGGCCAGGGGTGATACATGGGAGGGGAGTCACCAGGGGTCACATTCCCTAAAGGCAATAGGCAGGGGAGGAGCATTGGCAGCGTGGGTAGCACCCTCACCAGGGGTCCAGCCCCACACTCACTGGCAGAAGCGGAGGTAAGCAGTGCCTCCGGAGCAGCTGGGGGCAGCAGCACTCCCAGCAGGGGTTGATTCTCCCACCCTTCACTGGCAGTAGCGTGGAAAAGGAGTCAGGTGGCCCCGCTGCTCTGCTTTTTGGGCCACGCCACTCTGGGGAAGGGTCGGGGCTGCTCAGCAATCCCCGGTGGGAAGGGGAGCAACGGGGCCACCTTGCTCTGCTTTCCTTGCCACTGCCGGCGAATGCGGGCGGGAGAGAAGGGCAGACCCTTGCTGCTGACGGCTGCCCTGCGAGTCACCCGGGCCACCTCGGTTGGGGGAAGAGCTGGGATGGGGGAGGGTGGAGCAGAGGTGGAGGAAGGACGGGGCCTGGCAGAGGGAGGCTGTCCCAGCACTTCCCCAGGCTGGGTGGGATCAAATGTACAGTGCCCCTTCCCCCCTCTCCCCTGGGCTGCCCCCAACCAGTTGCTTCTGACTCAGGCTATTGTTGCAGATGACAGAACAAGAAGCAATCATCTCAAGTTGCAGTGTGGGGGGAGGGAGGACGGGTTGGATATTAGGAAAAACTATTTTGCTAGGAGGGTGGTGAAACATGTTACACCAGGAGCTGTGTTTTAAGTCCTGGCTTGACAAAGCCCTGGCGGGGATAATTTAGGTGGGGTTGGTTTGATGTGGGCAGGGGGTTGAACTAGATGACCTACTGAGCTCTCTTTCTACCCTAATCTTTTCTGATTCTATGTCTTGGATCAGGCTGCAACTATGCCCCATTGATTGCAGCAGCCGATTGATACTTAGGTAGCCAGAGTGCAGCCATGTGCTGAAAATCTTCTGGTTGCCCAGGTACACTTAGGTAGCTATTCCAGCTCCCCTGCTTTTGACAAATGCAGCCTAGTGCAATTGGCCTGATTCTTGTTATTCTATATGTCTTTGTCTTCTTTCTTTTACCTTTTCTGCCCTTCAGGACATTCTGGCTGAAGCCTTCTAAGACTGTTATCTTTTCTCTCCTCTCACCCAGATCTCCCTTGCCATTCATTTATTGTGCTCTCCTTATCCTCCCTCATCTGCTTTCCTGTCACATATTTCATTTCTTTTTTTTTTTTAAAGAAAAAATAATCCCAGAGCGTTGAGCCAAGCTGGTAGTGCCGGTTTGTCAATTCACCTATAACACTGATTCTTTTGTCAGCTCTACAGATCATAAATGAGAGACTGAAGCATCTCAGCAAAGTTAGCATGTTTCAATTTTGGCTGAATAAAAGTGGTCTCAGCCCTGCAAGAGAGAGAGTTCCAATTATTTATTTATTTCTATGCAGTTCAGCAAGGCCCTGATGCAGAGAAAAAGTCCACAAATAAGGGCAATGGTGAGGGAAAAAATAGAATGATAAGAACTGCTTCTTCCTCCTCTGCTTGTTAAAGTGCTTTTCAGATTAGTGATCTTTGTGCACAAGGTGTCCTCGTGCCCTGGAAGGAAGAGACAGAGACGGAGTCCAAGATAAAACTCCACTATCATGCTTTAAAAACAAAATAAAAATACAAAAAGTCCTAGGATTGACTAAGTTCATATAACCACATATCAGCAGATTTGGCAGAGAAATTCCTCTACGTCTTTTTGAAGGATTTCCAGAATTGTGAAAGGTAATGTATGTCTAAATCACAAGAATTGGAGTGATTTTTATTTACTCCTCTAATCATATAAACTAAAACTAGCTAGAAAGAGAAAATGGTAATGCCCCAGTCAAAGCTGAATGTAAACAGTATGACAAAGTCTTTGTCTAAAACTACATGGCTATGTCGACACAGCTGTATCGCTAAGAGTCTGACAGTGTAAATGTTGTTTTTCTGCATTTTTGCTGGCAAAATGTTTCCACCTGCTAGGAGCAGGTCTCAGAGGGGTAGCTGTGTTAGTCTGTAACTAAAACATACTTAAAATAAAAACTTGAAAAAAACTTAGTCCTGTGGCACCTTAGACACGAACCAAAAAAATCTATGGATCATATCATGAGGGCACATGTGGGCACAACCACTTCTTAGGTTGACAAATATGGAGCAAGAGGCACGGAGCTTCAAATAAAAAGCAGAAAAAGAGGAGAGAAGGGAAGAGGAAAAACCCTGTCAAAGTGTCTGTGCTAAATGAAGCTAATATAATGGGCTGGAAGTGCCTGATATTTAGCTTTTGATGTCATGTGGGTGTTGAATAATAATATTCAACATTGTATCAATATTATAATATTGGGTGTTGACTATTCCAATAATATTCAACACCCACATGACATCAAAAGCTAAGTACAGTATTGGGCATTTTACAGCCCATTCTATTAGCTTCATTTAGCATGGACACTTTTTCCTCTTTTTATTTGAAGCTCTGTGCCTCTTACTCCATATTTGTCATCTGAAGAAGTGGGTTGTACCCACAAAAGCTCATGATACCATTTATCTATATTTTTGGTTAGTCTCTAAGGTGCTATAGGACCTTTTTTTTTAACTTTTCCTGTGAGCAGTGGTTGTGTTGTTAAGAGGAGAGTGCCCTTTCCAATAATGAGCTGTTTACACTGCTACTTGCCATGGCAAAACTTTTGTCTTTCCGGGGTGGGAGGCTTTTCAAAGCACCTGTGAATGACAAAAGTTTTTTCATATATTTGGCAGTGTAGACAAAGCTTAACCGTGGAAATGAAATTATATTTTCAAAACATAGGCAGTGAGTGGAAGGAGGTTGAATACAACATCTACCACTTAATCAGGTCTCACTGAAATGGTCAGTTGATTTTGATGTCTCCCAGGGAATCTTTCAACTTAATAATCACAGCTAGGTAATTAGGTAGTTAGATAACTCCCTTATCCCTGCTTGTGAAATGTCCACAGATATATACTAATTTGATCCTTATGCAAAAATTCTGTCAAATGCCAACAAATTTTAGCCTATGTATTCCTCATAGACAATTCCTTGTGAGTATTTCTTTGATGATTTGGTATTCAAGCTCAGGGACCAATCATCTATGCCACATGGTATTGCATTTGTTCCAGGAATCTCAAATTGTAATATACTCCAGCTAGGTTTTTAGTGGTTTGATTTAAGTGTCTCTGAACATTCATGCATCTAGCTTTTGCTTACACAAGTGTTTTGGAAGGAGCTTTTAATCATTCATATGTCAGCAATCTTGCACAAACACATATATTCACAGGCACACTCTGGTATTTGACTTAGATATTGGTATTCATGTCAGAACTAATCATTCAACCATACTATACACATTGGCTTTCTCGTTTCATATATTAATTGATTTTATGAAGACCAGAAATGGACCCTTAGATCAGTTAATCTCACCACTTGCATAACAGAGAGAGGCAATTTTTTTCCAGAATGAATACTTTATTTATCATAAAATGCAATTTTAGTCAACACAAAAGTATTCTTGAATTTATCACAGTTTCAGTCTCAAAAAAGAAATTTTGGGACACAGACAGGCCTCTGAGGTGATGTTAGTCTCCCTTATAATTTTTGTACCCACTGATTAGGTTATTGACCTGGGATTTGGGAGATACAGGTTCAGTTCCCACCTCCACTTGATATAAAGAAAATATTTGAATGGGCACATCTTATATTGTAGGCACTCAACATTGGTTCATAGATTCTCTCAATCTCTTCTGTTTGAAGTTGTTCTGTTTTGTATAAATCATTAGTCATTGGAGCTGGGGTTTTCAATTGTGTGCCCCACACCGTACGTGAGCACCCCAACCACTTTCTGTCTCTGGCCCAATCAGTATTCTTTGTCATTCATAGCAGCACATCATAGTCATTCATATTTTTTCAATTTGCTAAAACACTTCATCGTTTTCAGATTTGGTTCAGGTCAAATTAATTGGTTTTGTTGGGTTTTTTACACCTATCAGAGAACTAAAAAAAAGTTATTTATCCAGCTAAGGTATAATACGGGCTATAGATTTCATCTGGTTACCCCTAAACTGACTAAAGCATATCTTCCACAAAGTCATCCAGTCTTGGTGTGAAGATTTCAAGAAATGGGGAGACCACCACTTCCCTTGGTAGTTTGTTCCAATGGTTAATCACCCTCTCTTAAAAATTGTGAGTTATTTACAGTTTGAATTAGTTTAGCTCTAACTTCCAGCTATAGATTCTTCTTATGCCTTTCTCCACTCATTTGAACCACCATTCAGTACTCAATGGGTATGCCTAGAAAGTGAGTGCTATTTCGGGATACATCCGGTATCCCAAATAGTGTTTTCTGCATCTTCACAGTACAGTTGCTATTTCAAAAGACAATTGAAATAACATAAGGTTTATTTAGCCATCCCAGTAAACCTTGTGCCACAAGGATTAAGGGATTTGTTAGAATAGTGGTCTTTTCAAGATTTGGAACTGCGCAGACAGCATCAAATTTCTAAATACACTATCTCTAAACAAGCTCAAAATAAGCTACACTATTGGCGTAGTTCAAATTGTGTAGCTTTTTTCGAGCTAGTGCCGCAGTGTAGATGCACCCAAAGTTTTCTTCCTGTGAAGATACTTTTACACCATAGTCAAGTCTCCATTTGATCTTTTATTGATAAACTAAACAGATTGAACACCTTAATTCTATTATGACAAGACATTTTTTCCCACCATTTGAATAATTTTTATGTCTGGAAAAATATTCCTTTAAAAATGTTGGCACCAGAAATGAACACGGCATACCAGTATCAGCCTCACAAATTCTGTTGCTTTCCTTTTCCTATACATGGCTGAAGAGGAAGGGTATTCAGATCCAATGACACTCTAAGAAAGCTCTTGTGAAGTGTGATTTCAAAGTTCAGAGGGTATGTCTATACTACAAAGTTAATTTGAATGAACAGCTGTTAGTTCGAATTAACTTTCATAGTGGCTATACATGTAAACCGCTATTTCGAATTTAATTCAAAATAGCGGAGCGCTTAATTTGAACTAGGATAAACTCATTCTATGAGGACTAATGCCTAGTTTGAATTAAGTAGTTCAAATTAAGGGCTGTGTAGCCACTTAATTTGAACTAGTTGGAGGCTAGCCCTTCCTAGCTTGCCCTGGTGGCCACTCTGGGCCAAACCAGTGAAACTCTTCTGCCCCCCTCCCGGCCCTGGAGCCGTTAAAGCGCCACGGTCTGGCTACAGTGCTTGTGCCAGCTGCAGGCCTGCCAGCACCCAGCCAGCAGATTGTGCAACTGGCACAAGATGAGCCAGCCACCCGCTGCCACCCAGCCCTCCGCCTCTTCCCAGGACCAGGCTGGTGGCTCACAGGAGCCTACCTGGGGCCACAAGAGGCGGGCGCCTGCCTGGTCTAGTGTGGAGATCGTGGATCTCATCGAGGTTTGGGGGGAGGCCTCCAACGTCCATGATCTCCACACTAGGCACAGGAACGTGGCCGCCTACAGCCGCATGGCTGCCAGCCTGTCCACCAGAGGCCATATGTGGACCCAGGAGCAGGTCCACAGCAAAATCAAGGACCTGCGGCAGGCCTACTCCAGGGCCTCCCAGCCAGGTGCCGACCCGGAGGCCTGCCCTCATTACGAGGCCCTGGAGCACATCCTGGGGGCTCACACAGTCCATGCCCCGCGGGTGGTGATCGACTCCGGGGCAGAGGGCCCCGTCTCTGACACGGAGGAGGAGGAGGAGGATGCCGAGAGCCGGGAGCCTGCCCAGGACCCCTGAGGCATCCCACAGAGCACATCGGCTGTGTCATTTGAGGCCAGGGAGGGCTCCACATGTGAGTGCCATCATGCTCCCCTTATGTGTATGGGAGGGGGTGGAGAGGGAGCCCAGGGACCATGCGCCTGGGCCTTGCCCACCATGGAGCAACAGCTGGGTGTCATGCAGGGGCCCTGGCCCGTTCCCCACACACCGACCTCGCCTTGCAGAGGGGGGCTGGGTTTCACCCACTGTGTCCCCAGGAAGAACTGACCACTGCTCGTTTCACCACAGCCACAGCACCTGTGACTGCATGGTGGCAACAGCCACCCACACCCGGGCCAGCAGGAACACCCGCAACCTGGAGGACTACCAGCAGCGGCACCTGCGGCTGCTGGAGCACCAGCTCCACACCCAGGACCACTGGATCCGGGAGGACCTGCGGCTGCAGCAGCGGAGCTTGGAGGTGCTGGAGGAGCAGGGCCGTGCCCTCCGCGGCCACCTCCAGACCTTGGTGGACAGGTTCCTGCTTCCTGCTCCAGCCCCTGCAGCCGCCCCAGCTCTTGCTCCTCCTCCCACCCCTGTTCCCTCTCCCGCTTCCTCTGCACTGCCCGTCCCTCCTGCCCCACCCTCCACACCCACTCCCCCCCGACGCCCCCGCAGTCCTGCCAGACAGGAGAGCCAGCAGGACCCCCAATCCTGAGCTTTCCCTTCCCTTATTCCCTTCCTCCCCCTTCCAGCTCCCTCCTTCTAGGTTTCCCTCTCCCCTCCCCCACACTCATTCCTCCCTCCCCCCACCCCAATTATGTACAATAAAGGGGTTTTTTTTGCAAAACAGGTGTTTTTATTTTACATTAGAAAGGGGGGTTAGGGTGGGGAAAGGGGAAGGATGGGAAGAAGGCCCCAGTGGGGCATACAGGTAGAGATCAGTATTCCTCCACATGAAAAGTTTTTCCGTTAAAAGCATTTGCAGAAAAGATCATCTAGATTGGCATGGGCGCTTTTACGCAGAAGCACTTTTTGTGGAAAAGAGACTGTGCCAATCTAGACGCAGTTTTGCGCAAGAAAGCCCCGATCGCCATTTTCGCCATCGGGGCTTTTTTGCGCAAAACGGTTCTCAGTTGTCTACACTGGCCCTCTTGTGCAAAAACATGTGTGCAAGAAGGCTTTTTCCTGAGTGGGAGAGTCATTGTATTTGCGCAATAACACTGACGATCATACATTAGAATGTCAGTGTTCTTGCACAAATTCAAGCGGCCAGTGTAGACAGCTGGCAAGTTTTTCTGCAAAAGCAGCTGCTTTTGTGGAAAAACTTGGCAGTCTAGACCAGGGGTCTCCAAACTACGGCCCGCGGGCCGGATGCGGCCCGCGAGGCCCTCTCATCCGGCCCGTGGAGACCTTTTTGTCTACGGAAAAAAAATTACGGAAATTTACGTGTATCCTGCCAAGATCAGCCGCCGCTTACGTGGATGTTATGTTTTTACCGAATTAAAATAGAGGCACGCAGTAGTGCGTTATGTTTTCCAACCGATCATTACATTGCAAAACCTTATTCGCTGCTTACTTTTTAGTAGTGTATCAATGTGTTATTAAATAATAACTGAATAAAATAATATTAAATAAATAATTAAAAACAACATCCATGTTTTGATTGTTTTTTATTTGGACCTCAAGTGTGTAGTCGGCCCCTGAACTGCTGTTTGATAGTTAATGCGGCCCTCGGGCTGAAAAGTTTGGAGACCCCTGGTCTAGACGCAGCCATAGTGTCTTTTTAAATGATTTTGTTGTAATTCTGTTCAGTCTTCCCTCTTGCCTAACTGCTCTAAAGAATTCTCCAGAGTTGAAGCTCTCACCAGATCCACTATGAATTGTCAAACTTCTCCAGGGATCTAATAAGGATTATTGAAATTCTAGCTAATTAAAAAGATCCTAATTGAATTTGAAATAGGCCAAGTCTCAGAGTGCCTTGCCTCAAGTGGGACAAAGCAGTGTTCTTTAAAATTAGTAGATCAAGCTATGAGTTCTCCCCAATATTTCATGTTGAAAAAATGCACACACCTTACCAGCAAAATGCTTCACAATAAAGAATGTTTGGTCTATTTTTGACTAGAAAATGAGACTGAAGCACAGAAATGAGAGACGGGATAATAATACCTTCCCAGCCCTTTGAGATTTCCACTGCATTAAAAGGGTGTTTCTTATAAGAGCTCACTATTATTCGCCCTGAAGGGTAGGAAATCCTTCAGGCAGGCTTTTATCCTCAAGAGTATAAGTCCTCCACTCTGCCAGTGCAGGATGGTTCACCCCAGAATATTATCTAATGCAAAATAACCTAGTTTTAAATTACTGAAACATTAAGACTCTAATACCTTTGTCAGAAAGTTTTGCTTACTATTTAGCTTGAACTTTCCTTTGCTAAGTTTCCTCCTAAAACTCCTCACAGGGAGCAGGCTAACTTTAAAATGCAAAACCAATTATGAGTTCTGTGGCATCTTGAAGGTAAAATGCCATCGGACTCCTCATTGTTTTTACAGATACAGACTAACCCGGCTACTCTTCTGAGACTTGTTTAAATTGCAAGTCTTACACACAGAATTCTCTCAGATAACATTGAAGGAGCAATTAATAACTTCTCCTAGTAAAGAAGCTTCCCATCTCTAGGAAGATATGTGAATTTTATGTACCCAAATAATTTTTTCTTGTTTATATTGTGATAAGTTACTATTTGTTTTATGTAGATGAAAGTTTCAAGTTAGCTTCAGAGTGGCTTCTTTAAATGCTTTGCTGAACATCATCTCTTTGCAGTTATAAACCAGCCTCTCTTTTTCTGTATTGCATACTTGTTGAAATTGCTCTTCAAAAGCACAAGAGAAATGAAACAGAAACAATTTGCGATTATAAAACGAATCCCCCCCCCATTCCTATTCACTGATAAACCTAAGAGTAAACTTGTAAGGAACATATACTTATTTCTGGGGTTTCAGACTAGTTTTGTGGTCCATGGTGTGTATTATCCCCAGAGTGTTTCACCTTCCAGTAGTGGAAGCAGCAGCACAACATACAGAACATTTGGATCCTGCTGTCCACAATGAGGATCAATCTAGTCTTCAGCTACTTCCTTCACTCAAGAAAATGTTATCAGAAATTTGGAGCCATATTCATGGCCTCTTAAAGTCAATGGGAAGCTTTCAGCTGATTTCACTGGACTTTAGATCAGGCCCTTGCAGGAAGGATGGGGCAGAAGTGGCTTACCAGGTAAAAAAATGGGATAAGGGAGCAGGATTTGGGGCTTTCCACTTAGATCTTGTATCTCATCATTTTCTGGTTCCAACAGTCAAAGTTTGTCCACAGTCAAGAGACATTCTACTCGGTCTAGCCTTTCAGACCATCAGATGTGAGTGCATCATCACCACGTCCTCACCACAACCTCACAATAATATTCTTGGCAGCAAGATGTCAGAGTGGGCATAGATCTTCATCTTCCAGAGCACCCTCTTCTGGCCAGTGTCTCACCTGCTGTTACCTAGCTTCAGGGGGTAGCTGAGTTAGTCTGTAACAGGATAAACTTAAAATTCAACAAATGGTCTGGTAGCACTTTAAAGACTAACAAAACATGTAGATGGTATCATGAGCTTTCATGGTCACAACCCATTTCTTCAGATGACTGGAGTTCTGAGTTTAGGATTTCCAGACCCAAAATAAATAGGGGAGAAGGGGGGGGGAGAGAAAAAATGGAAGGGGGTAGTATACAAGAAGCAGAGGGTATGTAAATATCAAAGGGAAAATCAAACAGGCAAAACTATAAGCACCTAAAAATAGAATAGTTAAAAGAAGCAGATAAGGAACATAGGATAGCAATTAGAGAAGAAGAGTACTAACACAGACAAAGACCTATTGGCACTTTCACTGTTTGTTTGGTTGATAATGTCCCAGCCATCCCTTATCTTGATTGAGGCCATAGGTGTGAGAATTAAATTTGTGGATGAATTATAATTCCAACCCTTCTCTGTGTATTTGGCTTATAGAATTGGTCTGTTACACATCATGCCAGGCTTCATGTCCTTCCCACACCGTGGTACTCCTTCCCCTGGTTAATGCTCTGCAGTGGCACCCAGGCTCTGGTGTCCTGCCCAGGTAGCCCTGTCCCCCCTAAGCCACCATGTGCCCTAGTGACCCACTGCCATTTGTAATCTATCCCCTTTCCTCAGGGTAAACTTCAGCCTGAATTGTCCACTTCATCATTGGCAAGGGGGTTTGGACCTGCTGCCTTTTTTTACCCTTGGCTGCTACTCTGCAGTGCTAATATGGGCCCCTGTCTCTGGGGTTTATTCAGGCTTGTCTGGGTTATCTGTCTTTCCCCAGCACTGCTCTGTCCAAGGTATCCCCTGCTAGAAGGAAGCGAGGTTCCTCTCCCTCCGGAACCAGAGCAAAAATGAGCCTTCTCCTGGCCAGCCATCTTTTTATACAGTCCTGCCAGTCTCTGATTGGTTGCCTCAAGTCCTCTCCCAGAGCTGTTTTAATTCTTTCCATTCCAGTGTGGTGCATCCACCTCATCACAACAAGTCTGAAGTCCTGGAGAGAAAGTAAGGGAAACAAAAGCAAATCAAATACCTTGAACACTATCATTTTCTGTTTGTTGTTTAGCCAGAAAATGAACAATACAGGCAGTCCCCGGGTTACGTACAAGATAGGGACTGTAGGTTTGTTCTTAAGTTGAATCTGTATGTAAGTCGGAACTGGCGTCCAGATTCAGACACTGCTGAAACTGACCGCCAGTTCTGACTTACATACAGAATCAACTTAAGAACCCCAGGCGTCCCCAAGTCAGCTGCTGCTGAAACTGATCAGCAGCTGATTCCAGGAAGCCCGGGGCAGAGCAACTCTGCCTGGGGCTTCCTGTAGTCAGCGCTGGTCAGTTTCAGCAGAAGCTGACTTGGGGACGCCTGGGGCAGAGCAGCTGGGGTGCTACTGGACCAACCCAGCAGCACCCCATCTGCTCTGCCCCAGATGTCCTGATTCAGCCGCTGCTGAAACTGACCAACAGCGGCTGAATCAGGACCTGGGGCAGAGCAGCTGGGGTGCTGCCGGGTTGGTCCAGTAGTGCCCACGGGCGCTGCAGGACCAATCGGCAGCGCCCCAGCTGCTCTGCCCCAGAGTCCAAAACAAAAGCCTGGTCTGCTGGGGGGGGGGAGCACACTAGCTGCGCCCCCCCCCCCCCCCAGCAGACCAGGGACACGGGGAGCAGAGCCGCAGCGGCAGCGGGGTGCCGCGCCTCTGAGGCTTTGCTCTGGCAAAGCCTCTGAGGCGCGGGACCCCCCGCGGCTGCGGCTTCAGTCAGGGTGCCTGTGGTCTGCTGGGGACGGTCCCCAGCAGACCACAGGCACCGGCACCCAAGTGGCAGCAGCAGCGGTTCCCGCGCTTCCGAAGCTTTGCTCTGGCAAAGCCTCAGAAGCGCGGGAACCCGCCCGGTGCCCCTGGTCTGCTGGAGACGGTCTCCAGCAGACCAGGGGCACCAGAGCAGCTTACGAACGGGGCTTTCTCGCCCCGACTTCCGGGGCGAGAAAGCTCCGTTCGTAAGTGCGGATCCGACGTAATTCGGATCCGCGTAAGTCGGGGACTGCTTGTAACATGACAAATCCCCCCATGGATCTGCAAAACTCCATTGCCACGGTCTCTAACAGTTTACAATTTTTCTGATTTATACTATTTAATTTACTAGCCATAAAGTTTGAGCTGAAAATAATTTCAGCTTGTTTATCTTTTGACATTGATGTTTCTTGAACATGAAAGCATGCTGGAACATGTTGTGGTCCACATCAGTAAAGCTGTAAACCCCTTTTCCACTAGAGCAATTGGATTTGCTCCATTCTTGTTTATGGTTTGTTTCTAAATATCAACCAGCACATGGTAGGTTCCACAGAAACACAAAAGGAAGCATGGTACTTGCCCCAAATAGCTCACTCCCCTAAAAGATAAATACCACAGCTGGTAAAAAATTCAGTAGAAAAATGGTGTTCTGGGGACCTTTTGTGATGAAATTTTCTGAAAACAAAAACAACTTTTGCCAAAATGTTTTACATTTTCAATTTCCAAAACTGGAAAAAAATAACCCTTTGTTGTTGTGTTTTTAGATTAAAAAAAACCCTATTTGGATCAAAGGATACAAAACTGGTGATAGAGGAAAGGCCATATACAGGGACATTCACACAATTGACTAGTACGATATTTTACAATTGTACTACTGGTTTTACAATATTTTACTGTTAACAAAAAAATTTCTGTTCATCAAATATATAATCTCTCCCTGTGCACTCTCCCACCTTTCCACAATTAACCAGTTCATTATATGGCAGGCATTGCTGCAGCAGTGGATCTTCGAAAGACATTTAAATGCAGAAATGGTAGACGTGAGTCTTCAAAGAGTATTTCAATGCAGAGATTGCAGTGGCCTTGTGGACCAGCTAAGGAGAGGTGTTTCATGCTTAGGGGGCAGTATGTAGATGATTATGGCTAAAATGGGGTTCTTAGTGTGACATCACCAATGGATGGAGGGAACAGGAAGTGACAGAAATGGACATAGATAAGTAGGGAGTAACAGGTTCTCGTAGGCAAGAAGAAATTTGAACTGGATATGGTGGAAAGATGTTTCAAAGGAATAAGATTATAATTTAATCAGATTGCAACACTGAAAAAAGAGCTATCCATAGCAGCTGCTTTTGTCTAAATAGGGCCCACATAGTTGTCAATGAGCCAGAAAATATATTCTAGCATTTTGAATCCATTACTAAGATGTAGAAAATAATTTTTTCAAGGACTGAGTTTTAAATATAAAAGATTTATGTTTATTTAGATGCTATGGTTTTTTTTACCCTTGTTTAAATCATATCACAAAATGGGCTCAGTAGTTTCTTGGGTATAAATTATATAGACCCCAACCAAGCTGGAAGAGACTTCAAAAGTTCATCAAGTCCAGCCTCCTGCTCTAGGCAGGACCAATCCCAACTAAATCAACCCAGCCAGGGCTTTGTCAAGCCGAGACTTAAACACCTCTAGGGATAGAGACTCTACTACTTTCCTAGGTAACCCATTTCAGTGCTTCACTACCCTCCTAGTGAAATAGTTTTTCCTAATATCCAACCTGGACCTCTCCCACCACAACTTGAGACCATTCCTCCTTGTTCTGCCATCTGTCACTACTGAGAACAGCCTTTCTCTATCCTCTTTGGAACCTCCCTTCAGGAAGTTGAAGGCTGCTATCAAATCCCCCCTCACTCTTTGCTTCTGCAGACTAATCAGACTCCCTCAGCCTCTCCTCATAGGTCATTTGCTCCAGCCCCCTAATCATTTTGGTTGCCCTCTGCTGGACCCTCTCCAATGTGTCCACATCCTTTCAGTAGTGGGGGGCCCAGAACTGGACACAGTACTCCAGATGTGGCCTCACCAGAGCCGAATAAAGGGGAATAATCACTTCTCTGGATCTGCTGGCAGTGCTCCTCCTAATGCAACCTAAAATGCCATTAGCGTTCTTGGTTCCAAGGGCACACTGTTGACTCATGTCCAGCTTCTCATCCACTGTAACCCACAGGTCCTTTTTTTACAGAACTACTGGTCCCCAGCCTGTAACAATGCTTGGGATTCTTCTCTCCCAAGTGCAGGACTTTAAACTTGTCCTTGTTGAACTTCATCAGATTTCTTGTGGCCCAATCCTCCAATTTGTCTAAGTCATTCTGAACCCTATCTCTGCACTCAAGTGTATCTACCTCTCCCCCTAGCTTAGTGTCATCTTTGTACTTGCCGAGGGTGCAATCCATCCCCTCATCCAGGTCATTAATAAAGATATTGAACAAAAACTGTCCTAGAACTGAACCTTGGGGCACTCCGCTAGAAACCAACCGCCATCCTGACATCAAGCCGTTGATCACTACCCGCTGGGCCCAGCCTTCTAGCCATCTTTCTATCCATCTTAACATCCATATATCCAATGCACATTCCCTTAATTTGCTGGCAAGAATATTGTGGGAGACTGTATCAAAAGCTTTGTTAAAGTCAAGGTATATCACAGTCACTGACTTTCCCACATCCACAGAGCCAGTTACGTCATCATAGAAGCTAATCAGATTGGTCAGGCACGACTTGCCCTTTGTGAATCCATGCTGACTATTCCTGATCACTTTCCTCTCTTTCAAGTACCTCAAAATGGATTCCTTAAGGATCCCTTCCATGATTTTTCCAAGAACCTAGGTAAGACTTACTGGCATATAGTTCCCTGGGTTGTCCTTCTTCCCTTTTTTGAAGATGGGCACTACATTTGCCTTTTTCCAATCATCTGGGATCTCTCCCGATCGCCACGACTTTTCAAAGATAATGCCCAAAGGCTCTTCAATGACATTTGCCAACTCCCTCAGTACCCACGGATGCATTAAGTCCAGACCAATGGATTTGTGTACATTTAGCTTTTCTAAATAGTTCCTAACCTGTTCTTTACCCACCAATGGCTGTCCATTTTCATCTTGCGTTACTTAGCGTATTAGTCTGGGAGCCGACCTTGTCCGTAATATAGAAGCAAAGAAAACATTGCGTACTTCAGCTTTCCCCATATCATCTGTCACTAAGGGTGTGTCTAGACTACATGCCTCCTTCGACGGAGGCATGTAGATTAGCCAGATCGGAAGAGGGAAATGAAGCCGCGATTAAAATAATCGCGGCTTCATTTAAATTTAAATGGCTGCCCCGATCTGCCGATCAGCTGTTTGTCGGCAGATCGGGGGAGTCTGGACGCGATGCCCCGACAAAGAAGCCTTTCTTCATCGACACAGGTAAGCCTCGTGAAACCAGGTTTACCTGTGTCGATGAAGAAAGGCTTCTTTGTCGGGGCATCGCGTCCAGACTCCCCCGATCTGCCGACAAACAGCTGATCGGCAGATCGGGGCAGCCATTTAAATTTAAATGAAGCCGCGATTATTTTAATCGCGGCTTCATTTCCCTCTTCCGATCTGGCTAATCTACATGCCTCCGTCGAAGGAGGCATGTAGTCTAGACACACCCTAAGTTACCTCCTTCATCCAGTAGGGGCCCCACACCCTTCTGATCACCTTCTTCTTGTTAACATGCCTGTAGAAACCTTTCTTGTTATCCTTCACATCCTTTCAAGTTAAACAGATACATAAGTGGGGCTATAGAGGTCAGTCTTTATGTTCTTATTTAAGCCAGGTGAGGACACCATGCAACAGTAAAAATCCTAGAGCAGATGGGAAAAAATGATAGTTTTCTATGACATTTTGAACATGTGGGGTTTTTTTTCAATAGTTTTAATTTAGGATATAGTTGCATCTGCTTGCACTGACTTGTGCTAGTGTATCAGAACCAGATGGCATTCTGAAAAACTCAAATGTGAAAATGCAGAATTACTAACTGTAGTTTGTAACCAATCCTTTAAATCATCTTCTGAACCAAATGACTGGAGGATAGCTAATATGATGCTAATTTAAAAAAAAAATACTCTTCAGATGACCCTGACTATTACCGGCCAGTACGTCTAACTTCAGTATCAGGCAAATTGGTTGAAACTGTAGTAAAGAACAGAATCGTGAGACACATAGATGAACATACTTTGTTGAAAATAGTCAACATGCTTTTTGTAAAGGTTAATCATGTCTTGCCAATCTGCTAGAATTCTCTGTGGGGGTCAACAAGCATATGGACAAGAGGGATCCAGTAGAGACAGTGTAATTTGATTTCCAAAAACCTTCAACAGGGTCCCTCACCAAAGGCTCTTAAGCAAAGTAAGCTGTCATAGAATAAAAGGTAAGGCCTACTCTTTGGAAAGACCTTTGGATTTTTTTAAATCTTCCTTTGCAGAATGAGCCATTGGGACACTTTCTGGTACAGGGAGTCCTCACTATAAGTCCAAGATATGTTCCAAAAAACTTGGACTTATAGCAAAACAACTTAAAGTGGGGAACTTTTTCCCCATGGCTGACTTCCATTTAAACAAACTGGGGGGAGTGTTTTGCATGACTTAAAGTGAGGAATGGGAGGACTTATAATGCCTCAGTTCCTTCAAAAGTCAACGACTTTAGTGTGGAACAGATGTATACTGGGGTGACTCATAGCAGGGACCCCTTGTATAAACTAGAGTAAATGATGGATTCTCTGTAATGGGAGGCAGTGAGTGGGTGAGGTTCTGTGACCTGTGATGTGCAGGGTATCAAACTAGATCATTACGATGGTTCCTCCTGACTTCAAAATCAATGAGTCATACCACAGCAATTCGTTGATGTAAAGTCTAATGTTTAAAAATTAAATTGGTGTTATCAACCCTGATATAATTGAGGTATAGAAATGCATATTAGGGAAGTCAATGGTTAACAAGTTAAATGGTAAGCCTCACCCTTACTGGTTTGGGTTAACTGGGGGTGCAGCCCCCCTCTGGATCAGCTTGGCCAGAGCAGCCCCGCTTGCATCAGGCCTGGCTTCGCTGGAGCAGCCCACTGCACCATGAATGGGACTGGAGCGGCCCCTACCCATCCTATTTAATTGGTTAACCAGTTAAGCCTAACATTTCACCAGTTAACTGGTTAAATGGCATTTTACATTCCTAATGCATATAAGGGAAGGAGTTTGAAAATATGTATAAAGAACAGTGGCTATTAGCATAACGCCTTATAAAAGGGTAGTACCCAGCCTATGGGCAGTAGGATACATTGGAACACAGTGACCTCATGAGCATGCCTGGATCATCTTACCTTCTTTGGGGTTCCCCACAGTGAATGATGTGAGTAATGAAAGTGCTGAACAATAAGAATTTGCTCTCCTTTGCAGCGCTTGTAATACTATCTGAAGGTATGTCTACAGTACAGCACTAATTCGACCTAACTTAATTCAAATAAGTTAATTCAAACTAAGCTAATTCGAATTAGTGCACCTAGACCTAAAAACTAATTCGAAATAGCATGTCCACATTGAGCGGACCCTTAACTGAAGTTAAGGTTGGCCGGAAGCAGTGCCGGCAGGGCATCAGGTTAGGACTTAGAGTGTGGAGCTGCTGCCTCGGGCTAGCCGAGGGCTGTGCTTAAAGGGACCCAACCCCCACCCCAGACAAACAGTTCTCAGGGTTCCCTGCTTGCTTGTCTACCTCGATGAGGGACAGCAAAGCAGTCCTGTCTTGTAGTGCCCTGAGTGCCCTCACTCGGCACATCACAGCACTCGGCCATCAGCCCGGCTGCACTTGCCGCAGGCTGCCATCCAGGAGGGGTCATTCGGGGGGCTGTCAGGATCCAGGAGGCCCTGCAGGAGAGCATCCACCCCAAGAAGCCCGCAGAGCCACCACAGTCCTCCCCATCGGGGGCTCGTGCCCCATTCCTCCCTCACCTCCTTCCACTTACCCTTCCCTATCCCCTCTTCCTGATGTAAAAAATAAAGAACACGTGTTCAAAAATAGAAACTCTCTTTATTTAACAAAACTGGGTGAGGGGATTAACCTCTATGGAGACTGGGAAAAGGAGGTGGGAGAGGGGAAGAGAGAGGGTGGGAGAGGGGAGGTGGAAACCTGGGAGGAGGGAGCTGGAAGAGGGAAGCCAGAGGAAGAAGGAGGAGGGGAAGTATCAAACTATGGTACGCCATATCTTCAGTATTGTGTACAGATATGGTCTCCTCACCTCAAAAAAGATACTTTGTCCTTGGAAAGGGTTCAGAAAAGGGCAACTACAATGATTAGGGGTTTGGAACAGGTCCCATATGAAGAGAGGCTAAAGAGACTGGGACTTTTCAGCTTAGAAAAGAGGAGACTGAGGGGATATGATAGAGGTCTATAAAAGCATGAGTGGCGTGGAGAGGGTGACTAAAGAAAAGTTCTTCATTAGTTCCCATAATAGAAGGACTAGAGGACACCAAATGAAATGAATGGGTAGCAGGTTTAAAACTAATAAGCGAAAGATCTTCTTCACACAGCACATAGTCAACCAGTGGAACTCCTTGCCACAGGAGGCTGTGAAGGCTAGAACTATAACAGAGTTTAAAGAGAAGTTAGATAAAGTCATGGAGGTTGGATCCATGGAGTGCTATTAGCCAGGGGGTAGGAACAGTGTCCCTGGCCTCTGTTTGGGGAAGGCTGGAGATGGATGGCACGAGACAAATCACTTGGTCATTGTCTTCGGTCCATCCCCTCCAGTGTACCTAGTGTTGGCCGCTGTCGGCAGACAGGCTACTGGGCTAGATGGACATTTGGTCTGACCCACTACGGCCATTCTTATGTTCTAAGCTCAGGGCTCAGGGTCAGGGGGTCTCACTGGACCAACTCGATTTTCATGCAAACCTGCTCCTGGGTCCACATGTGGCCTCTGGTGGCCAGACTGGCAGCCATGCGTCTGTAGATGGCTGTGTTCCTGTGCCTAGTGTGGACGTTGTGGACGTTGGAGGCCTCCCCCCAAATCCATGATCTCTGCACTAGACCAGGCAGGGGCCCGTCTCTTGCGGCCTTGGGCAGGCTCCTGGGAACCGCCAGCCTGGTCCTGGGAAGAGGCGGAGGGCTGGGTGGTAGCGGGTGGCTGGCTCATGCCGTGCCAGGTGCAGGGTCTGCTGGCTGGGTGCTGGCAGGCTTTCAACTGGCACAAACACTGTAGCCAGACTGTGGCCCTTTAAGGGCTCCGGGGCTGGGAGGGGGGCAGAAAATTTTCCCTGGTTTGGCCCAGAGTGGCCACCAGGGCAAGCTGAGAAGGGCTAGCCTCCAACTAGTTCAAATTAAGTGGCTACACAGCCCTTTATTCAAACTACTTAATTCAAACTAGGCGTTAGTCTTCATAGAATGAGGTTTATCTAGTTCGAATTAAGTGCTTCGCTAGTTCGAATTAAGTGCTTCGCTAGTTCGAATTAAGTTCGAACTAGCGGTTTGTATGTATAGACTCTATGAAAGTTAATTCGAACTAACGGCTGTTAGTTCGAATTAACTTTGTAGTGTAAACATAAACTTTATTAGAAAATCAGGGTATAATAGAACCTCAGAGAACATGTAGTGGACTGGTCCTTGTGTGCACCTTAAGGTCCTCAGTCTAACAACAGTTTAAACTGTTGTAGCTGATCTAGAGGTGGAAACCTATCAGAGCAATGCATAGTAGAGAGAGGCAAATTCCCACTTGCAGATTAGATGTTAGCTAAAGGTCAATACAAGGGTACAAAACCATAGTGTAGTTGCCTTGGTTTGTATTGGAAGATAGTCAAACTTCCCAGTATGAAATACAGGATATTTCTTGGTTTTGTATCTAATCCTATAAAAGATATTTCATCCATGTGATTCAGTAAGTGGAGCCACTTTTCTATCCCAAAGAGATACATGACTTTTGTCTTGTTGCCAGAGGCACTCTGCAGGGGGTGGGAAAGGGTGTGAATGAATAGCCTCTAAGTAAAGGATCCTTGTATAATTCTGCTTGCATAGCCACAAACAGAAACGCTCAGTAATATTCACTGCAGCTGATCAAAAATGGGGCCTGCTTCTGGGTGCCAATATACCCACATGGAAGTAGAACTTGGACATTTTCTTCCCCCAAGTTACCCTTTGAAGTGAAGGAGTTTTGCCAACTTCATTAACCAGCTTTCTTTTCTAGTACTCCGTGCATATTAGGTCACAGTTCTTCCTGGCGGCTAACAGGGCATACTTAGGAAGCAGAAGAAAAGAGGCTGCAAAATCTCCATACCAATACAAGATGAGAGATTCATTCTTGGGCCAGAGGAGATGCTTTCAAAACCTAGTTCATGTGGGTGAAGTATCAAGCAATGGAATAGCCCAGCACAGGCGAAGGGTATGAAGAAGTTAGAACTGAGACATCACATTAGCAACTGTTGATGCTTAGTGACTGAGAAGATTTGTCAAGGCCTCGCCCTGCCATAATTAGTCTATTGTATATTTCTTCAGTGAAGAGGCTGAAAATGATTTTACTAGTTATCCCTGGATTATTGGGATTCTCTCTCTTTTTCAGCTTCACTTAGAAATAATGCCACAGGCTTGCTCTAAGCACATGGCAAAGTATAAGATGTTTAAAGCTGATCTTGACTCTCCAGATATTAGAGTAATCCACTCTAATGCATCCTCCAGGGTTGTGATGGCACTTTTATTTCTGTAACTTAATTTAAGTGATATTGCACCAACTAATGCTACTATGTTTATCTAATCTAGATTTCTAAAGCCAGGAAGCTCAGTGCAAAGATAGGGATGGTAAAAAAAGGCCAGTAATATACTAAACCTTAATGGTAGCAAATATATATGTTATCCCGAACTGGCCCATGTGTGCCTGGTGCTGAACAAACACAAAAGACACCACACCTGCTGCAGAAAGCTTACAGGATAGGGAACAAGCAAATTAGTACAGTAATTCTTCATTTAACATGGTAGATACTTTTCAGAAAATGATCGTGCTAAGTGAAAACGTGTTATGCGGGGTCAATTTTCCCATTGAAAATAATGGAAAAGGTGGGGGTTGCGTTTCAAGCGCACGTGCACTCGCAGCTCCAGCCTGCACTTGTTAGCAGCTGAGACCAGGACATAAGGTTGGGGGAGAAAGGGGACTGGGTTATAGCCAGGAGTGGAGGTGTTTGGCTCAGGAGAAGGGAAGGGAAGGACAGGGGAGGAATCTGAAGAACAAGGTAATGGCTGTTCTGGGGTAAGAGGGTAGGTTCCTCTATGCATGAGAGGCAGCATAAGCCTTTAAAGGAGAAGCTCATTGGTGAGCAGTTAAAGTTAGGGATATTTGCAGAGCACAGAGAAAGAGTCAACATCACAACAACATTATGGCTGTGTGTACACTGGCCGCTTGAATTTCCGCAAAAGCACTGACGATCTCATGTAAGTTTGTCACTGCTTTTGCGGAAATACTATGCTGCTCCCATTCGGGCAAAAGTCTTTTTCCGAAAAACTTTTGCGCAAAAGGGCCAGTGTAGACAGCAGATATTTATTTTCCGCAAAAAAGCCCCCAATCGCGAAAATGGCGATCGGGGCTTTTTTGCGGAAAAGCGCATCTAGATTGGCTACGGACGCTTTTCTGCAAAATGTGCTTTTGCGGAAAAGCATCCTGCCAATCTAGACACGCTTTTCCGACAATGCTTTTAATGGAAAACTTTTCCGTTAAAAGTATTTCTGGAAAAATCATACCAGTATAGACGTAGCCTATTTGATCATCAACGTAAAGAGAGGCTGAATAGAGAAGGGCCTTAAATATATATATAATTTTTTTTAAAAAGGCATGTGTTGAATGTGGAGATGAATGTAGAACTGTGGTGGAGCGGTTTCGTGTGTCCAGAATAATGAGCCAAAAGAGGTGGGTTTAGGATCAGAATTTGGAAAAGTCTGGAGGGGAGTTTTGTTGCTACAGTCAAGGCCAGGAAGCAGAAGACTGTATTAGGCAAGATGCAGTGAGGCCTTAGATAAGCGTTTTGGCTATGTGCACAGAGGAAGGCCAAACATTAGAGATGCAGTGTAGGAAGTAATAACAGAGTCCCCTTGTTATTGGACACTGTTACTCCTAAGAAGACAAAACTGGTCAGAGTGTCCAGGTCCTAATACAGAGGAAAAGCTCTTGAGGATGGTTCTCAAGTTCTAATATGTGCTTAACATCAAGGAGAAATGTGTGATACCGAATTCATACGGGTTAGTCATTTTGGCCATGATTTTTAAAAATGGGGCCTAAAGCAATAAATGAGGCACATGTATGAGTGATCTGATTCTTCAAAAATGTGGAGCACTCAGCCACTCTCAGATTAATTCTTGAGTGCTGTTCAGCTTTGAACATCTAGCCACTCAGAACAGGGCATGGAGGCATAAAGGTGACTTGCTTTAGCATTCTTTTTGGAAAATTTTGGCTCCAATGCCTAATCCTTATCGATTAGGTAACCACCTTTCCCTGGATGCTAAGATCTCAGGGTTTAATCTTTCGTAACTTTACCTGAAAATAAATGTTTTGAAATGTCAAGTCTCAGTGAGAGGCAGCATGGTCCAATTGGCCAGTTATTAGCTTGGAGCGTAGGAGACATGAGTTCTGCCTCTTCAAGGATGGTCTTTTCTGTGCATGTGTGTGCAGCATCGAGCCCATTGGGACCTGATCGCAATTGACATCTCTGGGCAATATCGTAATCCTAATAAAATAATAATAATAATAATAATAAATAAACCATGTATCTGTTTATCAAAACAGATAAACTGTTAATATGCACAGTTTGCTATGTTCTCTCACTGACAGTGTATGATATGATTTGCAACACTACTTTTCAGATGAGTTCAGTTATGGGGGGAAAGCATCTGATAGATGAAGAGCACCAGGCATTGCTATTATGGGCTTTGCAAATTATGATGAAAGACCACAGAAAACACTGGGCTGATCCTTGGGCTTTGTAAATCAATTGGCTCTACCACACATTTGCAACACTAAAGGACTGCCCAGTGCATGAAAAGGACTTTGATATAGCATAGTAGCATAAAACAAACATAACTGTAATGTATGCTCAATAAGTCATGGATTTATGGTTTTCTTTTGATTTAATCCAAACTGGCATTCATCTTCTCTCAGGCTATAAATTAGTGAGTATCATGGTAATAAATATGTAACAGGTATTTAAGGGAGGACTTCAAATGCTTTTTTTTTTTTTTTTTTTTTTAAATAAATGAATAATTCACTAGAAAAAAAAATTGGTTCCAGAGATGAAGTCATAAACATCTGATGGCAGCTAGGCAGTATGTTTGTAATGACCTGGTGTTCTCACTATTGTTGCCAAAACACAGATGTGAGCATCACATTGACATTGACTGGCACCTCCGTAGAGACTCCAATGTTTGAATGGTCCATGGAAACAGCTCTGTACTGTTTTGCAACTTAGCCTTTAAAAAAAAGTTTCGGTTTCCAGAGACCTTTAAGTTGTTGTTTTTTTCAGGAAAAGTTTCCTAGGATGAAATCACATGCTATTCAACAGTTCTGTACAAATATGCTTCCCAGCAATTCTTTCCCTTTATGTTACCAGACAGCAGAACATTCCCATTAAATAGCAAAACAATGAGTAAAGCAGATGGAGAAGGAATCTAGGCTCTTGTAAAGATAGGCAAGCAATGGGCATGCTCACATTTAGTGTGTGAAAAGTTAATGTGGGTTTGCACATTGATTAACCTAAAGAATATGTCTTAACAAATGAATGACTCAGTCTGCAATATATAATCAAAACACATCAGTGACATTTTCAATCTACAAGTAAAGCTTGTTTGTAAATCTCCAGCTGTCAGGTAAAAGTCTCCAAATGTGTTTTTAATGCAGAAAATTCAAAGTTTACTGGCATCAGTTAATGGTAACCACAAATGGAAAGCAAGCATCTAATGTGCCATTTAATTTTCATGGCTGCATTACACACTAATTACCTCATATCTGCTTTAAGTAAATGCATTATTAATAATTACGCTGCTTTCTTTCATATTTAAACTTAGTCACAAAACCTTTAATTTTGCTACATTTTGTACATTTCCTCTTTAAAATATTTATGTTTGTGCCAAATGCTTGTAGAGTTCCTTAAAAAAATCTAATTTATCTAAGCAATTAAAGGCTGATGTTGAGCTTTGTGAAACTATAAAGGGATTAAATGGCTAATTAAGTAGAGGTAATCTGTGCGCCAAGGTGAAAGCACTATATTGTGCTCCCAAAAAGTGATATGCCCACCTTAGAAGAATGAAAGGTTATAAGCAATGTTCCCTCTAATCTTTTCATTACATGTGCAGATTTTTACCATCTGTGTGTGGAATAAATTGTATTGCACCAAGGCATGCATGAGGGTGCACCACCTGTAGAAACAAAACACCTAGCTTGGGGCACTCTGCAAATCAGCTGGGCACCATATGAATCTGTCCTGATTGGCTACACAAGTGTACAGCTTCCAGGGAACTCTGGTCATGAGCATTACTTAATGAATGTCACATGCACCAGTTTCCCTGCTGATGAAATTGCCTGACTGCAATTAGTTAATTCAAAGGATGCAATTGTAGTGAGGAGGTGGAGAACAAACAAAAACAACAGATAAGCCAAAAGTCATTGAGGAAAGGCCACGTCTACATTGGCAAGATTTCACGCAAATACCTTTAACGCAAGAGTTTTTGCGGTAAAGTATTTGCGCAAGAGAGCGTCTACACTGGCACATGCTTTTGCGCAAGAGATGTGCTTTTGAGCAAAAGCATCTGTGCCAGGGTAGACACCTCTCTGGCCATTGGAGCTTTCTTGCGCAAGAAATTCATGTTGCCTGTCTACACTGGCCTCTTGCGCAAGAACACTTGCTCAAGAAGACTTATTCCTGAGTGGGAGCGTCATAGTTCTTGCGCAAGAAGCACTGATTTCTTACATTTGAACGTCAGTGTCCTTGCACAAGAACTCGTGGCCAGTGTAGACAGGTGGCAAGATTTTGTGCAAAAGCAGCTGCTTTTGCGCAAAATCTTGCCAATGTAGACATAGCCAAACTGTATACTGGGAACGTCCATCTGCCTGGCTCGCACTAGGCCAGCAAGAGTTAGTTTTATTAGATCCAAACCTGGCATCAAAGATGCTACCACATCATTAAATGTCCTAGCCTGAGGAAAGGGGGATGGACAGGCAGTAGCAGCTAGAGAGCAGTGCAGGAAACCAAGCTTGCCACTGGAAGGGTGAATGTCAGAGGAACTAAAAGGTGTCTTGCTAGAGAGCAGTGCAGGAAACCAAGCTTGTCACTGGAAGGGTGAATGTCAGAGGAACTAAAAGGTGTCTTGCTAGAGAGCAGTGCAGGAAACCAAGCTTGTCACTGGAAGGGTGAATGTCAGAGGAACTAAAAGGTGTCTTGCTTACTGACTGACACCAACATGTTGGGGAGCTTGAGCTGAAGCCAAAGAGAAATGATGAGCTTTTCATGACTGAGTCTCCAGTGAGCTCCAGCAGCAAGGGAATAATAAAGTAGTGCTCAATGAATAAATGAATGTATGAGATGCTGTAATGTGTGGAAGGGAAATAGGTGTATGCCTGTTTTCACAATGGCATGGGTGGCAGCAGCACTCTGGACTAGACTCACGGGGATCTTTCCTGGAATGTGGGCTACTTCATGCTGATTGAGAACTCTTTGGTGGGCCACCCCTCTCAACTCCTTCCACAAAGGCAGATCCCATTTTTGAAGATATTTACCTATTCCCTGTCTCCTCAGTTGTGTGCCTCACCTAGTCAGATGATGCAGGGTAGCTTAGGGTATGGGTGAGTAGATGAAAGAAGAGAGGAAGGATCATGCATTGAAACTCGGGCCTTGATAGTAAAAAGCTAGTGGGACTGTTTTGCTCAGACACCCTGATGTTCATGCATAAGCCCTAACAAAAT
Organism: Pelodiscus sinensis; assembly: GCF_049634645.1. Taxonomy (NCBI): domain Eukaryota; kingdom Metazoa; phylum Chordata; order Testudines; family Trionychidae; genus Pelodiscus; species Pelodiscus sinensis. Next base: position 12,053,337 of record NC_134716.1, read on the forward strand.
TGGTCTTATATTTATTACAACCACTACAGTTGCTCTTTTTACAATGTGAAAAGTCCAAATTAAATTTTGCTCTTTAAACTTCCACATTGTCTTGTGATTTGAGCATTTAAATACATATTCAAATGGCAAAATGAAAATGACTGAGTCTTTACAGCAAATAGCAAATTATGCAAACAGTGCTTTTAACATTGGATAGCTTAAAAACACAGACTTGTAAAATTTAACGTATTCACTGCTCAATGCCAATGCATTATTTTTTTAAATGGAGCTGTTGTTGGTATATTGGTATTACTGAGAGTGCTGTGCTTGGAATGTAACAGACTTGAATTCAAATCCTATGATTATTATAATGTATTATATGAAGTGGTTTCTAGCTGAATCCCAGAGTTGCTATGGTTTGAAGCACTAAGCAGATAGCAGGCCAAATTTAGAGAGTGGCCAAGATTTTTTTTTTTAATTGGTATCTCAAGTTGAGGGTGCTTAGAAAGTGGCTTTTTTTTCCCCCAAAAGTGCTGTGTATGTAGCAGCTCTCAATTAAATTAGTGGAAGTCTCAGGGTAGTGAGCACTTTTTGGAATTTAAGCTACTTATTGAACATTTAAATAGACTCAAAATAAGCTATGCAATTTGTGTAGCGCAAGTTGCGTGGCTTATTCTGACAGAAGGGTGCTATCTAGATGCACTCTAACTTACATGCAGGTATAGAAAATAGGTGGAAGAGAATTCACAGCAAACAGGCTGGAAGGAGAGAACTTATAGCAAGAATTGCAACCTCCAGGAGGATTGTGAGAAGTTGTAAATAAAAATACAACACATCCTTCCTTTAACTGACACCATCGAACAACTTCCTCTGTCTCTGGGGTGGAAAGAGTGACTGGTGTTGATTTCAGGGCCACATTTTCACCCCTGGTGTTACTCTGTTGATACCCCCAGCACACTCACTGAGACACACATCCACTTACAGGTGTGTAACTTTCACCATCAGCTTTCACTTCACCCTCACATGTGGCCAAGCAATTTCATCCTTAGATGAGACATTCAGACTACGTGGTTTTTAGCAGCAGTATCCCTAGCCAGTCAGGGAATGTAGCTGATAGTCTTCATCTGTTTCTCATTGGCGATGATCCTGGGACATAAGGACAGAGCATAGTAAAGTGAAAGGACACACAAGATCTCGGGTCATCTGAAGAAGTGGGCCGGACCCATGAAAGCTCAAGATACCATCTACATGTTGTTAGTCTATAAAGTGCTACCAGACTATTTGTTGTTTTTTAAGTTTACACAAGATCTGTGCAGTCACCCAGGGAAGGAAAATGCACTTATGTCTACACTGCAGTTATTTCAGAGTAAGCTATTCTGGAATAGTTATTCTGAAATAGCTTATTTCGAAATAGCACATCTACACTGAAGGGAAGCCTCTAAATGAGTCCGAAGTCGACTTCCCTAATGTAGATGTGCTCTCTCAAGTTAGAGCCCCTAGGGTATGTCTACACTACAAAGTTAATTCAAACTAACAGACGTTAGTTCGAGTTAACTTTGATAGGTGCTACACAGGCAAACCGCTAGTTCGAACTTAATTCAAACTAGCGGAGCGCTTAATTCGAACTAGGTAAACCTCATTCTACAAGGACTAATGCCTAGTTCGAATTAAGTAGTTCGAATTAAGGGCTGTGTAGCCACTTAATTTGAACTAGTGGGAGGCTAGCCCTCCCCAGCTTTCCCTGGTGGCCACTCTGGACAACACCAGGGAAACTCGTCTGCCCCCCTCCTGGACCCGGAGCCCTTAAAGGGCCACGGTCTGGCTACGGTGCCCGTGCCAGGTGTAAGCCTGCCAGCACCCAGTCAGCAGACTCTGCACCTGGCACGGCACGAGCCACCCACCTGTTGCCACCCAGCCCTCCGCCTCTTCCCGGGACTAGGCTGGTGACTCCCGGGAGCCTGCCCAGATCCGCGAGAGGCGGGCGCCCGCCTGGTCTAGTGCGGACATCGTGGACCTCATCCATGACGCCTGTACTAAGCACAGGAAAGTGGCCATCTAGGGCAGGATAACTGCCAGCCTGACCACCCAGGAGCTGGTTTGCATGAAAATCTGGGTGGTCCAATGAGACCCCCGACCCTGAGCCCTGAGCTTAGAATGACCATACTTGGTCAGACCAAAGGTCCATCTAGCCCAGTAGCCTGTCTGCCGACAGCGGCCAACAGTAGATACCCTGGAGGGGATGGACTGAAAACAATGACCAAGCCATTTGTCTCATGCCATCAATCTCCAGCCTTCACAAACAAAGGCCAGGGACACCATTCCTACCCCCTGGCTAATAACACTCCATGGACCCAACCTCCATGAATTGATCGAACTTCTCTTTAAACTCTGTTCTAGTTCTAGCCTTCACAGCTTCCTGCAGCAAGGAGTTCCACAGGTTGACTCTTTGCTTTGTGAAGAAGAACTTTCTCGTATTAGTTTGAAGCCTGCTAACCATTCATTTCATTTGGTGTCCTCTAGTCCTTCTACTATGGGAACTAATGAAGAACTTTTCTGTATGCACCCTCTCCACACCACTCATGCTTTTATAGACCTCTATCATATCCCCCCTCAGACTCCTCTTTTCTAAGCTGAAAAGTCCCAGTCTCTTTAGCCTCTCTACATATGGGACCTGTTCCAAACCCCCCTGATCATTTTACTTGCCCTCCCCTCTCCCACCTCCTTTTCCCAGTCTCCCCGAGTTTTCTTCAATAAAGAGAGTTTCTATTTTTGACCACACACGTGTCCTTTATTTTTGACATCAGGAAGGGGGGCTAGGGAGGGGTAAGTGGAAGGAGGTGAGGGAGGAATGGGGTACGAGCCCCCGATGAAGAGGACTGGGGTGGCTCTGTGGGCTCCTTGAGGTGGAAACTCTCCTGCAGCCCCCCGATTGACCTCCCCCCCAGGATGGCAGCCTGTGGCAAGTGCAGCTGGGCTGATGGCCAAGTGCTGAGATGTGCCGAGTGTGGGCACTCAGACAGGGGCAGATGAGAGTGCCGGGGGGCCCAGGGCAGCACCGTGGGTCTCCCGGCATCGAAATTTTGCAAAATGCTAAGTTTAAGTCTAGATGCACTAGTTCTAATTATCTTAGTTCAAATTAACTAATGCAAACTAAGTTAGTTCAAATTAGAACTGTAGTGTAGACATACCCTCTGTGTCCAGAAATCGTCCCCAAAGCCACACCAAGAAGATCCAACAACAATGCACTAGGAATCTTAGAAAGCAATGCTAAGTCAGAGACACAAACACACACACCCACACTTTGGGGTGGCAAGGATTAGTGACATGGATTAGTGTTTAAGCCTTGAGATCTGAATGGAGAGATATGGCATTGTTGGGAGTGGGAACTCATACTTGGCCTAGGTTAAATCTTAAAGAACAGCCTAAAGATGAATGTGCCACTTGAGGTCTAGAGTGGATGATTCAGGGTGATGTTTTGAGAAAGGAATGTTCCCCTCACTTTGTAAATGCAAAATGCTTATGTAGGTCATGTCAGGTAATGGCTTGAGGTAATAATTACAAAGGTGCTGAGTGGCTTAAGAAACCAAGTCCCATTTTGAAAAGTGACAGAGCCACTTCAGAGTCTAAATTCCAAGGACCTCCAGCAAGACACAGGGGATATCTCCACTTTGAGCTGAAGGTGAAAAATCCAACTTGAGCAGTTAGACCCACATTAGCTCATGAAGCCAATATGCTAAAAATAGACTCGCCAAAGATGCATGAATGGTGGGAGGAGATAGAGTCCCTGAATACATACCTATCTGAGCCTCCACCACCACACCTACACTTTGTTTGTTGGTACAGGTCTATCTCCTCAAGATAGAATTTACAACACCAGCTCACAGTAGAGACCTATCTTTAGATTCTTGAATTCCTAAGTCACTTCTGAAAATGGGAGTTAGTTGTGTCAGTCACCTAAGCGCTTTTAAAAAAATGTTACCGCGTAGCTACTGCTGGGGCTCACAAACTATATGGCTGTGTCTAGACTGGCAAGTTTTTCTGCAAAAGCAAGTGCTTTTGCAGAAAAACTTGCCAGCTGTCTACACTGGCCGCTTGAATTTGCACAAGAACACTGACTTTCTACTGTCTGAAATCAGTGCTTCTTGCAGAAATACTATGCTGCTTCCATTCAGGCAAGAGTCCTTTTGCACAAAAGGGCCAGTGTAGACAGTTCAGATTTGTTTTGAGCAAAAAAGCCCCGATTGCGAAAATGGCGATCGGGGCTTTTTTGCGGAAAAGCACGTCTAGATTGGCACGGACGCTTTTCCGCAAAAAGTGGTTTTGCGGAAAAGCATCCGTGCCAATCTAGATGCTCTTTTCCGCAAATGCTTTTAACGGAAAACTTTTCCATTAAAAGCATTTGCGGAAAATCATGCCAGTTTAGATGTAGCCTATGGGAATAAGCATCTCTCGGCATTATCTAAAATAGTGCAGAAGGAAATGAAAACAATGATCAAGTCAACTTTTCACAAGAAAGGAAGACCAATAATTAATATCTCCATTGCTGTAACGTACCTTTCCTTCACCCCATTCCATCGCTATTGTTTTTACAGCATTAGTGCATTCATGTCTGAATGCAAAATTTAAGGTCTTTAGAGCATTACTTACTCTGTAAATGCCTAGTACACGTTTTGGTTCTGGAAAACGAAACAGCAATCATAGCTGCAAAGGGACAACCAATAAAGATACCACAATTTCCCTAGGGAATTGCTATGTATCAGAGTTTTAGATAATGGCATAGAGAATATGCTTTCAGTTTGCAGATAATATCAAACTGGCAGGGGTTGCAAGTGCTCTTGGATAGGATTAAAATTCAAAATGAGCTGAACAAACTGGAAAAATGATCTGATGTAAATAAGATGAAATTTAATAAGGACAAATGCAAAGTATTCCTTAGGAAGGAACAATCAGGTGCACACATATGAAATGGGAAATGACAGCAGAGAAAAGGGGTTATAGTAAATAGCAAGTTATATGAGTTAGCAGTGTATGACTGTTGCAAAAACAAAGACAACAACAACCCACATCATTCTGGTGTGCATTAGGAGGTGTGTTGTAAACCAGATAAATAATTGTTTGCTCTATTCTGTGCTGAGTATAGCCTCAGTTGGGGCACATCTAGACTACACACTTCTTTTGAAAGAAGCTTTTTTGAAAGAATCTTTCAAAAAAAAGCTTCTTTAGAAAGAGATCTGGACAGGCACAATTTTCAAAAAAGTTATCTGCTTTTTTGAAAGAGCACCCAGACAATCTGGATGCTCTCTTTCGAGAAAGCCCTGTTTGTGATCAAGAACACCTTTTCTCGAAAGAGCTCTTTCAAAAAAGGTGTTTTGTAAAATGAGGTATAGTGCTGTCGAAAAATCTGCCGTGTTCGTTCGATTTAATGTTTTTTCAAAAAAAGGCCACTTTTAAAAAAACAAACCTGTAGTCTAGACATAGCCTTAGAGTATTGTAGCCAGTTAAGGTGCCACATTTCAGGAAGCATGCATAAACTGAAGAAAATCCAGAGAAGAGCAACTGAAATGACTAAAGGTCTAGAAAACCTTGAGGGACCTATAGAGGAATGTAGGCAATTGTGAGGCCACCCTGCCTCTAGACAGCGAAGGAGTGCAGACTGTCTCAGTCTGTATCCATAAAAGCCTTCTCTGGGCAGAAAGAATAGGGGAATTAGTGATTTACAAGGGGGACCCTGTGGTGGCTCTACCCACCACACAGCTTGTGGTGTTCCACCCCCGCATCTGTGTCTGAGGGTATGTCTACACTGCAGAGTTTTGAAGAACGTGATGAACATCCACACTGCAACTGCGTTCTGTCGCAAGTGAATCGAAAGAACAGATGGCTTTTACCGACCTTGTTAATCCTTGTTCTATGAGAAAGGAGCCGTTTTTTGAAAGAGAGGTAGCCGTGTTTGTTTATGCAGATTCAGACTAAAATGTATTGGAGCTTTTGTGCGCAAAGACTCACTTTGTCAGATGCATGTAGTGGAAATTCCAGAGGTAGGTATAAATATAAGGGCGTATGAAAAGAAGGGAGTACTTCTCAAGGGTAAGGCTATAGATAATGAGGTCAATTCAGTCAGGGAGGGTGAGGCCCACTTCTAGCAACTGATGTGGAGGTGTGCAGCTGGCTAGCCATTCACAGTCTTTGTTTAATCCTAAACTGATATGGATTTAACCGTTTCTGTTGTGCAAGAGAGTGTCTATACTGGCATGTGCCTTTGTGCAAAAGATTTGATTTGCTTTTGCACCAAAGCATCAGTGGCAGTGTTGGAGCTTTCTTGCACAAGAGAGCATCTACGGCCATTTAAGCCATCGGGCTTTCTTGTGCAAGAAATTAACTTGGCTGTCTACACTGGCCCTCTTGCGCAAGAATACTTGCGCAAGAGGGTTTATTCCTGAGCGGGAGCATCGGAGTATTCGCACAAGAACCACTGATTTTGTACAGTACAAAGTCAGTGTTCTTGCGCTAATACTCACAGCCAGTTAGACAGGCGGCAAGATTTTGCGCAAAAGCAGTTGCTTTTGCGCAATATCATGCCAGTCTAGATGCACCCACAGTGTCAAATTTGCAAATGAATTGTAGTTCTGCAGTTTCTCTTTGAAGTCTGTTTTTGAAGTTTTTCTGTTGCAGGATGGATTCTTTTAAATCTGGTACTGTGTGTCCAGGGAGATTGAAATATTCTCCTACAGGTTTTTGTATGTTACCATTCCTGATATCTGATTTGTGTCCATTTATTCTTTTACATAGGGACTGTCCACTTTGGCCGATGTATATGGCAGAGGGGCATTGCTGGCACATGATGGCATATATTACATTGGTAGATGTGCAGGTTTGTTGCAGAGATTGGTTCCTGATTTAGAGTTACTGTGGTGTGGTGTATAAGTTGCTTCAGGTTGACGGGTTGTCTATGGGCAAGGACTGGCCTTCCTCCCAAGGTCTGAGAGTGAGGGATCATTGTGTAGGATGGGGGGTTGTAGATCATTTTGGCCCCTGGCACGGCTTTTTTTTTTTTTTTTTGCTCAACAACCCCCTCCCCCCCGTCCAGAGTTCACTGCCAGCACCTATATACCACACCACACCACACCACACCACAGTAACTAACTCAGGAACCAATCCCTGCAACAAACCGCGTTGCCAGCTCTGCCCACATCTACACCAGCGACACCATCACAGGAGCTAACCACATCAGCCACGCCATCACAGGCTCGCTCACCTGCACAATCTCCCTGGACACACAGTAGCAGATTTAAAAGTAGCCATCCTGCAACAAAAAAAAATGTGCATAATCGCATCTAGGGGTTTGTTTGTTTTTCAAAAGAGCCACGTCTAGACAGCAATTTCACTTTCGAAATACCCGATCTGCCTAATTTACATCCCTCTTTCAAAAGGGAGGGGTAGTTTAGACATTCCCTATCAGTTTAGGATTAAACAAAGAGTGAGGGGGGATTTGATAGCATCCTTCAACTTCCTGAAGGGAGGTTCCAAAGAGGATGGAGAGAGGCTGTTCTCAGTAGTGACAGATGGCAGAACAAGGAGCAATGGTCTCAAGTTGTGGTGGGAGAGGTCAGGTTGGATATTAGGAAAAACTATTTCGCTAGGAGGGTGGTGAAGCACTGGAATGGGTTACCTAGGGAAGTAGTGGAGTCTCCATCCCTAGAGGTGTTTAAGTCTCAGCTTGACAAAGCCCTGGCTGGGTTGATTTAGTTGGGATTGGTCCTGCCTAGAACAGGGGGCTGGACTTGATGACCTTCTGAGGTCTCTTCCAGCTCTTCGGTTGCCTACATTAACCAGCCTACATTAACCACCCTAGTTTGAACTAGGGTGGTAGTGTAGACATACCCTTGGTGTTCACACCTCCACATCAACTGCTGGAAGTGAGCCTCATTCTTCCTGACTGGATTGTCCTTGTTATCTCTAACTCTTGATTGGTACTCTTTTCATATGCCTGTATATTTACACCTGCCTCTGGAATTTCCACTACATGCATCTGATGAAGTGAGTCTTTGCCCACGAAAGCTCATGTTCTGATAAATCTGTTAGTCTATGAGGTGCCACAGGACTTCATAGCTTTTCTAAGTAGTTCTTAACCTGTTTTTTCTACTCTGAGGGCTGCCCATCTCCTTGCCTAGTGCAGTAGTCTGGGAGCTGACCTTGTCTATGAAGACAGAGGCAAGGAAAGCATTGAGTACTTCAGCTTTTCCCACATCATTTGTCACTAGGGCTGTGTCCAGACTCCATGCCTCCGTCGACGGAGGCATGTAGATTAGCCAGATCGGAAGAGGGAAATGAAGCCGCGATTAAAATAATCGCGGCTTCATTTAAATTTAAATGGCTGCCCCGATCTGCCGATCAGCTGTTTGTCGGCAGATCGGGAGAGTCTGGACGCGATGCCCCGACAAAGAAGCCTTTCTTCATCGACACAGGTAAGCCTCGTGAAACCAGGTTTATCTGTGTCGATGAAGAAAGGCTTCTTTGTCGGGGCATCGCGTCCAGACTCTCCCGATCTGCCGACAAACAGCTGATCGGCAGATCGGGGCAGCCATTTAAATTTAAATGAAGCCGCGATTATTTTAATCGCGGCTTCATTTCCCTCTTCCGATCTGGCTAATCTACATGCCTCCGTCGAAGGAGGCATGTAGTCTAGACACACCCTAGGTTACCTCCCTCATCCAGTAAGGGCCTCACACCCTCTCTGATCACCTTCTTATTGCTAACATGCCTGTAGAAACCTCTTGTTACCAGGAGCAATGTGAGGCCGGCTGCGGCAGCTGGCGCCCCCTCCCCTGCACGGCCGTCAATGGCCGTGACGTCATCACAGGGCGTCCCGGTGCCCCGTGACATCATCATCAGGCACCTAGGCCAGCCGCACTGTAGGCAACTGCCTAGTTCACCTAGGCTCACAGACTGCTTCTGCCTGTTACCCTTCACAACCCTTGCTACCTGCAATTGCGCTTTTGCCTTCCTGATTACTGCCCTGCATTCTCAAGCAATCTATTTATACTCCTCTCTAGCCATCTGTCCAAGTTTCCACTGCTTGTAAGCTTCCTTTGTGTGTTTAAGCTCACCAGGGATTTCCTCAGTAAGCCACTCTGGTTGCCTGCCATATTTGCTTTTCTTACTGCTCATCGGGATGGTTTCTTCCCGTGCCTTCAATAAGGCTTCTATAAAATACTGCCAGCTCTCCTGGACTCCTGTCCCCTTCATGTTAGCATCCCAGGGAATCCTGCCCATCAGTTCTGAGTCAAAGTCTGCTTTTCTGAAGTCCAGGGTGTGTATTTTCCTTCTTCCTTTTGTCAGGATCCTGAAATCTACCATCTCATGATCACTGCTTCCCAGGTTTTCACCCACCTCTACTTTCCCTACTAGTTCCTCCCTGTTTGTGAGCAGCAGGTCAAACTGCATGGCCCCTGGTCAGTTCCTTCAGCACTTGTACCAAGAATTTATCCCCAGTGTTCTCTAAAAACTTCCTGGATTGTCTGTGTACTGCTGTATTGGTTGGTCTCCCAACAGATGTTAGGATGAATAAAGTCCGCCATGAGAACCAGGGACTGTGATCTGGAAGCTTCCCTTAGTTGTCTGAAGAAAGCCTTGTCTACCTCAGCTACCTGATTCGGTGGTCTATAGGAGACACCAACCAAATCACCACCCCTGGTGCTTCCACCTCTAAACTTAAGCCATAGACTCCTGGAGCTCTGAGCAATCATACCACTCTTACATACAATGCAACTCCTCCTCCTTCTCCCCCCTGCCTGTTCTTCCTGAACAGTTTATACCCTTCCGTGACAGTGCTCCAGTCATGCGAGTCATCCCACCAAGTCTCCGTTATTACAATCAAATCATAGTTTTGACTTGGCCAGGGTTTCTAATTCTTCCTGTTTGTTTCCCAGGCTTCTTGCCTTTGTGTACAAACACCTTAGATAACCAGTTGATTGCCCTACCTTCTCCATTTGAGGTCCTGTTAGAAACAGGAAAAGCAGTGGGGGACATATAGCCATTCCTAATAGCAAAATGTGGTAGTTGCAGCACTGGCTTGACACATGGTTATTTACTTACTAGACATTATATTATGTACCTTATGTCTATTATGACATTATATTAAGTTGTATATCCTCCAGCCTTGCTTGAAATAAATTACAGTGAAACACCAACATCCTTTTTTTGTTTCTCCTACTGCTTTGTAACTCCAGTAACGAGGGTATGAGTACTTTCAGACAAGTACATCGTCGCTACGTCTAGACTGGCATGATTTTCTGCAAATGCTTTTAACGGAAAAGTTTTCTGTTAAAAGCATTTGCGGAAAAGAGCATCTAGATTAGCACAGACGCTTTTCCGCAAAAGCACTTTTTACGGAAAAGCATCCATGCCAATCTAGCCGTGGTTTTCCGCAAGAAAGCCCTGATTGCAAGAGGGCCAGTGTAGACTGCTCAGGACTGTTTTGCACAAAAAAGCCCCGATGGCGAAAATGACAGTCAGGGCTTTCTTGTGCAAAACCACGTCTAGATTGGCACGGACACTTTTCCGCAAAAAGTGCTTTTGCGGAAAAGCGTCCTGCCAATCTAGATGCGCTTTTCTGAAAATGCTTTTAACAGAAAACTTTTCCGTTAAAAGCATTTCCAGAAAATCATGCCAGTGTAGACATAGCCCATGTGTAACCCTTCTGCCGGGTAGGCCTGGCAGTAACCAGGACTGGGTTCCATATCTTGGGGTCCATCTCACACAGAACCGGCTCAAGCCCCCACCCAGTAATCTGGGAAATTCACACACCCCTGGGTGCCTCTGAGAGGCAATGCTTCCCCACTCGCAAGCACTGAGTCTGAGTGTAGGAAAGAAACATTTAATGAAACGGAGAGAGAAGTCATACAGCATTAACTTGGGGAAACCATCACAAACAGAGTTTATAACCCAAACATGAGCTAAGGCCCCCCAGCAAAGAATCACCTGAAGTCCAAAGAGTCCAACACCCCAAAAGTCTCTGTCCCTGGTCCGTGCCACCCAGAGTCTCAAAGTTCACCCGCAGGGTTTCACCTCCCAACCTGGGTAGAAATGGGGGTGGGAGGATAGAAGGGGCACCTTATGACACTCCGCCACGCTCCACCAGCTGTCTTCGTCCTACGCCACTGGATGCTCCGCTAGTCGTCTGCTGCCGCTTCTTGCCTGCTGCAGCCGCTGGTCACCGCTCCTCGCCTGCCACCACTCCACGCCACGCCTCTGGTTGCCACTTCACGCTGCTGGTCATCACTCCTCACCTGCCACCTCTCTGAGCCATGTTATGCCACCAGCCAGTGATTCCCACCAGCCACTCTGCTGGTCGCCGCCACTCCACTGGCTGCAATGGGTCTGGCTGTCAGCCAAACCAGTGATTTCAGCTCTCCGTGATTTCAACTCTTTAGCCACCAGCTTGACTGGCAAAAGAATCCAGCTTCTACTGGACTAGCAAAAGAAAAGACTCCTCAGGGAGTCTGCTTTAGGTTTGTCCTTAAGACAAAGGGGCTACATCTAGACTGGCATGATTTTCCATAAATGCTTTTTACAGAAAAGTTTTCCGTTAAAAGCATTTTCGGAAAAGAGCATCTAGATTGGCATGGACACTTTTCCGCAAGAGCGCTTTTTGCAGAAAAGCATCCATGCCAATCTAGACGTGCTTTTCCGCAAAAAAGCCCGAGCACCATTTTTGCAATCAGGGCTTTTTTGCAGAAAACAAATCTGGGCTGTCTACACTGGCCATTTTGCGAAAAAGGACTTTTGCCCGAAATGGAGCAGCATAGTATTTCTGCAAAAACACTGACAACCTTAAATGAGATTGTCAGTGCTTTTGCAGAAATTCAAGCAGCCAGTGTAAACAGCTGGCAAGTTTTTCCAGAAAAGCCGCTGAATCAGAAAAACTGGCCAGTCTAGAGACAGCCAGGAGGAAGGGGCAGGTTGGGCCAGTTTTATAGCTCACACCTGGCAGGTGTGAAGCAGGCTGGCTCAAGTCCTTTAGCCTTCCCCCCAGCTCAGCTCACTCAACTCTGGAAGGGGGGAGGCTTATTCCTCGAAGATCTCTTGCCATGTTGGTGGTGGTGTCTCTTGCAAGCACTGGTGGCATGTTTTACAGTTCCCATATTGAGGGGTAGCATGATTAGTGACCCCCCACAACAGTCCCAAATTATTTACAAATCTCCACATTCCATTCCAACACTGACCCTCCATCAGCCCTGGCTGAATGGGATTTACATAGCTGCACCTTGGATTCTCTCCTGAGCTGTATTTACATATCAACATTTAACAGTTAATTACCTTGCAGAGCTAAACAATTGTAGTGGGCACACCCACCCCTCCTTTTAGCTGGCTGAGAGCAAACAGCAGTTCAGCCCCTGCTTATAATATGGAATACCATTTCACATGTGTAAGTCCAAAATGTATTCTAAGCAATTGTTATGTAAACCATAAATGAAACCAATCTCTTGGTGCTTGTATGTAGGAAAGCCTTTTGATTTACAGAATTTGGTGAGTATTTTTTAATTTTCAAACATTTACAAAAAACACCCACCAAAACAAAGAGGATAGTGTGTCTGGCTACGTCTACACTGGCCCCTTTTCCGGAAGGGGCATGTAAATTTCACGAGTCGTCGTAGGGAAATCCGCGGGGGATTTAAATATCCCCCACGGCATTTAAATAAAAATGTCCGCCGCTTTTTTCCGGCTTTTAAAAAAGCCAGAAAAGAGCGTCTAGACTGGCCCCGATCCTCCGGAAAAAGTGCCCTTTTCCGGAGGGTCTTATTCCTACTTTGAAGTAGGAATAAGAGCCTCCGGAAAAGGGCACTTTTTCCGGAGGATCGGGGCCAGTCTAGACGCTCTTTTCCGGCTTTTTTAAAAGCCGGAAAAAAGCGGCGGACATTTTTATTTAAATGCCGCGGGGGATATTTAAATCCCCCGCGGATTTCCCTACGACGACTCGTGAAATTTACATGCCCCTTCCGGAAAAGGGGCCAGTGTAGACGTAGCCTCTATGTATTCCTCTGCTAGTTGTAGACTTGTGTGTACAGGGAATGTGGTTGTGCTTACTTTTCCTCTTTAATTTTACATCAAAATTAGTCCTAGTAAAGAAGTGGGGTTCTCATCACAGACTAAACATTTCTTTTTCATTTACAGTCTCACTGTGCAGGTCACATCTGCTGCAGTATTTAGTATTCAGGACTGAATTGTTTCATGTTCTCAGTACCAGTCACTGGAAGCATTACAATTGATATGGAAATTTCATTCAATGAAACTTCTCAGTCAGGAGACTAACTGATGCCAGTATTGTGTTTATTGCTTCACCACATAAATGTCTAAATTAGATAATACTGGGACGTATTTTTCAAAATCCCAAATTAGCATATTGAGTTTAGCGATTTTTCATATATTCTGGAATCAGCAGACTGCCTGTTAATTTCCTGAACTACTCCCAAATTGTTTGGTCATTCACAATCAAATCTCTATAATTCTTTGTCTTTCTTCCCCTAACTAGATCCACACTTATGAAAGAGCTCCAAATATATAATATTTGTGGCACCTTTCAAGTCTTCAGTATTCCAGCCAAATATTAGCCATTAGGTGCCTTGAAAATATGCTCCAAAACCTTTTCCTCTATGGGTCTGTAAACAAATCTAGTACCTTGTTAGGCACTAATTGCATCTGCCACATAACTACACTACTGTAATTCTCTAAAAGCATTACCCATATGTCATGGCCTTTTTTTTAGCTGCCTGATTATCCTAATAAATAATGGATCTTTTTGTATATCCCTGTGGATCGAGGCTATTATGTGTCATATAAATATGCTAGCTTTTGGAATCAACTTGTAGGTGAAACTCAAATGACTCACTTTTTTCTCTAACAATTTCATAGTTATTTTCTTTGTTAAGGTCAGTTAAGCCACTATCTATCCAAACTAGTTTTTAAATCAAAGTAAGGAAAATAACCACAACGTAAGTATAGATTGAACCTCTCTAGTCCAGCCCCCTTGGGACCTGACCAGTGGTGAACAAGAGAATTTGCTGAACCATGGGAGATCAATATTGTCTAGCAGCATTACCAACACTTCATCTGTTACTGAGCTCTTAGAAGGCATTTAGGAGTAAATGGAGCTAAATAACACCACAGTCCTGAGAGCCAGGACTGGTGGCTGTAAACAAACTTTACAGGACTGTAGGAAACTTTGCTGCACTCAGGATATGTGGACATCTGGCTAACTAAAATCATGCCGGACCACAGACGTTGCCAGCCCAGAGAGTGCTGGATTAAAGAAGTTCAACCTGTAATAGTTAACACAACTGATGCCCTCACTACAACTTTTCCAAGCTATTTTACAATCATTCTAAAAGAACCAGTTACAGCACGTAGAGTGCTTTAAGAGCATGATTTTTCTGAATATATCCCACTGCTACTACTGTTGGTCCAGCAAAGTTACAGCATAGAAGGAATAGTCTCAGAGGATTAGCTGTTCCCCCTCTCCCCCCACCAATCCCACAAGAGGTAACTGTGAGGGGGTTCACTCACCACCACACCCCCTGCCATCTGTCCTGGAAATTAGCTTCTTTGGCTGGTGGGGTACCTTCCCTCAGGTGGCAGTTCCCCTCTTTTCTCCAGGCCGAGGCATCCTCTTCAATACACTGCCCTCCGGCAGTGCCCAAGTCAGTCTCTGGGCCCCCCTTCCAGGGGTTGTTGTTTCTCCAGCAGGCCGTTATTCAGGCCCTGCAGTCTGGGGGTTTGCTTGGCCAGAGCTCCCCTCGCCCTGCCTTGACTCCCCAGCCCTGCCCTAGCTCTAGGGAGCCTCCTACTCCCCCAGCAGCCAGGCTCTCACTGTCTTTTTTGGGAGCAGCCACCCATGCCCTGGTAAACTCCCCAGCCCTGCTTCAGGCTGGGGTTTGCCCTTAAAGGGCCAGTGCAGGGCGAATGCCCTGTCACAGTAACCTTGTTAATCTGTATCTTTAGAAACAGTGAGAAGCTATGTGGCACAACATACAGACTAACAAATGTGTTATATCATGAGCTTTGATGAAGTGGGTTTTACACACAAGAGCTCATGATATAATATATGTGGTAGCCTTTAAAGTGTCCCAGGTCTGCTTGTTGTTTCCATAGAAAAAATAGATAGATCACCCGTATAGACTGGCAATGCTGGGAGTCCTAATGTAGACCAGCTGCCAATATGTTAACTGTTGTGTCACCTAATCCTGCTAAAGGGAGGTACAGGCAAAACAATTATTTAAAAGATATCAGCAGGTATCACTGACTAAGCCACACTTATAGTCCCACTATTGCTACTACAGGCAGTCCCCGGGTTACATACAAGATAGGGACTGTAGGTTTGTTCTTAAGTTGAATCTGTATGTAAGTCGGAACTGGCGTCCAGATTCAGCCGCTGCTGAAACTGACCGCCAGTTCTGACTTACATACAGATTCAACTTAAGAACCCCAAGTCAGCTGCTGCTGAAACTGATCAGCAGCTGATTCCAGGAAGCCCAGGCTTCCTGTAGTCAGCGCTGGTCAGTTTCAGCAACGGCTGACTTGGGGACGTCTGGGGCAGAGCAGCTGGAGTGCTGCTAGGTTGCTCCAGTAGCACCGCTCCTCGGCGCTACTTGACCAACCCAGCAGCACCCCAGCTGCTCTGCCCCAGGAGTCCTGATTCAGCCGCTGCTGAAACTGACCAGCAGCGGCTGAATCAGGACGCCTGGGGCAGAGCAGTTGGGGTGCTGCCTGGTTGGTCCAGTAGTGCCCAGAGCGGCGCTGCGGGACCAACCGGCAGCGCCCCAGCTGCTCTGCCCCAGGGTCCACAACAAAAGCCTGGTCTGCTGGGGGGGGGCACACTAGCTGTGCCCCCCCCCCCCCCAGCAGACCAGGGACACAGGGAGCAAAGCGGCAGCGGGGGGGTGCCTCGCCTCTAAGGCTTTGCTCTGGCGCCGGACCGCTTTGCTCCCGGTGCCCCTGGTTTGCTGCAGACGGTCCCCAGCAGACCAGGGGCACCGGGAGCAAACCCGCAGCCGCGGCGGGGTCCCCGCGCTTCTGAGCAAAGCCTCAGAAGCGCGGGACCCCCCGCTGCTGCGGGTTCGCTCGCGGTGTCCCTGGTCTGCTGGAGACGGTCCCCAGCAGACCAGGGGCACCGGGAGCAGCTTTTCTCGCCCTGGAGCTCGAGGTGGCTGACCGCTGAGAAAGCCCCATTCGTAAGTGCGGATCCGACATAAGTCGGAACCACGTAAGTCGGGGACTGCCTGTATTTGGGAAGCTGACCCCACAAGTAGAGAGAGTAGGAAACTGAGAAAAGCCTAGTGTAGACAAACTACACATGGTTTAGTTTAAACCAATATAGATTCGGTGTGAATGGTGCTTTATACCTATAATTCAAAATCCTGGTACTTAATGCACACAGGCAGTCACTCAATACACAGCATGATGCCAGTGGAGTTGAGGGGGACTTGTTATTGTTCAGATCTTCTACAGCTTAAGCTACTTATTTAGATGTCTACATATAGATTTAAGTGCTCTTCTTTATGGTGCCTAGGCTTCAAAATATGTTCTAAGTGTTTTCAGAATGGTTGCTTACAGAGATTTGGTAAGTTTACACATTCAAATAAACACACCTGCATTTGCTTAAATGGGTGATATTTCAACTATGTGCACCTGTGTTTACTTGTAATGAATGTGCAATCAGTTCAAATATAGGCAAACACACACATTTGGTATATCACACATTCAGATATATTTCCGTATGAATAATGATTCTTGAAATGCAAGCACCGATATCTGAAATAACCTTCTAATTAAATAAGCACACTTGCGTAGTACAAGTCTGTGACAATTTAGGAATGTCATGGTTGCCACAGTGTTGCACCTTATGGCCTAGGCATTTCAGAATGCCATTTGGATTCTCCTACTTTGAGAAAAGAAGGAAACGTCATCAACTTTAAGCCACATAGATCTGACAGCTCTACCCACAGGGTGCATAAACATTCCATTATGAAACCCTGGTTTTGGTTGCTTTTCTCTCCTGTGGGCTGTCTGCCTCGGGATTTTTTTTTTATGAGAGTTTCAGCTAAAATGAATCAGACATTTCTGTGATACAAATTGTGGAAAAATAGGTTATTTGCCCATGTTAAATTCTCATAGCTGTTTCACTGAGAATCTCTAGCACTTCTATGCTTGGGAGCACAGACTTGAAAGTTGATGATGGGGTCATACTAGTGTAAGGAATGTACTTTTTGCCACCCCTAAGAAAATCTACTGTTGTTTGCTTGAATTGTGAGCATAGCTGTGGGAACTATGGGTGTGGTGGGTGCTACAGCACTCTGGGCTCCTGGCCTAACCCCCAGAGTACTGGCTGTCTACCCACACACTTTAGGCTCTGCTGCTGACCCCACATATGGGGAAACAGCTGCCGCCCTGTGCTCCAGGAACTCTGCTGCCAGCTCCACACCTGTGGCTTTGCTTCTGGTCATGTGTGCCAGGGGCTCTGCTGCTGGCTCTGGGCCAAGGTCCAAGCTTCCAGTCCCGTACACCATGGGTCTCTGCTTTGGACTTGCACACTTTGTGCTCCAAGTCCCAGCTGCTGCCCTGAATACCAGGGCTTTGCTCACAACCTCATTGTGGGGGATAGGGCAGGATAAGGAAGGGGAATATCAGCAACCCCATGATCTTACATGATCATGGGGTTGCTGATATCATCAGTGCTTTTGCGGAAATTCAAGCAGCCAGTGTAGACAGCTGTCAAGTTTTTCCGCAAAATCATCTGCTTTTGTGGAAAAATTTGCCAGTCTAGACACAGCCTCCATGTGTAATGAGTATATTCCAGCACAGGCCAGGGACAACCTAATTCTGGGTTTTCCTAATTCCAGAGTGCTTTTTAACTTTATTATCTTAATGCCCACTTAATATGTGGATTTTTTAAAATGGAATAGGACTAGAGTTTGAAACAAATACTCCAAAGAATGTATTCACAAACACTGGTTCAAACACAAACTCATTTTTTTATTTGCAGACATTCATGGATTAAGCAGATGTTTTCATTTAGCTAAGTATTTTTTTTTTACCTGAATAGTTCTAATAAATGTAGAATCAAGGAATGTGTATTGGTAGTTCAAATCATTCCTCACAAAATGTATTACCTGGTATTTAATAGTGAATTTCTTCTACTCTCATGATGTCCATCCTTCTAGATTTTTGACATGTCTCTTGAGTTCCTCAAAGACTTCTCTTAGTCAAAATTAATTAATATTGTGTAATCTGTAAAATTTGCCTTTCCAGATCATTAGTAAACAAAACTGGTCTTAGATAAGGATCCATGGGGAAGCTTGACACTTTTGCCATGTTGAAACAATCATGTATCCCGGATCTGGTTTTCACAGTGAAATCTTGTCCCCATAGACCTCATAGACAAAACTCTTGTCATTTCCATTAGGCCAGGATTTCACTATCAATCTCTTAGGGTATGTCTACACTACCACCCTAGTTCGAACTAGGGTGGTTAATGTAGGCATTCGAAGTTCCACACGAGGAGTAATGGTAGTTCGAATTAGAAAGCCAAATTCGAACTACCTACTCTGTGCCGCATGTAGCCGCGGGCACGGAGTCTGCACTAACGGAGATTTAAAAATGGCGGCGCCTAGCAAGATGCAAATGAAGCCCGGGATATTTAAATCCCGGGCTTCATTTGCAACTTCGAATGCCTACATTAACCACCCTAGTTTGAACTAGGGTGGTAGTGTAGACTTCCTCTTAGTTTCTAATCCATGATACTTTGCCTTTTACCCCATGACCACTTTGTTTCCTTTGGTGACTTCTTATAAAGCACTTTGTCAAAGCCTTTTGAAAACTGGTATAATCTGTTTCTCCCTTAAATACAATTTTTGTGGACACACAAAGAAAGAATTTTTCTTTTTTTGTTCCCTTCATGATGTGTACAGAGTGCTGCTTGCTGACAAAGCAAGAATTCTGGCTTATTGTTTTTGAGATGGATTCAAGAAAAAATACAGCCAGGGAAATGTGATTTTAATAAGCCATGCCCATCAAGAGCTCCCCAGAGCTCACTTGTATCACTCCATTTCTCAGCTGTCTCCATTTGTGTTTGTATTTCCCTCACTGTGCTATCAGTGTTGTGATGCATATTGCACAGCTGTTTCCTCCAAGCTACCACCTGGCTGTTTTTCAAGAGGGTTCTTTGAGAACATGTTCCCCATGTGTATTCTCTAATGACAGCTCTCCTGCACAAATTACACTTTCCAGCTTGTATTCTTTTTTCGGGGGGGGGGGGGGGGGGAGGAAGGGAGGAGGTGAAAGAGAGAGAGAACGCAACATAATATTGTTTTGGGTTACATAAGAATGAGGTATGAGCCACATATCTCTGTGTTCTCAACACTACTATTAGCAGTATCAGGAGTTCATTGAAACCTTAACCAAGATTATAGGCACACTGTGTTAGGTATTTCACAAGTGCATATTAAGAGGCTCTGAATAGAGTCTATGCCCCAAAGAGTATACAATCTAAAGAGCCAAGACAGAGAAAATTTAGGGAGGAAAACCAAAATGAAGTGGCTTATCTAAGGTCACACACCAGAGCAGAAGCAAAAGTGGGACTCGCCCCCATCTTTCCTGATACCCAGTACAGTGTGCTGCTTTCCTGTTCTGCCAATTAGTTTTGGAAGGTTAGTTTCACAGGTACCCAGATTTATTGGATTTTTTCATTGGCACTGAGTGTTGCAGAAGCCAGAGACTAAGTCACAGAATATGTCCACCTTGCAATGTATTGCATTAGGCCTTGAGTACAGTCACCATTTTCTTCTTTTATTTTAAAACTAATTTCTCTTTTCTCTTGTCATGTATTATCTATTGCATTTGAGCATTTTCCTCTTGGCTGTTTCAGTTATGCATGAATAAGATTCATGTGTTGTACTTTTCAGAATATAGGACTTCCATCCACTCTGCTGCTCCATCCACTCTGGGTACAACCAGGAAAACTCCTCTCCCCAACCCTCCTCCCTGGAGCCCTTAATTGGGTAGACTCTGGCCACAGTGTCTGTGCCAGCTCCAAGCCTGCCAGCCCAGAGCCAGCAGTCGCTGCACCTGACCCAGTGGCCCTAGCATGAGTGAGGCAGCCAGTGCCAGCCAGCCCTCCACCACTCCCAGGACTAGTCTGCCAGCTCCCAGGGGCCTGCCAGGGGTCAGAAAAGGTGGGCGCCTGCCTGGTCCAGTGCGGAGATCAGGGACCTAATTCAGGTTTGGGGGGGGATACCTCCAACATCCATGATCTCCACACTAAACAGAGGAATGCAACCGTCTACAGGCAGATGGCAGCCAGCCTGGCCACCAAAGGTCACATGCAAACCCAGGAGTAGGTTTGCATGAAAATAGAGGAGCTGCAGCAGGCCTATGCAAGGACCATAGGGGGCAGCTCCCAATCAGGGGCATACCCAGACCTCTGCCCCTATTTTGATGCCCTGGACCACATCCTGGGGGGTGGGACGGTCCATGCCCCCCAGGTGATCATTGACCCTGGGGCAGAGCTTGCTGCCTCCTGCCACTCCAGCCCCTGCTGCCACCCCAGCTACCGCTCCTCCTTCCACTCCTTCTCCCCCTCCTGTTTCTTCCTCTACACCCTCCCCACACTGCCAGGGATGCCGAGGCCCCCACACCCGTGGTGCTAGGAGACACTTGGGCCGGTGAGACCCTCCCCCAACCCTGAGCCTTGAGCTTCTCCTCCCCCTTCCTCCCCTTGCCTCCCTCTGCCAGCTCCCTTGTCCCAGGTTTTCCCCTCCCCTTTCCCCTCCTCCCCCCTCCCCTCTCCCACCTTCTTTCCCCAGTCTCACTTCAGTTTCATTCCCCCCTCCCACCCCAGTTTTGTTCAATAAAGAGACTTTGTTGTAATGAACACGTGTCTTTTATTGTACAGCAGGAAGGGGGGTTAGGGAGGGGTAAGCGGAAGGACGTGAGGGAGGAATGAGGCACAAGCCCCCAGTGGGGCACACCAGGGAGACTGTTACTGCCTGCAGAACGTGTTGCCAGGCTTGCAGCAACATGTCCAGGAGAAGCACCAGAGTGCCCAGGAGCAGCCCCGGCACCATGCTGCAGAGTGCTGTGGTGTCCTGAGTGCGGGTAAC
The DNA here is from genome assembly GCF_049634645.1 of Pelodiscus sinensis. Lineage (NCBI taxonomy): Eukaryota > Metazoa > Chordata > Testudines > Trionychidae > Pelodiscus > Pelodiscus sinensis. The sequence goes on from NC_134716.1 coordinate 12,074,465, forward strand.
CAGAGCACACAGAGAAAAAAATGCTTTGCTGTCCCTCAGCGAGGTAGGCAAGCAATCAGGAAAACCTGAGAACCAGCTGTCCGGGGGGGGTCCCTTTAAGCACAGGCCTCAGATAGCCTCAGACATCAGCCAAAGAAGGTAACTCCTGACCTGATGCCCTGCCAGAACCAGTTCCGGCCGGCCTTAAATGCGATTCAGAGTTTTATCAGTGTGGATGCGCTATTTCAAAATAGCAAAACACTATTTCAAATTCCATTTTGTGTCTAAACGCGTTATTTCGAAAGAAGCTATTTTGAAATAACGCTGTAGTGTAGACATACCCTTATTTTTTTCTGTCGCCAGTAGTTTTTCAATTATAGGTTCTTGTCTTTTCAGCCAGACCGTGTCTTTGTAGATTTTTTGGTAAATAGCAATGCATTCAGCCTAAATGATCCCCAACTTAAGGTTTCTCAAGAGGCCTGATCTCTGGCGCTGCCTTCTCTGAAAATCAGGCTCTCCCAAGATGTCTCAAGCAGCATCCTAGCACTCTTATAGTTGTCCTTTGTATAACATTTGTCTTCTTAGTGTTAGTTCTTCTTCAGGTACTTACTTATGTCCATTTTGATAGGAGCTACCAGTCCCAGAACTTAAATCTTAAGTTCTTGTCTTAGGAGACCAGTACTGTCTTTGGCACCCAGTCCGGCACTGTGCTTACCTCCTAAATCAGCACTGCCATTAGCACGCAGCCTGGCACCATAATCTCCCAGCCACTACAGATGGAACATGGCACCATGATCAGCACCCAACCTGGTTCATCCTTGGATGTGGATCCCTAGCTGCATACAAGTATCACAGGCACATCTCTCCCGCCACTCATATTACCCCCCAGGAATGCCACCTGGAGCTTCAAAATCATGAAGATCTTGGACCTGTGGGAGCACATAATTATAGAACACTAAAACTAGGGCAGGACCCAGTACCATCTAGACCATCCCTGATAGATGTCTATCCAACCTGCTCTTAAATATCTCCAGAGATGGAAATTTGACAGCCTCCGTAGGCAATTTATTCCAGTGTTTAACCACCCTGAGAGTTAGGAAGTAGAGTTAGATGCCATGCAAATGGTGCATTGATGTTGTACTGGTTGTCTAACCAAGGTGAAATTGCCATACATGGAAGGATTTGCCCAAATGATGGGCCTCTTTGTCCTTTTGAAAACATCCCACATTTCTTAGTGATGCCTCTTTGGAGAAGAATAGGAGATTGCTTACTTCTGCTGCATGGCATATGCCAGGGGTCACATTACTGTATTGCTCCCTCGAGTGATCGGGGTGGTGCTCTAATTATTAAGATCTTAATAAAGAGAACATGAAAGTAACTCTGTTTGCAAAATGCATTGAAATGATGTAACCTTTTTGTTTACTGGGTGATACAAATTTAAGGTAACTCTAATATACTGTCATACATATGAAGGATGAAACTCACTGCTTTCCAGAGCAGATCAGTAGGCACCAGGTTGGCCCCTCCTAGGGTGTGCCTAGACTACAGGGCTTTTTAGGAAAAACAACCTTTTTTCCAAAATAACTTCACCTGTGTCCACACTGCAATCATATTCTTCTGAAAGAAAATCAAAAAAACACAGAGGTTTTTCCGACATTGGTAAACCTCATTCTATGAGGAAGAACACCTTTTCTGAAATAGCTCTTTCCAGGAGCGGCCCAAGGCCAGCTGTGGCAGCTGGTGCCCCAAACAGGCGGTGCAATCAGCGCCCCCACCTGCACGGCCACCAATGGCCATGACATCATCATGGGGCACCCTGGCCAGCGGCGCTCTAGGCAACTGCCTAGTTCACCTAGGCTCAGGGGCCGCCTCTGGCTCTTTCAGAAAAAGGTGTGTGTGGATGTGGAAGAGGGAGTTTTTTCGAAAGAAGAGGGAAGAAGGAAAAACACAGGTGCCCTGGTGACCATTCTGCCCATAGCAATCACTGCTTAAATGTGAGATAGCATCTAGGCAGTCTAGACGCTATCTTTTGAAAAAGCGGAGCACTTTTTTGATGTGCTTTTGCACTGTGGATGCTGTGTTCCGAGTGAAGTTTTCTTGGAAGATCTCTTCCGAAAAAGCTTCTTTTGAAAGAAGCTTGCAGTCTAGACATACCCTTAAAGTCTATTTTGAGGCTTGGAGAGACAGAGGCCCTGTGCTGGTTCTCTGCACAGAAACAGCGTGTGTATGCTGCTCACTGTGCTGTAGTGTAGAGCAGAGTGTAGACACTCTGATATAGTGGAACAGGGTGAAGAGACATCTCTGTGGTACACATACCTCCCTAGCATGGTCGGCAATCTGAAGGGGTCATTTTGGACAAAGGGATATGGCCCACCTTGAGAGCTCAGCCAAGAAAGTAAGGCTAGCTAGGCAAACCATTGGCTGCATCTAGACTGGCAAGCTGTCTACACTTGCTGCTTGTCTACACTTGCTGCTTGAATTTCCGCAACACTGACGATCTCATGTAAGATTATCAGTTTTCTTGCAGAAATGCTAAGCTGCTCCCGTTCACGCAAAAGCCCTCTTACGCAAATGCATTCGCGCAAGAGGGCCAGTGTAGACAACGTGGTATTGTTTTGTGCAAAATAGCCCCGATCGCGAAAATGGCAATCGGGGCTTTCTTGCACAAAACTGCGTCTAGATTGGCACGGACGTTTTTCCACAAAAAGTGCTTTTGCAGAAAAGCATCCGTGCCAATCTAGACACTCTTTTCCGCAAATGCTTTTAACGGAAAAACTTTTCCGTTAAAAGCATTTGCGGAAAATCATGCCAGTCTAGATGTAGCCATTGTGTTTCAGTAAGGAAGGGGTCCCAGGGCTATGTCATGGCTAGCGTCCTCTCCCGTCCTTAGAACAACCAGGGCATGACTAGGAAGTTGCAAAGGCAGCTTCCTTCAGACCGTGAGTTCTATTCCGTCCCTGACCAAAGCACAGCTCGGAATCATGTTCCTTTTCCCTGTGTGGGTGATGTAGAAGAGAGCTGGCAGAACAACACTTGGAAAGAAGGCAGTCACATCCACTGGTGTTTGCAGGACAGTGTATAATTTCCTGTTTTAACACGTGAAGGATATGTGTCCACAAAAATAAATGGAGGCAGTGTTCTATCCATAACACATTTTTTAAAAGGCTTTGCAGCTCCAATGAGCAATCTACATAGTTTTTTAGGAGGAGAGGGGGCAAGAGGGCAATATAGCCTAAACAATCGCTAAAGAAAATAAGTAATATTGGAAAATTGACCTCTGTTAAGGATGTGATCCCCCCCCACACACACACACTCACACAAACACTACTCAGTCCTAATTGACCTAGCTATGCTGACAAAACTTTTAAGAGTAGACCAGGCCTAAGAGTAGACTGTAGCATGAGGGTAGGCAAATATCAGCCCACGTGCCAGATTTGTTCTGTCAGGGTTAGTCCCTGGCAGGCCCCCAACACTATATTTATCTGTGCCTCTGCAGATATCAGTGATCATAGTTCCCATTGGCCCTCGATCATCATTCCTAGCCAATGGGAGCTGTGGGAACTGGTGTCCCATTCTGCCCCACTTCCCACTGTTCCCATTGTCTGGGAATGGCAATCTGCAGCCAATGGGAACTGAGATCACTGATAACTGTGGAGGAGCAGGTAAATATAGTGGTGGTGGCCCATCAGGGGCAAAACCTGGTGAAACACTGCTATTTTATTTCCCACCCCTGCTTTAGCAACCTGCAGTGAAACAGAACATGAAACAGAAAGCAAAGCCCAATCTATGTCTTATGTGCAGAAAATAAATCTTTCTAATTAGGTCACTATTAATTACCAGGGGGATGGCTACATACAAAGGACTATTTGAGGGAAAAATACCTCACAGAAACAGGAAAACCTTTTTTTTTTTTTAATGCTAACATTATATCTAAGGAAACAATACAAAGAATAAAAATATCTGAAATTAAAGGCAATATTTAATCCTAAATTACTTTATTTTTCAGTATACAAAATCTTCTTTAACATGATCAAAGTCTGATTCAGTGGTAATGAAATGACTGATTTAGAATAGACCAGAGGGCTAAGGACACCAACATTTTTTTCCCTGTATCTCTTTATGGCAGGCCTCTGATAATTGTGAGCCCTTCATTTGCATGAAGCTCTCTTACAAATCTAAGTCCATAAAAATGAACCATTCTGAAGCTTTGCTTTTAAGATATGTGAATCCATGCACATAAAAAATTTTGGTGACTTTTCAGTCTGAATGCACATCATTTTTAAAAAAAAAGGCACACAGAGAAATATTCTGAACACCAATGATTAAATGCATGTGAGTATGCATTTTTTCTCACTTAGACTAATGTATTGAAAAAGTATTCATTCTGATTTTTTTTTCAGAGGTGTAGAGAGAACACTCATATTTCTCATGGATGTGAGTTGTAATTGTTGCTCCAGAGGTCCAGAAACACCAGCTCCTGGTTAGAAGGGAAGCCTGAGTTATATAGAAAGGGAAACAAGGACTACCCATAAACTTTAGGCTGGCATGAGTGACTAACTTGATAAGTTAGATTCATTTTCATTAGTCTTTCTTGCTTTTTCACCTCCTTTTTTTCCAGTGTCTCTGTATTGATTGTTTATTCTGTCTGATCTCTGCTCCATTTTTAATTGAGATATTTCTCTCTGGCTCCTCTCACCTTCTGGAAGAGTCTTACAGACTGTGTTTAAAAACATATCCTTTGTACAGTTTAACCACTCTGTAAAATGTAATAAAGATTTATATCCCTGCTATAGAATTATATATTTGGTTTGAACAAGATGGAGAAATGAATAGGTTTTTTATGATGATTTCTTATGGAGCCCAGTTGGTTATATCTTATTAAATTCTATAGGATTTTCTATTAGTTATATATTCCCATTATTCATACTCACCCATAAATAAAAGTTTAAACTCAGTGTTCAGAGGTGACTCAAACTTGCAGACCCTCACAATGTTTCAGTGTCTCTGGGATTAGGTAAAATGACATTTCCCTATTGTTGCTAAAACATGTTTTTGTAGTACCTGATTTTATTCTTCTCATCTCTGCCCACTCAACCTACATATGTCTCTGACTCTTTTCAACATCACTAATAAGCCACACAATACATCAGGCTTTGACAATGGACCAGGGAAGAACAATGATAACTGAAAAATGAGATTGGCACCACTGGGTGCCCTATATACTTAGCAGATACTGGTGGGAGGGGAAGAGGGAATTTCCCTGCTCCTCACCCTGTTCCATTTTGTCACAGTTTCTCAGTAATTCATTTCACTGCTCTGTCACTTCTTCCAATTTCATGGTAGTTTCTGCCTCATTTGGAAAGACCAAAACCTGCAAGTGAGCACAGAAAATAGCCATACTGGGCCAGACCAATGGTGTAGCTTGTCTGGTATCTATGGAAGTTAAATTCCATGCGTTGTCATTGGATTCACTCTTGTCAGATGCAAATTCAAGAACACTGGTTTTGAAGGCATACATTTTTGCAACAGCATGAAAGCTGTGTGTATGAGATCCAGTAAAGCATTGTGAATTTTACATACTACTTTGAAAGTTGACCCTGAAATGTTATATGAATCCTTCCCTGGAAAGAGCAGAAAGCATTAATATTCTCTACAAGGAAAGAAAATAAAGGCTAGGCACCCACTTGCCCATCTGATGTGCATTTTCCTCCTCTGGTTTGGTTTCTTATTTGATACGCTGAATCATTAACATTGTTTATGTCTTTTGAGGGTGGAGCTGCATGTGGTTTCACTAGAAGATTTTTTAAAAGCCTTTGTTGAACTTCATGCAAACCTTTTTGAGGGGAAAAATACTTCTTAGAAGCATACAGCAAGCCCAGCTGAAGTAAAATGCTTTATGATCCCACATCTAAGTGGTTTACAATGTGGCTGCATACCTGGCTGCTTTCCAGAACCTGATTGGCGCTATATCCTACAAACTACAAAGCCACCATAACTAAAATAATTTTCATCCTACACTGTGCATTGAAGTCTTGGTGAACTGAAACAATTACTTTGTTTGACCTCATTCCCCAATTCATGCTGGCTGGGCCTACCAGCACCACATGAAAAATGTCACGTTTTATTAACATTCTTCCCTTTGTGTTTTGTAGGCTTCTGATCCAACTAGCAAGGCAACAAAAAACATTTAAAAATCAGGTGGATTTTTTTTGATGCTATAGCTGTACACACCAAGGTCTTTCAGATGTGCCCATTTTTGTTTTGTTTTTCCAAGATATATTTGTTCCCAGGACATGAAATTTGTTCTGTCTAGAGGACCTATGCATGGCCTAAATTCCCTTTAAGACATCAAACCTGGGCTAAAACCATTTTTTTTTAACATGGAAGGTTAGGTTCTGGCTTGACAAAGCCCTGGCTGGGATGATTTAGTTGGAGTTGGTCCTGCTTTGGGCAGGGGGATGGACTCAATGACTCCTGAGATCTCTTCCAGCCCTAGCATTCTACGAGTGTATGGAGCACAGTTTTCAGAAGGCTTTCTGCAAATTGTGTCTGCCTATTGTACCATACAGGGGTGCAATCCAGACCAATGAGGGACTGTGCTGCTTCTGCCCTGTAACCTTAGATGCCTCACAATGCCTTCTTGAAGTAGCTCCCATCTTGGCTGCTCCCAATCAGCCTTCCAAGCATGCAAGCCACACAAGTTACATCTAAACTGAAGGCTTCTTGCACAAGAAGCTTTTATCGGAAGAGATCTTCCGCAAAAACTTCTTGTGCAAGAGCGAGTCCACACTGCAAAAGCACATTGAAAAAGACTGAATGGACCCTCTCTTGAAAGTAAGCTCTGATTGCTATGCACAGAATGGCCACCAGGGCAACTGTGCTTTTTCCTCTTTCCTCTTTTTGCACAAAAAAACCCTCTTCCCTGTCCACACATGCCTTTTTGTGAAAGAACTCTTTCACAAAAAGGCATTATTCCTTGTAGAAAGAGGAATACCGATTGCATTAAAAACCCTCTGTTCTTTTGATTCTTTTGCACAAGAATGTGCTTGAGGTGTGGACATTTTGCGAGCTTTTGTGGAAAAAATGGCCATTTTCCCACGAAAATGCTAGTGTAGACATAGCCACAGTGAGTGTCCATGCTCAAGGGCAGCCTGCCAGCCACATTTGAGCTGAGGCCACATGAACAGATAAACTATCTATAGGCCTCTTATTGCCATCCTTGTCCCCATCTCTGGTCCTTTTCTGTCCCCTGTGATCATTATAAAGTATAACTGTCCCTGATAGCAGAGCCTAACCTTTCCATTTTATCATGAACAATCACATTCCAGGTACATTCCACTGTCTTGGCACAACCAAACCCAGGCCTTGCTCTAAGCTATGATGAGAAGAAGCTGTGTACCAGATTTGGTGGTCCTAGCCCTTACCATTTAGAAGTCCTTAAATAAATAGACAAACTCACAGAGGGTACGTCTACACTACAACGTTAATTCGAACTAACTTAGTTCGAATTAGTTAATTCGAACTAAGCTAATTCGAACTAACGGATCTAGACTAAAAAACTAGTTTGAATTAGCGTTTTGCTGAACCAGGCTTGAGGATGGCCGGAAGCAGTGCCGGAAGGACATCAGAGGAGGTCTTAGAGCGTGGAGATGCTGTCTCAGGCTAGCCGAGGGCTGTGCTTAAAGGGTCCCGACCCCCACCCCGGAAAGACAGTTCTCTGGGTGCCCAGCTTGCAAAGCAGTCCTGGCTTGGAGTGCCCAGAGTACCCACACTGGGCGCATCACAGCACTCGGCCATCAGACCGGCTGCACTTGCCGCAGGCTGCCATCTGGGGAGAGTGGGCAATTGGGGGGCTGCAGGAGAGCTTCCACCCCCAGAAGCCCGCAGAGCCAGCCCAGTCCTCCCCATCAGGGGTGCATACCCCATTCGTCCCTCACCTCCTTCCACTTACCCTTCCCTAGCCCCTCTTCTTAATGTACAAAATAAAGGACAATTGTGTTCAAAAATGGAATCTGTCTTTATTGAACAAAACTGGGGGAGACAGAAAAGGAGGTGGCAGAGGGGAAGAGAGAGGTTGGGAGAGGGGAGGGCATCTAAAATGATCAGGGGTTGGGAACAGGTCCCATATGAAGAGAGGCTAAAGAGACTGGGACTTTTCAGCTTAGAAAAGAGGAGACGGAGGGGGGACAGGATAGAGATCTCTAAAAGCAGGAGTTGGGTGGAGAGGGTGCATACAGAAAAGTTCTTCATTAGTTCCCATAAAGAAGGACTAGAGGACACCAAAGGAAAGGAATGGGTAGCAGGCTTCAAACTAGTAACAGAAAGTTGTTCTTCACAAAGCAAAGAGTCAACCTGTGGAACTCCTTGCTGCAGGAGGCTGTGAAGGCTAGAACTAGAACAGAGTTTAAAGGGAAGTGAGATCAAGTCATGGAGGTTGGGTCCATGGAGTGGTATTAGCCAGGGGGTAGGAGTGGTGTCCCTGCCCAAGGTTGGTGGAAGGCTGGATAGGGATGGCACGAGACAAATGGCTTGGTCACTGTCTTCGGTCCATCCCCTCCAGGGTCCCTAGGGTTGGCCGCTGTCGGCAGACAGGCTACTGGGCTAAATGGACCTTTGGTCTGACCCAGGACAGCCATTGTAAGCTCAGGGCTCAGGGTCGGGGGTCTCAGTGGACCACCTTGATTTTCATGCACACCTGCTCCTGGGTGGCCAGGCTGGCAGCTATCCTGACCTAGCCGGCCACTTTCCTGTGTCTAGTGCAGAGGTCGTGGACGAGGTCCACGATGTCCGCACTAGCCCAGGCGGGTACCCGTCTCTTGCGGTCCCGGGCAAGCTCCCGGGAGCCGCCAGCCTGGTCCCGGGAAGAGGGGGAGGGCTGGGAGGCATCGGGTGGGTGGTTCGATCCGTGCCAGGTGCAGGGTCTGCTGGCTGGGTGCTGGCAGGCTTGCACCTGGCACAGGCACCGTAGCCAGCCCGTGCCCCTTTGAGGGGTCCGGCGCCGGGAGGGGGGCAGACGAGTTTCCCTGGTGCTGGCCAGAGTGGCCACCAGGGAAAGCTGGGGAGGGCTAGCCTCCCACTAGTTCGAATTAAGGGTCTACACAGCCCTTAATTCGAACTAGTAAGTTCGAACTAGGCTTAATCCTCGTGGAATGAGGATTACCTAGTTCGAACTAAGCGCTCCGTTAGTTCGAATTAAGTTCGAACTAACGGAGCGCTAGTGTAGCGCCTATGAAAGTTAGTTCGAACTAACATCCGTTAGTTCGAACTAACTTTGTAGTGTAGACATACCCAGAGAGACAAATTCACACACACACACTGTAACCGTTCTCTTAAAGGCCACCCCGTGTTCGGGTGGCACACCGTCTTAAGTGGGAGTTCTGCTCCCCGACTGGGCCTCTGGCCTTATCGTAGCACTCGTGTCACCGGGTCGGGTCGAGCCTACGTGTATCCCAAGGGGGACCGGGAAGGGGGCTCGGGCCCTCCCTCACTCCGAGCCCCGACCCAGGGCCCTGAGAAAGGGCACGTGCGTCCCCTGTCAGTGGAGGGGGTCAAGTTGCCCCCAAACCCTCCACTCGCGGGGTTTCGCGGCCCCGCCCTGGGTCCCTTCTTCCCGGTCGGTGTTTTTACTCGTTCCCCCAACGTGGGGACAAGCTTACCCTCCATTTTCCGCCTTGAAGGCCTCTCCGTCGTCCTGGTTCCTCAGGGTCTTTTGGCTGGTCCTGGGACTCCCCTCGGAGCTGGACGCCCTCCTGGCCGAGGCTGGGGCCTTTTTGAATTCCCCGCTCCCCGGCGCTTTGGCCTGACGTCACCCCTACGTCCCGGCCCCCGTCCTGCGTGGCGTCTTGGCCGGCGCCTCCGCTGACATCATCCCTAGGCGCCAGCTCAGGCCGTCCACTACCGGCCATGCTGGTGCTCGGCGCTATCGTACGGCGCTCGGCGGTGCAACCCCTGCCGCTCAATTTCCCCTCCCGGTCTCTGCCCCCCCCTTCGGGGCTTGTCTCAGTGCGGGGTCGGGCGGAGGGTCCGCCTACCCCATCACACACACACACACACACACACACACACACACACACACCCATGTGAAATCTGAAAAAAAAAAAAGAACGAAATTGGTCAAAGAGATTTTAAAGTCTTGAAAGGTTCTTTCCTGTTGGCTAACAGATTGTTATGTTTTCTGTGTGTTATTCCATCAGAACTAGGAACTAATCCTGTGATAGGAATTAGGTGGTTCAGCTATTGACATCAAAAGAAAAAAGAAAGGAATCAATAGGAGTTAGTGTTTTTTGAGGAATTTGAGTACAGACAGAAGCACCTTCCCCAGCACTGCCACTGATCTACGCTCTGGCTTTGTCTACACTGCTGGCTTTTGCTGGCAGAGAGTATGCAAATGAAGCGCTGATTAGCATTTTGTCATGCTTCATTTACATAATCTATTTGAGCCATTTTTGTGCAAAAACAAGCAATGTGGACGTTTCCTTTTTGCTCAAAAAAACCTTTTTGTCCAAGATCCTTATGCCTTTTCCAGATCTTGTTTTTGCACAAAAACCCTTTGCACAAAAACGTCTCCAAATAGATTATGCAAATGAAGCACAACAAAATACTAATCAGCACTTTATTTGCATACTCTCTGCTGGCAAAAGCCAGCAGTGTAGACAGAGCCTCTGAGTATGGGAAACTCAATGCCCCTTTCTATGCCTGAGTTTTCCCCTCGTAAAACTAGGATATATGCCTACCTTTAAAAAGTAATCTGATAGTTCAGAATAAAACATATTAGAAAAGATGTTATTCATTTTGCTGAGCCATCTTGGCACTTTCTCATTCACTGGAGCCATCCTGTGACTGTCAGTGATCACCTTTAATAATGGACCAACCGAAGTGTCAAGTGTCCAGTATGAAGTTATTTGCTTGCAGCTGTGATTCTTTCCTCATAAAGCAACCGTACCTAAGTGGTCACAAATGCAAAAGAATCACCTGAAGCTGACTCTGACCATCCTGCCCATATGGGCAAGAACGGTTATCTCTGATACTGCATGAAAGAGCTGTCTAATATCTGTTTTGGGCATTGATTCTTTGGTGAAGTGTCTGAGACAGGATCACAAAGAAAAAACAGTTTCTTGCCATTTCAATCAGACATTAATTATCTTACCCATTACAAAGATAGCTTCCCCAATTATCACCTCTAATATCATTAGCTCACAGACATTTACCTTCCCATCCCCATCATTCTTTTGTTCTGAAATTTGATTTGTCCTTTTCATATGTGTTCATTTTTTTTTAATTGTATCCTTTGGTTTATATGATTGTGACAATTTTCTTCCACTATTTGATTTGAGAAAGTGGGTCTGGCCCACGAAAGCTCATCACTTAATAAACCATCTTGTTAGTCTTTAAAGTGCTACATAGTCCTGTTTTTTGTTTGAGGACAGGAATGAATGTGTGTGAATGAGGGAATGAATGGAGGTGTGTGTGCGCTTATGTGTGTGAGAGATAGCTGGTTCCTTCTTTAGTTTAAACCTTTGCTGGCATCTCTATCTTCTTTAGTTTATCAATAAACCCATGCTAGTGTAACCCTGAGTGGTCTCTAGTGGGAATTTTTTGGGGTAACAATCCACACTGACCTAGTCTCCCAGTATGCCATGGAGATTGCTGTTTGCAACCAAAAAACTTCCCATTTTGGGAATGTAGTTGACATTGTCTCTGCTTCTGCTCCCCCCCACCCTCCCAGGAGAAATGTCAGAGGAGTGGGATAAGCCTGACTCAGCAGCCAAAAGCAGGATGGGTGGAAGGGGTAATTTTGAAATGCAGGACTGTGTTAGGGGGCAAGAGCTGAGACAGTGCAAGGCAAAGAGTCTGGCAGGCAGGCTAGTCAGTAATGTCAGGGCGGGGTAATGTTCCCTTTTCCCCAAGCCTTGGCTGCATCAAGAAGAGAATGATGGTGGGTCTATGTGCACTCTGTGGCTGTGTCTACCTTGGTGTGATATTGTGCCAAAATGGCTGCTTTTGTGCAAAAACATGCTGCCTGTCTACACTGGCAGGGAGTTCTTGCGCAAGAACGCTGACGTTCTAATGTGTGAAATCAGTGCTTCTTGTGCAAGAACTATGATGCTCCGGCTCAGGAATAAGCTCTCCAGCACAACTGTTCTTGCGCAAGAGGCCAGTGTAGACAGGCAACATGAATTTCTTGCGCAAGAAAGCATGACAGTTAAAATGGCCATCAGAGCTTTCTTGCAAAAGAGAGCATCTACACTGGCATGGATGCTGTGACGGGTTTACGGGTGCGAGCACCTTGCGCCCCCTCTTTTTGACTCAGCGTAGAGCCAGGGGCGGGGCTCCGCGGACCCACCGCCTTCTTTATTCTCCTTGTCCCCAGCCCCTGGGCTTGTTGACCGGGCCGCCCAGGAAAGGGGTGCGATCACCTCTCGACCCGGGATGGCCGAGAGGGTTCGGCGAACCCCGAGTTCAGACCCCCCCCTTCAGCCGGGGGGGGGGGGGTTGTCCGTGGTGTCTCAGGGGGTGGGGGTTGGGGACCTGACCCGGGCCAGCTTCTGCGGCGGGCACCGTCCGCCTTGCTTCCGGCTCTTGAGGGTCGTAGGAAGGGTGGGGGAGTGGGGGACCCGGGCCCGCCCTCACCACCGGGTCCCAGCCCGAGGCCCTAAGTGGAGTTGGCGTCTATGCGTCGCCCTCCACGGCGGATGGGGCGGCAGCCCCCGACTCCTCCGCCCACGGGCGCCAAAAGGGCCCTGCCTCGGGCTCCTTCCACTCCCTGCTTGTCCGCCCCGGCGGTGGGGCTGATTGGGGTGCACTCACCGCGCCGAAGTCTCTGGGTGCGTCCCAGCGCGAGTCGCCAGCTGCTGACTCCTTCCTTCTTGGTTGCCCCGGGGGCCGAGCCCTTGGCGCCCCTGGAAGCCAGGGTCGCTGCCTCCTCGCTCCTGCCCCCCCTTCCGTCTGCCCGGCCGCCATCTTTATGGGCGCCGGGGAGTGACGTCCGGGCGTTCCGCCCTGTCCGTGCGCCGCCGCCGCCCCCGCCCTTTCCCCAGCGTGGGTTCGTGCCCCGTTTAATGCCGCCAGCCGCGGCGGGCGGGCTGGCTGCTTCCGCGCGGCCCGCCCCCTCCCCCGCTCTCGGCGGGGTGCCCTGGGTTGGGCTTGCCGCGGCCCCAACTCCGGGGCTGCGATGCCGGTCGGCGCGCCGTTTGCGGCGCGCGGTTTCTCCCGGGGGGGGGGGTCCCGCTCCCTCCTCTAGTGCGGACCCCGCCGGGTCCGTCACACACCTCCCCCCCTTGGAGAGGCGCGCCCCGGGTGGAAACTGTTCCCCGATTCGGGAGAAAAAGTCTGCGTTCTGGTGGGTCGCCCCCGGCCGATGCACCACCTCAAAACAGTACGGCTGCAAGGCCAGGTACCACCGCATTATACGGGCGTTCGTCTCCTTCATAGAGTTCAACCAAACCAAGGGTGCGTGATCAGTCACCAACTTAAATTTATTCCCCCACAAATAATACCGTAAAGTGTCAATCGCCCATTTCACCGCCAGTGCCTCTTTCTCTATCGTGGCGTATGCCCTCTCTCGTGGCAGCAGTTTTCGACTGAGGTAGAGGACCGGCTGGTCCGCGCCTTGTTCCTCTTGGGCTAGTACCGCCCCGAGTCCCACCTCCGAGGCATCTGTATAAAGGATAAATGGTTTGTCAAAGTTTGGCTGCCTCAGCACTGGGGCGGAGGCTAGTTTGTCTTTTAAGGCCCGAAAAGCGAGCTCTGCCTGTGGGTTCCACCTCACCCTGGTCGGTTCTGTATTCCTTATCAGCTCCGTTAATGGGGCTGCCAGCGAGGCGAATTGGGGCACAAATCGCCGATAGTACCCGGCCAGTCCCAGGAACTGGCGGATCTGTTTTTTGGTTGTTGGGATGGGGTAGTCTTTCAGGGCTTGAACCTTGCTGTAAATTGGTTTCAACTTCCCCCGTCCTACTGCATACCCCAGGTAAGAAACCTCCCGTTGGGCGAAGTGGCATTTACGGGGGTTGGCCGTGAGGCCCGCCTTACCCAGGGCTGTCAGTACAGCATCGACGTGCTTTAAGTGTTCTCCCCATGTGGGACTATAGATGACAATGTCGTCGATGTATGCGGCAGCGTACTCCTGGTGGGGTGTTAGTACCCGGTCCATCACCCTTTGGAATGTCGCTGCCGCCCCGTGGAGACCGAAAGGCATGGTCCGAAACTGGAACAATCCGAATGGTGTCGAGAAGGCTGTCTTTTCCCGTGCCGCGGGGTCCAGGGGGATCTGCCAGTAGCCCTTTGACAAATCTAGGGTTGTTATGTAGGCCGCCTGCCCGAGTCGCTCCAACAGTTCGTCCACCCTCGGCATCGGGTAAGCGTCGAACCGGGACACGGAGTTTACCTTTCTGAAGTCTATACAGAATCGGGTGGCGCCGTCGGGTTTGGGGACCAAGACGATTGGGCTGCGCCATTCGCTGGTCGATTCCTCGATCACCCCCCACTGTCGCATCTGCTGCAGCTCCTGTTTGACCGTATCCCACATTTTTCGGGGTAGAGGGCGTATGGGCTCCCGCACCATCTGGCCTTCTTCGGTTATAATCCGGTGTAGCCCCAGCATCGTACAGCCCGGCCTGGTCGTCAGGGTCGCTTGGTGTCCCCGGAGCATTTCTTTCAGCTGTCCCTGTTGGGGAGGTGTCAGCTCCGGATCCCACGAGAGCTCGGTCTTTCCGCCTTCCTGCCCCCCCCCCCCCCAGGGCCCCAGGTCCTCTCCTTCGGAGGGTGGTGCGATTAGCAGGGCCTCTCGGGGTATCCATTTCTTTAGCAGGTTGACGTGGAAGAGCTGCGTTCCTTGCCTGCGGCCGGTTAGTCGCACTTCATAATCCACCTCCCCCACTCTCTTAACCACTTCGAAGGGTCCCTGCCACTGCGCTAGTAGTTTGGATTCTGTCGTGGGGAGGAGCAGCATGACTCGGTCCCCCGGGTGGAAAACCCGCTGGCGGGCGTGGGCATCGTAATATTTTACTTGGCGCCTCTGGCTGTTCTCGAGGTTTAACCGGGCGTATTCGCCCAGCCGGCTTAACTTCTCCCTCAGTTGGGTGATGTAATGGACCGTCCCCCGCCCTGACCCCGTCGGTTGCTCCCAGCCCTCCCTCAAGAGATCGAGGATCCCACGGGGCCGCCGGCCGTATAGCAACTCGAACGGAGAGAAGCCGGTCGACGCCTGGGGGACCTCCCGCACCGCAAATAGGAGGCTCGGGAGCATCAGGTCCCAGCCCCGAGGGTCTTCTTGCGCGAACCGCCGCAGCATACCTTTGAGCGTCTGGTTAAAACGCTCTACTAAACCGTCCGTCTGCGGGTGGTAGACTGATGTTTGCAGTCGTTTGATCTTCAGGAGTGCACACAGCTCTTTCATCAGCCGGGAGGTGACGTTGGGTCCTTGATCCGTGAGGATCGCCTGTGGCAGCCCCACTCGGGAAAAAATCCGCAAGAGTTCCCGGGCCAGGGTCGGGGCCTTCGTGTTTCTCAGTGGGACTGCCTCCGGGTATCGGGTGGCGTAGTCTATTACTACCATAATAAAACGGTGCCCCCTCCCTGATGGCTCCAAGGGTCCCACCAAGTCCATGGCCACCCGCTCGAACGGAGTCCCTACTACGGGGAGGGGCACCAGGGGGGCCTTCGGCACCCGCGCGGGGGCCGTCCTCTGGCACTCGGGGCACGATGCGCAAAAATCCTGCACCGCCCGAAAGACCCCCGGCCAGTAGAATCGCTGCAAGACCCGTTCTAACGTTTTCTCGCGTCCGAGGTGGCCCGCCCAGGGGTTCGCATGCCCCAGTTCCAGTACTTCCCGGCGGAATCGGGTGGGAACTACCAGCTGTTTTTGCATTTCCCCCCTTTTTCCCTCTGAAACCCGGTATAAGCGGTCCTCCCATACCTGGAATCGGGGTCCTTGCAGCGGCCCCTCCGGGCCTTGCTCCGGATCCTCCGGCACCCCGGCTTGGTCCCAGGCATTCTGTAGGGTGGGGTCCATCCTCTGTTCCGTCATGAAGTCTAGGGCTGCCTCTATCTCCAAGCAGGCGGCCTTGCCGCGGAGTTCCTCGTCGCGGTACAACCCCCGGGGTTCCGTGGCTCCCCCTCGTCCCGTGGGGGCAACCGGGCCCTGAAGCAAGGCTCCAAACCCGGGCCAGTCTCGTCCTATGAGGAGGGGTTATGGCAAGGTCTGGGCCTTCCCCACCCGCCACAGCCGGTCCTGCCCGCCCCCGCTCAGGTGGACCTGGACGGTGGGGTAGGCGCGGGTGTCCCCGTGGACACATCTCATCCAGACGGGCTCCCCTTCCGGCCGTCGGGGGGGGATGAGGTCAGCCCGGACGAGCGTTACCGATGACCCAGAGTCCACCAGGGCTCTGACCGGCTGCCCTTCCACCATCATGTCTCGCACGACTCGGTTTCCCTCGTCGGCCCGGTCCCCTGCCGGGCTGGCTCCCTCCCCTTGGTTCAGCGTACAGTCCATTAAGGTGCATTCTCGCTTAAAGTGGCCCATCTGTCCGCACTGAAAGCAGGGGCCGCGGGTCCTGGCCCGGGCCTCTCTCGGCACCTTCTCCGGCGGTTCCTCCCTGCTAGTTCTCTCTGGGGGCGGGTGCGACCACACCGGGGCTAGGCGGGGGATATTGTCCCACGCACGGCGTGGCTCCGGGGCCGGTTCCTTCCCTATGGGCTTCCCCCCGATCCGGGGCCCCCCTACCTTCGTGCCGGGTAACGCCTCTCGTCTGACGCCTCCCTCCTCTTGCTCCGCGAGGAGGTGTGCCTCCATTAGGTTCACTGCCTCCTGTAGGGTCGTGGGTCGGTTCCGCTGGACCCATCGCTGCCCTTCTCGGGGTAAGATGTGTATGAATTGTTCCATTACAATCATCTCGGTGACTTGTAGGCCCGTCTTCTGCTCGGGCTCCAGCCACCGATTGGCCCATTCCCGCAGGCGCTGGGCCACTGCCCGCGGTCTGTCTCCCGCCTTGAACCCCTCCTGCCGGAACCGCTGCCGGCAGGTCTCCGGTGAGTGTCCCAGCTGGTCCAATATTGCCTCTCGGACCTTGTAGTAGTTCAAGGCATCGGTGACCGCTAGGCGGCGGTAGGCCAGTTGGGCGGGCCCGCTCAAGTAGGGGGCCAGCAGGGTGGCCCATTGTTCCGGCGGCCAGCGGGCCGCTGTTGCCACTCGTTCAAAAGTTGTGAGGAAGGCTTCGGGGTCATCCTGCGGGCCCAACTTGCTGAGCCGCAGGGGTAGGTTGGGTCCTTCTCCCGCCCCATTGGGTCCTCCCCCCGTTGCCCCCTATCTTCTTTCTACGGTTTGTCGCCACTGGTTTTGCTGAGCGGCGAGTTCCTGAACTAGTTGCCGCTGGTGCTCTTGGAACTGGCTTGTCAGCTGTTGGATCAACTGAGTCTGTTGTTCCTGCTGAGCCTGGTTCTGCAATCGTTGGTTCCCTTCGAACCACTCCAGGAATTGGCGGGGTTCCATCGCTTCTTCCGGTTCCCCCGCGTCTTCTGAATCGGGGATAGCTCGATGCTCTCGACCTCGTTCGTCTGTGGGGGATATTAGTTAACAGGTGCCCACATTCTCCACCAGTGTGACGGGTTTACGGGTGCGAGCACCTTGCGCCCCCTCTTTTTGACTCAGCGTAGAGCCAGGGGCGGGGCTCCGCGGACCCACCGCCTTCTTTATTCTCCTTGTCCCCAGCCCCTGGGCTTGTTGACCGGGCCGCCCAGGAAAGGGGTGCGATCACCTCTCGACCCGGGATGGCCGAGAGGGTTCGGCGAACCCCGAGTTCAGACCCCCCCCTTCAGCCGGGGGTGGGGGGGGGGGGGTTGTCCGTGGTGTCTCAGGGGGTGGGGGTTGGGCACCTGACCCGGGCCAGCTTCTGCGGCGGGCACCGTCCGCCTTGCTTCCGGCTCTTGAGGATCGTAGGAAGGGTGGGGGAGTGGGGGACCCGGGCCCGCCCTCACCACCGGGTCCCAGCCCGAGGCCCTAAGTGGAGTTGGCGTCTATGTGTCGCCCTCCACGGCGGATGGGGCGGCAGCCCCCGACTCCTCCGCCCACGGGCGCCAAAAGGGCCCTGCCTCGGGCTCCTTCCACTCCCTGCTTGTCCGCCCCGGCGGTGGGGCTGATTGGGGTGCACTCACCGCGCCGAAGTCTCTGGGTGCGTCCCAGCGCGAGTCGCCAGCTGCTGACTCCTTCCTTCTTGGTCGCCCCGGGGGCCGAGCCCTTGGCGCCCCTGGAAGCCAGGGTCGCTGCCTCCTCGCTCCTGCCCCCCCTTCCGTCTGCCCGGCCGCCATCTTTATGGGCGCCGGGGAGTGACGTCCGGGCGTTCCGCCCTGTCCGTGCGCCGCCGCCGCCCCCGCCCTTTCCCCAGCGTGGGTTCGTGCCCCGTTTAATGCCGCCAGCCGCGGCGGGCGGGCTGGCTGCTTCCGCGCGGCCCGCCCCCTCCCCCGCTCTCGGCGGGGTGACCTGGGTTGGGCTTGCCGCGGCCCCAACTCCGGGGCTGCGATGCCGGTCGGCGCGCCGTTTGCGGCGCGCGGTTTCTCCCGAGGGGGGGGGGGTCCCGCTCCCTCCTCTAGTGCGGACCCCGCCGGGTCCGTCACACATGCTCTTGCGGAAAAGCACATCTCTTGTGCAAAGGCACATGCCAGTGTAGATGCTCTCTTTCGCAAATACTTTAATTCAATAACTCTTTCGCTAAAGAGTATTTGCGCAAGATCATGCCAATGTAGACGTAGCCTATGTGTGTGTGTTGGGGGTGCGAGATGCATATGTGCTGGGTGGGGTGGCACTGCAGCTCTGCTTGCCTTGGTGTGTTTTCTACTTTTCTATGTGCAGGTAGGGGGACAGGATCAGGGGGTATTAATATGGGGCAACTAGTTATACCTTTCAATGATGGAACTTCAAGTAGGTAAGGGTATGTCTACACTACCACCCTAGTTCGAACTAGGGTGGTAATGTAGGCATACCCTAAGTGAATCCTACCTAGTGTGTCAGAGGTGCGAGGAGAAATACTGGCCACATTGAAATCAATGGCAGCATTACCATTGACTTCAACTAAATCAGGATTTCACTTTCCATTTCTAGTGTTAAACAGAGGCCCACTTAATGTTCTTTATGCAGACCTTAATCCTACCATAGCTTTTTCACTTCTCTTAAGGGAATATATTCACATTCATGCAGTTCTTCCAATGGGTTTTTAGCTGCTATTTGGTGAATAACTCTTTTTAATCTGTTTGTGCTTAAGCAAGTCTTCCAGTTTTGTCAGTGCATCATATTTAAAGACATCTGGAACTTTGTCTTCATCTTGAAAGCTTTATTACTCTCAGCATGCTCCTAAAGAACAGGAGGTAACGTTACCAATAATATAAGCAGCACCATTATGTTGAATAGCCAGCTAAGCGATTTCAGTCATACGCTATTGCAAGATCTTGTTCGTATCAGAGTTTTCTGTTTTCACACATTGAGGATGAGGACACACCAGAGAGGTCTGTCTGTCTTAAAAGTGTAAATTTCCTGGGTATGCCAGGTAAATCAGGCACTGTAAGAGCATATTGCCAATCAGTCATTAAAGAGCAACATTGTTACTTTTCTTTGATAAGTGAGTTCTAAAACAACCTTCTCCCAACGTCTGTCTCTTAAATCAACCATTCTGGCAAATAAACCCCCCAATATAGTTGCACAAAGGGCTTTGTAAATTTTACCCACTAATTTCCTCCCTTCTTGCATCTTTCCTACAACAAACCAAGTAAAGAAACTGAGATAATATCAACTCTCTTGTGGAAGCCCTATATGCAGTGGCAGGTTTTAGCTCATTTCACTTGGTTCCATTGATTTTTTGGGACAACTCACGAGTACACCTCATGTGCCTCAGTTTCAGAAAGGACTGGACTGTGGATTTGGTTGTGCCCCCAGTATGCTAAGTGCTTTTCCACCATAAGAATCTACAGTTTGCCTTAAGTAGCAAAAGCTCAGACTAGTTCATGGCTTTTTATTGTGCTTTGTATTTTATTGTGTGATGCTGTGTTTTGGTGAAATGCTGATAAATTAATGTTTATCAGAATACTGATTTGGTTCATTAAAGATAAAATATGTAGTAAAATTCTCTTATATATGTTCTGCCCTTTTATGCATTAAAAACAAAATTTGCATGGACACCAGATTTTCCTATCAAATTATCCAGTTTCAGCAATGCTAGCAATTTGGGTCTGATTCTGTATGCACTAAAACAGAGGTAGACAAATACCAGCCCCTGGGCCAGATCCAGTTCCCCTGGGCTAGCCCCTCGTGAGCTGTCACTACCGCAGTATTTACCTGTACTGTGTGTAGTATGGGCATTTGCAGATCCTTTAGGCTGAGGATCCTTGTTTCCAATCAATGGGAGCTGTGAGAAGTGATGTCCTGGTCCACATGCTTCCTGCAGCTCCATTAGTCAGAAACAGAGATTCACAGCCAAGGGGAACTGAAAGCACCTGTAGCCTCAGAGGCTCAGGTAAATATAGTGGCTGTGGCCATCGGGACTAACCATGTTGAGCCACTGCCATTTTATCCGTCCTTGCTTTAAAGTCACTGAGTTTTCACAATGGATTTACTGAGGGAAATAGTAAAAGTGCTTTAAAGTCATTGGATAAGATCCTTGGCTAGTGTCAAAACAGCAAAAGCAATAGAGCAATACAGGGCTGACCCTGGGCCAAATGTTGACCAGGTTAGAAATGACTTGTGCTCCTCCTTTGTTAAACTTTTGAATACCTCACAGCCCTCTGAACCTGATATCATTTAAGTCTGGCACCCAAGCAGTCAAATGGGTCATTTGACCCTAAATCCGGCCCTGGAGTTCTGCTGATTTTCATCATCTGAAGCTCCTTTAAATGCAACTGCTACTAGCACTAGCTTTCTGCTGTAACTTTTGGGCAAATTACAGAATATTTTAATTCTTCCAGAACATTTTTTTTTTGCTTTTCTGTTATAGTTTCTAATTTCTTTCTATATCCATCTATGAAATGCCTACCACATTGAAAGGTGACCTGTAAACAAGATTAACACAAATTTCAGAACTCTGTGCTTCAGGAATGCATCCTGTGGAAAGTTGTCTTGAGAGGTGCACTCAGCACACAATGGACTGAAAACTTTTGGCTTAGTATGCTCTAGGATCCAAAGCACTAGCTTTTAGAGAGACAGTGGAACCTGCTCTGTGATGTTGCGTCCGCTATGGAGCTCAGCAGTAGGAAGTAAGACATCGTAGGGTTTGTCTACATTTAAAGGGGATCAGCATTGGGGCAATCTACCCTAGGGGTTGATTTTGTGGTTCTAGTGAAAAACTGTCAAATTGATAGCCGATTACTCCAGTATTTCACCAGAACGAGAAGTGTAAGCTAAGTTGACAGGAGAGAATTCCTATCAAACTCTTGACCTCCCACTGGAGACCCCGTAGTAACTCAACATAAGGTACATCGACTCCAGCTATGTTATTTACATAGCTGTAGTTGTGTAAATTAGGTCAACTTGGCTCTATAATGTAGACCTTCCCTTATTTCAGAATATGTATTACAGGCAGTCCCCAGGTTACGTACAAGATAGGGACTGTAGGTTTGTTCTTAAGTTGAATTTGTATGTAAGTCGGAACTGGTACATACTGTAGGGGAAACTCTAGCCAAACGTTTCTCCAGAGCTCAGTTTTATTCTCCCACACCTCACTTCCCTCAGTCCTTTATTCTCAAGCTGAGGTGTCTGCTGAGAAAAGCCGCTCCACGTCTCCCTGGTCGGCTGGGAGGGGTGCTAGCTTTGCGTCTCCCTGGTCTGCTGGGGGGAAGCAGCTAGTGCGGGGTTGCCTCACCCCGTTTGTAAGTAGGGATCTGATGTAAGTCGGATCCATGTAACCCGGGGACTGCCTGTATTTGCATTATCCTAGTACTGAGGGGGCACTGTCACAGCATTGGACCCCACTGTGCTATGTACAGCACAAATACAGAACAAAAAGATGTTCCATGGCTCATGTTGCATATTATTTACAAAATTAAATAAGAATATTATAAAAACCCTTTGTAAATAATTTAACTCCTCATTACCTTCTGGAGCATTAATTCAACCAAGAAAGAGAACTAAAGAAACAACTTAGAGTTATAGAAATAGAGGATTAGAGGAGACCTCAGGAGGTCATCAAGTCCAACCCCCTGCTCAAAGCAGGACCAATCCCAATTAAATCATTGCAGCCAGGGCTTTGTCAAGCCACGACTTAGATGCCTCAAGGAATGGAGATTCTACCACCTTCCTAGGTAACCCATTTCAGTGCTTCATCACCCTTCCAGGTAAATAGTTTTACCTAATATCCAAAGTAGATCTCCCCTTACTGTAACTTGAGACCATTGCTCCTTGTTCTGCCATTTGTCATCACTGAGAACAGCCTCCCTTCATACTCTTTGGAACTCCCCTTCAGGTAGTTGTAGGCTGCTATCAAACCCCCTTCACTCTTCTCTTCTGTAGACTAAATAAGATCAAATCCCTCTGCCTCTCCTCATAAATCATGAATCATGTGCTCCACTGGACTCTCTCCAATCTGTTCACATCATTTCTGCAACAGCACCAGTGCTTCAGAATTAGATGCAATACTTTAGATGTGGCCTCACCAGTGCTAAATAAAAGGGAATAACCACGTCTCTAGATCAGCTGGAATGC